>NC_135550.1:2178750-2510000 GCF_964340395.1 Glandiceps talaboti | reverse complement strand
ATCTACAGTGTTCTGTCAAATCAATATTGCATACAATTTACACTCTGTTATCACAACTACAGTGTTCTGTCAAATCAATATTGCATACAATTTACACTCTGTTATCACATCTACAGTGTTCTGTCAAATCAATATTGCATACAATTTACACTCTGTTATCACATCTACAGTGTTCTGTCAAATCAATATTGCATACAATTTACACTCTGTTATCACATCTACAGTGTTCTGTCAAATCAATATTTCACTAATTTACACTCTGTTATCAAATCTGTTTGTTCAGAATGTAAGGTAATTTACAGATAAAATTATTCTCTTACTAAATGTGTAATCTTGCAAGGGCATTATTGACACTGCATTTGTTTTGAGACCGTTGTAACTCAGAAATTCTACTTGCCAATTTCCAACATAGCAAACACCTTTTATATTTGTAAATGATATATTTTGTTGCCAATGAAATAAGTTACCCCCAGAATTGGAGGGTACTTAAAAATACAAGGTTACAGTTCTTTCCAGGCCATTATAGTAGAAGGTTCCACCTTATGATTATTTGAAAACAAAAGGAATGAGTTTATATAATACATGCTTGTGTTTGACAAATTTCCAACAAATCTTAACACTACTTTCTGCTAGATCACTGGTTCAGTAAAAGTATCACATACTATGCAATCATGCTATACATTTTGCATACAATAAAATATCAAACACTAAACAGAACTCACCTATTTGCAGAGTTTGGTTTAGAATGTCTTGAACCTGCACTGCTCCTTGATTTATTAGTTATTGGTGAAAACATGTTCATTCTGAAATAACAGAAATACAACATTATCATTTTTATATGATGCACACACGTCACTTTCTAAACTTTGATAAAAACCAATAATGTTCTGTTCTGCAACTCAATTCATGTAAAGATTAAGCTCTGACCTAATATAACGGGCCTCGTTATTCCCATAAAAATATTTAACAACATTGAGTACAAAATTAACCAAAACATATTTAGATATGCTTAGTGCAACATAAATTTCAATTTATTATATACTGCACAAGAGATTATTGAGGTATTTTTTCTTTATTTTTTATCTTGGCAGTGTGTGATTGGGATAGTGAATAACTCCCTTCCATCTATTTTCTTCTGTACAGCCAGAAGATTTACCATGGTGTGTCTGTATAGCCAGAAGATTTACCTTGGTGCATCTGTATAGCCAGAAGATTTACCATGGTGTGTCTATATAGCCAGAAGACTATCCATGGTGCATCTGTATAGCCAGAAGACTTGCCTTGGTGCGTCTGTATAGCCAGAAGATTTACCTTGGTGCATCTGTATAGCCAGAAGACTATGCATGGTGCATCTGTATAGCCAGACGACTTACCTTGGTGCATCTGTATAGCCAGAAGATTTACCTTGGTGCGTCTGTATAGCCAGAAGATTTACCTTGGTGCATCTGTATAGCCAGAAGATTTACCTTGGTGCGTCTGTATAGCCAGAAGATTTACCTTGGTGCGTCTGTATAGCCAGAAGATTTACCTTGGTGCGTCTGTATAGCCAGAAGACTTACCTTGGTGCATCTGTATAGCCAGAAGACTTGCCTTGGTGCATCTGTATAGCCAGAAGACTTACCTTGGTGCATCTGTATAGCCAGAAGACTTACCTTGGTGCATCTGTATAGCCAGAAGATTTACCTTGGTGCATCTGTATAGCCAGAAGATTTACCTTGGTGCGTCTGTATAGCCAGAAGATTTACCATGGTGTGTCTGTATAGCCAGAAGACTTACCTTGGTGCGTCTGTATAGCCAGAAGATTTACCTTGGTGCGTCTGTATAGCCAGAAGACTTACCTTGGTGCATCTGTATAGCCAGAAGATTTACCATGGTGCGTCTGTATAGCCAGAAGATTTACCATGGTGCATCTGTATAGCCAGAAGACTTACCTTGGTGCGTCTGTATAGCCAGAAGATTTACCTTGGTGCATCTGTATAGCCAGAAGATTTACCTTGGTGTGTCTGTATAGCCAGAAAACTTACCTTGGTGCGTCTGTATAGCCAGACAACTTACCTTGGTGCGTCTGTATAGCCAAGAGACTTACCTTGGTGTGTCTGTATAGCCAGAAGATTTACCATGGTGCATCTGTATAGCCAGAAGACTTACCTTGGTGCATCTGTATAGCCAGAAGACTTACCTTGGTGGGTCTGTATAGCCAGAAGACTTCACCTTGCTTTTGAATGTTAATGGTTGGTTGTCAGTATTAACAACACCTTTCTTTGCCCCAGCTGGTGGCCACAGTTTGCCTTTCTTTGGCGGAGTTGTTTCTTTTGTTTTGGGTACCAGATCAGACTTGAGAGGAGAATTTGCCAGAAGTGGTGTGCTGAAACATTCAATTTTGAGATTCTAATTTCAACCTACTAATGATATGATTGGTGTTATCTTCATCTTTATCCCTCAATACAGCTTGGTGTACATCTCACTCTGTGACATCACAATATATAGTTGCAGTAGAGTTACAAGATTCAAATAAGGTAACTTTTACTACTACTACTTCTACTACTACCACTTCTACTACTACTACTACTACTACTACTATACTATTACTACTACTACTACTACTACTACTACCACTTCTACTACTACTTCTACTACTACTACTTTTACTACTACTTCTACTACTACTACTACTACTACTACTACTACTACTACTACTACTACTACTACTACTACTACTACTACTACTACCACTACTACTACTACTACTACTTCTATACTACTACCACTACTATACTACTACTACTTCTACCATCACCACCACCACTACTACTACTACCTTTGCCAACACTGCCGCTACCACCAGCACCAGCACCAGCACCAGCACCAGCACTACTGCTGGTATTATGGAGTCAAGTATCAATTTCTATTCTACTATCCCTATTCATATCATGTAACCTTTGACCAGGGGCATGAGGCAACAATTCTGGTGAAACTCGAAGATGATAATGATCTCATACAGGTAATAAAGGCCCAAGTTAGATATGAGTCACATTTACATACTTACTTCTTTATTTATAGTATATTTTAATAAACTCATTAAACACGTCTACACATATTTGTTATTTTGGGTATAAGGCCAGAAATGGAATGATTAAAACTAGTATATGTATGTACTTGTACACTTTCTGGTCTTTTAAAAAAATGAAACATTTTTTTATAATAATCGCAGAAAAAAAGTTTATATAAATATGGAAGACTCCAATAAAGAATAAAGAAAAAAGAAAGTATACGGATAGACATGGTGCAAAATCGACGTTTAGTGCGCTCGCGACAGCTGACGCGCTCCGCTGCTTGGCGTATGCGTGCTCGAGCTCAAACGCATTCCTTGCTTAAATTTGTAATACAGAGGGGTAGGACACGGCATCGAATAAACCAATCAGGACGCTTCAAATCGAACAGGTGACCCAGGAATTTTCTCTCGAAGCTTGATACCACCTGCTGCCCTCTTGTGGTGAGATATATATTTCGCATGTTGCAGTACATTGTGACGTTTGCGGGACAGTAAAACAGAATGCCGAAACAGCATATTATATGAACTGAAGCTCAGAAACGGTGCGTCTTTTGCGAGGGATATAAACAAAAACACAATTGATAATATCTTGGTTTAATCAATATTTGGTGCCGTAGAGTTGCGGTAGGCTCGAACACACAGTCGATTCCGGTCTATATTATTTTCATAAAATTACGTAAAAATAATCATTAAACATTAGTCGTCATATCTGTGTCTCTTCAAAATATACCTTTGAATGAAAGAGAAAACGTAACAACATCATTTGACTGAATAAACAAATACTCGTAAGTTTGCCTGAAACAGAAAGCGTCTGTGAACGAGGGCGATGTGGTTTCAAGCTTACGACGAAAAAGAACACCACAGTGTCCTACCCTTCCTTTTTTAGCAAATGAGCAAATTGAGCAAATGTTGAGCTCGTGGAGGTTGAATTTTCAAATTCCAAGATTCGAATCATTCGATCTCGCAACAAGACAAAGAAGTAAATTCTACGACCGTTGGGGGCGCTATTCAATCGGTACACTCCACAGCAGCGTCCCGTATATTCTATTTATATTCCAGTGCGATTCGATCGAGTTAAATATATGTGTTTCTCTGTGTATTATAATTAGATATTAATTAGCGATTCGGGATACTGAAATAATGATAAACAAGAACTTGACGAAACTTGTTGATGTTGTCTATATTCACGTTTTTCAATATTGTTATTGACACCAGAATTGTTGCCCCATGCCCTTGCTTTGACCTACATCTCTGATATTGCTAATTTAAAAGCTGTTTAAACATACTGACTGGGGTCTGCTTCATCATGGGGCTATGTTGTGACTAATACTGGTTCCATACAAAGTGATATGCAATGATTAACTCTCATCAAATTCATTTTGTAAAATATTTCAAATGGATTTGCTAGATGTGGTCACACTTCAAGTCGCCAACTCTAGAAAGTGATACTGTTGGCTTAGTCTTGTAGTAGGACATCAGATCTATACTTTGGAATGTTGCTGAATGAATCTAAAAGGTAATGACAGTACATGTACCTCTGTACGGACTAGCACCCTAAGCCTTTGGTTATTTTTAAAGTTAGCAGAATAACCAGAGGGTTTAGAGGATATACTATGATCAGGTGTATGAAATTCACAAAACATTTCAAACCTGACTCTCTCTCACTTTAAAGGGAAGGTCCAATCAAAAATATTTGCACTTTTAGATAGCTCAACTTTATGTTTGTAACTGATATGTATGTGAATTTTAGAAATAAAATGAAACATATTAAAGTTATGTGACTTTGAAATGTCAAAATTCTGCTATGTTGAGCCTGACTGTGTGCCGCCCTTTTGGGAACTTTTGCTGCAAAGGATGCTGGTAAAACTCCCTGCTTGTGACATCACGTCATCCTAAACGTCCACTGGCATCTAGATCTAAGTGTGTGTGTAGCAGCTGTTCATCATTGACAAACATGCCAAGGTATAAATATAATGGATGTAATCGTCATTTTCAGCGCCATGCCTGATGGGAAATCATTTTCACTATAACTGATCCTCAGAGACACCCAGTATTATGTAAATTTTGGCTGCAAACTGATTTATCTGAAGAAAAAGTGGTTCAAATACCATTTGAGTTTGTTCAGGACCACTTTAAACCATATACTTGTATTATTATAGGTTCATGTTTAAACCAAGTGATTTCAAAGGAAATTTGGACGTGTTGTGTAAAAATCATGTTGGTACACATTGCCCACTTTTATAGAATTTCTTGATGTCTGTGTGCTCCGTAAACATGATCTCATAAGTTTTGATCAAATTGTAAAACTGTACTGTGACATGATCTGGATATTGATAGTTACTATAGTATATTTAGTACCTGGTCAGATCGAGATTTGTATCACATATTAATTATATATATATAAGGCATGTTATTGCACAACAAATTGACTATATTTTAGCATGAATGTTATAATGTTCGCATTTCATTTGGTATGGTATTTCCGTCCGGGCAGGCCATTTCCCATGTAGCCGTGACCCGGGTGTGACATCAAGGCGCCGGGTGGGCAAACTCAACTGACAAGGAATTTATTCAAGGTAGCAGACATTTTACTATTTCTGCAAGGTACCTTTTCTTTTGTTTTTCCGTAAGACGTTCAAATTACTGCTGATTGAGATACATTGGATATCATGTCAGTTATAGGAGACAAATAGCATTGTGCTGTTATTTTGAAATGCATCCGAGCAAGAGAGCCTTTGCAGATTTTGGCATCATGATACCTTCAGTGCTATGTCAGATGAGATAACACCAAAGAAAGTGTCCTGACAACCATGTACAAGTAATTTTTATGGAGAACAAAACTGTGGTCAACATTGCTAGAATTTAGAAAATATTGACATGGGTGAGTTTGTTCCATACTCTCATTCATTGTTGCAACAACCAATGTCTATCGGGTTCAAAAATCCCGGTTAAAAATGAAACTCGTCGTTAGTCTGATTGATGAGTAAACTATGTGTTTTCACCATACACGAGAGTGTTTTGCCATTCGTTTACTAGTTCATTTACGGAAGTCAGATTTTCCATGGCTATGTCAGTATGAATGCTACGTTCTCCTTTGTTTATAGTTCAGAGTTGTCGTGTGTCATCACAGTACATTCTATGACCTTTCCTCTTAGTGAAAGTAGACCACAAATTTGTTCTAGCAGAAAGTTTTGTTGGATAAATATCCCTCTTGAAAACTTTGTACTTGCTCTATTTCATTTCCTTTTGATTGGGTTCATTAATAACACACAGTGACACGTAGCAGTTTCGCTGTCTTCTTTCAAAGCACGATCGTGACCTGTCTTCACATTTATAGTGTTGCGTCATTTTTACCTCCCGTAAGGGTACGGGAGGTATTAAAAGGGGAATGTCTGTCTGTGTGTGTGTGTGTGTCTGTCTGTCTGTCTGTGTCATCATTTTCTAAAAATCGGCTGGCTCAATTGTAATGAAATTTGGGATATATAATCTTTAGGGTAATAGCTAGACCTGATTAGGTTTTGAGCCAGATCTGTTAATGTTTAATTAGAGAAATTTGCATATTAATGAAATCAACTAATTACGCAATATCTTAAGACTGCATACTTCAATTTCAATATAATTTAGTATATTTGTTAAACATAACAACATACATTTGTCCTATAAAATTCGTTGATGTATCTTACAGCGTTAAGGAATAATTTTCATAATTAATTATTTTTGGTAATTAGGCTATATCTTAAGAATACATGCTTCAATTTCAATACAATTCTCAGTACATACATTAACCATAACAAATTGTGTATGTCCTATAAAGTTAGTTGATGTACCTTACAGTGTTAATGAATAATTTGCATAATTAATGAATTTCGGTAATTAGGCTGTATCTTAAGACTGCATTGTCCAAAAAACAAAGCCTGTTACCATAGTTTTTTTAGTTTAATGAGTTATTTGCATAATTAGTGATTCCCTTACGGGAGGCATTCAGTTTAAATCTGGTACTTTGATAAAGATGTACCTTTATCAAAATGAAAACAATCGACTCTCAGTACCACAGAAAGCAAAGCATACAACCTACTATGCATTGTTTTCAAAAAAATTACAATCATACTAAAGATATTTTAGGACGCTAACTTGCCTTCTTTATAAAGTTAAAACACCAATTTCAAAGCATTTTATTTTATTCCTGGTGACACTCGTGGGGAACTTGGGTAAATTGATCAGGAAGTGGTAAGTTAAACATTTACTGGCTTTATACATTGATCAGGAAGTGGTAACATTTACTGGCTTTATACATTGATCAGGAAGTGGTAACATTTACTGGCTTTATACATTGATCAGGAAGTGGTAACATTTACTGGCTTTATACATGGATCAGGAAGTGGTAACATTTACTGGCTTTATACATTGATCAGGAAGTGGTAACATTTACTGGCTTTATACATGGATCAGGAAGTGGTAACATTTACTGGCTTTATACATTGATCAGGAAGTGGTAACATTTACTGGCTTTATACATGGATCAGGAAGTGGTAACATTTACTGGCTTTATACATTGATCAGGAAGTGGTAACATTTACTGGCTTTATACATTGATCAGGAAGTGGTAACATTTACTGGCTTTATACATTGATCAGGAAGTGGTACCATTTACTGGCTTTATACATGGATCAGGAAGTGGTAACATTTACTGGCTTTATACATGGATCAAGAAGTGGTAACATTTACTGGCTTTATACATGGATCAGGAAGTGGTAACATTTACTGGCTTTATACATGGATCAGGAAGTGGTAACATTTACTGGCTTTATACATGGATCAGGAAGTGGTAACATTTACTGGCTTTATACATGGATCAGGAAGTGGTAACATTTACTGGCTTTATACATGGATCAGGAAGTGGTAACATTTACTGGCTTTATACATGGATCAGGAAGTGGTAACATTTACTGGCTTTATACATGGATCAGGAAGTGGTAATATTTACTGACTTTATACATGGATCAGGAAGTGGTACCATTTACTGGCTTTATACATGGATCAGGAAGTGGTACCATTTACTGGCTTTATACATGGATCAGGAAGTGGTACCATTTACTGGCTTTATACATGGATCAGGAAGTGGTACCATTTACTGGCTTTATACATGGATCAGGAAGTGGTAACATTTACTGGCTTTATACATGGATCAGGAAGTGGTAACATTTACTGGCTTTATACATGGATCAGGAAGTGGTACCATTTACTGGCTTTATACATGGATCAGGAAGTGGTAACATTTACTGGCTTTATACATTGATCAGGAAGTGGTAACATTTACTGGCTTTATACATGGATCAGGAAGTGGTAACATTTACTGGCTTTATACATTGATCAGGAAGTGGTAACATTTACTGGCTTTATACATGGATCAGGAAGTGGTAACATTTACTGGCTTTATACATTGATCAGGAAGTGGTAACATTTACTGGCTTTATACATGGATCAGGAAGTGGTAACATTTACTGGCTTTATACATGGATCAGGAAGTGGTAACATTTACTGGCTTTATACATGGATCAGGAAGTGGTAACATTTACTGGCTTTATACATGGATCAGGAAGTGGTAACATTTACTGGCTTTATACATTGATCAGGAAGTGGTAACATTTACTGGCTTTATACATGGATCAGGAAGTGGTAACATTTACTGGCTTTATACATGGATCAGGAAGTGGTAACATTTACTGGCTTTATACATTGATCAGGAAGTGGTACCATTTACTGGCTTTATACATGGATCAGGAAGTGGTAACATTTACTGGCTTTATACATGGATCGGGAAGTGGTAACATTTACTGGCTTTATACATTGATCAGGAAGTGGTAACATTTACTGGCTTTATACATGGATCGGGAAGTGGTAACATTTACTGGCTTTATACATGGATCGGGAAGTGGTAACATTTACTGGCTTTATACATGGATCAGGAAGTGGTAACATTTACTGGCTTTATACATGGATCAGGAAGTGGTAACATTTACTGGCTTTATACATTGATCAGGAAGTGGTAACATTTACTGGCTTTATACATGGATCGGGAAGTGGTAACATTTACTGGCTTTATACATGGATCGGGAAGTGGTAACATTTACTGGCTTTATACATTGATCGGGAAGTGGTAACATTTACTGGCTTTATACATTGATCGGGAAGTGGTAACATTTACTGGCTTTATACATGGATCAGGAAGTGGTAACATTTACTGGCTTTATACATGGATCAGGAAGTGGTAACATTTACTGGCTTTATACATGGATCAGGAAGTGGTAACATTTACTGGCTTTATACATTGATCAGGAAGTGGTAACATTTACTGGCTTTATACATGGATCAGGAAGTGGTAACATTTACTGGCTTTATACATGGATCAGGAAGTGGTAACATTTACTGGCTTTATACATTGATCAGGAAGTGGTAACATTTACTGGCTTTATACATGGATCAGGAAGTGGTAACATTTACTGGCTTTATACATTGATCAGGAAGTGCTAACATTTACTGGCTTTATACATGGATCAGGAAGTGGTAACATTTACTGGCTTTATACATGGATCAGGAAGTGGTAACATTTACTGGCTTTATACATGGATCAGGAAGTGGTAACATTTACTGGCTTTATACATGGATCAGGAAGTGGTAACATTTACTGCCTTTATACATGGATCAGGAAGTGGTAACATTTCCTGGCTTTATACATGGATCAGGAAGTGGTAACATTTACTGGCTTTATACATGGATCAGGAAGTGGTAACATTTACTGGCTTTATACATTGATCAGGAAGTGGTAACATTTACTGGCTTTATACATGGATCAGGAAGTGGTAACATTTACTGGCTTTATACATGGATCAGGAAGTGGTACCATTTACTGGCTTTATACATGGATCAGGAAGTGGTAACATTTACTGGCTTTATACATGGATCAGGAAGTGGTAACATTTACTGGCTTAATTTATACATGGATCAGGAAGTGGTAACATTTACTGGCTTAATTTATACATGGATCAGGAAGTGGTAACATTTACTGGCTTTATACATGGATCAGGAAGTGGTAACATTTACTGGCTTTATACATTGATCAGGAAGTGGTAACATTTACTGGCTTTATACATGGATCAGGAAGTGGTAACATTTACTGGCTTTATACATTGATCAGGAAGTGGTAACATTTACTGGCTTTATACATGGATCAGGAAGTGGTAACATTTACTGGCTTTATACATGGATCAGGAAGTGGTAACATTTACTGGCTTTATACATGGATCAGGCAGTGGTAACATTTACTGGCTTTATACATGGATCAGGAAGTGGTAACATTTACTGGCTTTATACATGGATCAGGAAGTGGTAACATTTACTGGCTTTATACATGGATCAGGAAGTGGTACCATTTACTGGCTTTATACATGGATCAGGAAGTGGTAACATTTACTGGCTTTATACATGGATCAGGAAGTGGTAACATTTACTGGCTTTATACATGGATCAGGAAGTGGTAACATTTACTGGCTTTATACATGGATCAGGAAGTGGTAACATTTACTGGCTTTATACATGGATCAGGAAGTGGTAACATTTACTGGCTTTATACATGGATCAGGAAGTGGTAACATTTACTGGCTTTATACATGGATCAGGAAGTGGTAACATTTACTGGCTTTATACATGGATCAGGAAGTGGTAACATTTACTGGCTTTATACATTGATCAGGAAGTGGTAACATTTACTGGCTTTATACATTGATCAGGAAGTGGTAACATTTACTGGCTTTATACATTGATCAGGAAGTGGTAACATTTACTGGCTTTATACATGGATCAGGAAGTGGTAACATTTACTGGCTTTATACATTGATCAGGAAGTGGTAACATTTACTGGCTTTATACATGGATCAGGAAGTGGTAACATTTACTGGCTTTATACATGGATCAGGAAGTGGTAACATTTACTGGCTTTATACATGGATCAGGAAGTGGTAACATTTACTGGCTTTATACATGGATCAGGAAGTGGTAACATTTACTGGCTTTATACATTGATCAGGAAGTGGTAACATTTACTGGCTTTATACATGGATCAGGAAGTGGTAACATTTACTGGCTTTATTCATGGATCAGGAAGTGGTAACATTTACTGGCTTTATACATTGATCAGGAAGTGGTAACATTTACTGGCTTTGTACATTGATCAGGAAGTGGTAACATTTACTGGCTTTATACATGGATCAGGAAGTGGTAACATTTACTGGCTTTATACATGGATCAGGAAGTGGTAACATTTACTGGCATTATACATTGATCAGGAAGTGGTAACATTTACTGGCTTTATACATGGATCAGGAAGTGGTAACATTTACTGGCTTTATACATGGATCAGGAAGTGGTAACATTTACTGGCTTTATACATGGATCAGGAAGTGGTAACATTTACTGGCTTTATACATGGATCAGGAAGTGGTAACATTTACTGGCTTTATACATTGATCAGGAAGTGGTAACATTTACTGGCTTTATACATTGATCAGGAAGTGGTAACATTTACTGGCTTTATACATGGATCGGGAAGTGTAACATTTACTGGCTTTATACATGGATCAGGAAGTGGTAACATTTACTGGCTTTATACATGGATCAGGAAGTGGTAACATTTACTGGCTTTATACATGGAATACTTTAGTCTCAGTGATAGGATGACATGACGTCACAATTTCTCAAAGTGAACACTGGAGGGCACTGTATTTAATGGAAAATGGTGACATACATGACCTTGTTATTTCAGAAGCTATACCAAAGATAAAAGATTTCAAAAAATGGTATAAATCACTTGTCACATATTTATTTTATCAATAGAAATTGCAATGTCATTTGATTGGACCTTCCCTTTAAAGTTGTGCAATGTAATTCCTTTTGCGAAAGTAATGTGTCAGGCATGTGACGAGATTCTAAAAGGTTTTCGAAAATGTCACACATCATGAATCTTTAGTGACTCACACAAATCAGAAACCTGCAATGCTTTTGTTCAATGTACCTTGATAAAACAGTAATTTCTGTCTCTATGTCTTCTCCAGTGGTTTGTATTTTTTCACTGGTCACTGAGTCCCCAGTCCCATCTTCACCAATATGCAGTGTCTCAGCAAACTGGTTTGTTATACTTTTTGGCCTGCTCGGTATGCAACTAGGATGTTGGATTTTCAACAAACTGACTGTTTTCTGGAAGAGACTGCCCACTAGACACCAAACCTGCAAATGATTGAAATGTGAAGTTAAACTGAAATGACATCAAACAGTCTAAAATTAACCTATCAGCAGAATATAATATGTTGTTATCACAGAAAGGATTAACATGTGTAGTGTTATTCAATTTTAGCAAAGTTTGGTAGAAAAGAATTTTTAAGTTATACTAATCATAGCATGGAAACTGCAAACATTTATTGATAAAATATAATGTGGCTGATGAAAAATTCTAACTTATTTCATGATCATCAAAATCTTTATTTGAATATGGGTAAAATGTTATATAGAGAGCAGTAAACAAACACTGTATAATATGAAAGACTAGATTTTAACAAACCAATACTTGGCGATTTGGGCATACTTACCTGCCTAATGTCTTCAGTTTGTGCAAAGGAAAATGAACCACTCAGGGAAATATACTTATGGGTTTCTTCAATGGAACTTTCTGATGGAAGGGGATCTGTAATACAATCAATATTAGGAAATTATATATAAAATTTTAGAGTAAAAACTATGATACAGAAACCAATTTCCAGCTACCAAGGTTTATCATCAGAAGTCTAAAGATCTTACACTCCATCTTCTCTTGATTTCCTTAGTACCAATTTAGACAATGAATACAGCTGCAGTGATATTTTGACAAACCCTTCCATGTACAAATGACAATGACCATTACACTATTATCTTACCTTGAAAGTCTATATATGAAGCTACTTCATAACTATGTGTATTAATTTGGATCAGGCACCCTGGTGTTGCAACCAATAACATGGGTGCTTTCTCTAAAAGATCACTGCAATGAATAAGACTGAGTATTATTAGGTGTTTTAATTATAAAGTGTAACATGTACAGTTTCTTATTGGTTTCTTCATGGATGTATCAAATAGAGCTGGTGAACAGTAACTTGAAGTGGACTATATCTTATTGCTATGATTCATATTGTCAAAGCTGTACAAATCAATATTGATAAGTAGGTAAAATCTACTTGTCAGTGAATTCCCAATCACCTTATTGATAAGTAGGTAAAATCTACTTGTCAGTGAATTCCAAATCACCTTATTGATAAGTAGGTAAAATCTACTTGTCAGTGAATTCCCCATCACCTTAATGATAAGTAGGTAAAATCTACTTGTCAGTGAATTCCCAATCACCTTAATGATAAGTAGGTAAAATCTACTTGTCAGTGAATTCCAAATCACCTTATTGATAAGTAGGTAAAATCTACTTGTCAGTGAATTCCCCATCACCTTAATGATAAGTAGGTAAAATCTACTTGTCAGTGAATTCCCAATCACCTTATTGATAAGTAGGTTCCCTTAATAAATCTCTGTTTCAATGTGGTAAGACTGGGAAAGACAGCAGACCTGAGAATGATTTGCTTATCAATCAATCAATCAATCAATCAATCAATCAATCAATCAATCAATCAATCAGTCAATCAATCAATCAATCAATCAATCAATCAATCAATCAAAGGAATTTGAAATCAAAGGACAGTTGGTGACGAACAAAGTTCAAATGGTATATTTTCCCATAAGAGGAGCGCTCCTCACAAGAATGCACGCTCACCATATGACTTTGTATTACAACAGGGTACATGAAGCAGACTTTTGTTGTTTGAGTGAAGTGAACAAGTTGCGTGCTTACAGTTAATCAAGTCATTGATGTAGCCAGGAGTAGTGTTACTGAGTGCCTTGTAGGTAATTAGTAGTACTTACCATACAATACTATCATCTGTTTGTAGGAATGATGGTTTTCTACCACCACTAGTTTTCCTACTACCATTGTCATCAGGTCTAAGTGCATAGTACAAACCTAATACAGCTTCACTAGCCTCAGACAATTCATCAACATTCATGGCTGCTGATTGGTCATCTGTTGATTGCTCTAACTGCCACGATGGACGGCTGCTGATGGTTGTTGGACCTAATGCCATATTTCATGTCAAAATAAGACAATCAAGACATAAATATGTATAGCTTGTTATAGTTTCAATTACTTGTACAAGGACAGATTGAATACACTGATGACATCAAATTTGTTCAAAGTCAGGTCTCCTTCGTCTCTTGTTTTCATTCTATTACAATCTACCAAAGTTACTTGGCAGCAAATTTGGTGAGGAAAGAGGTTTTTTTTGGTAGTTGGATATATTGATAATAAAAGAAAATTATGTAGTAATATTGATTTTCTGTGGAAATTTAGTCAGTGTCAATCCTGTTTTCCTACCTCCTGGTAGAAAGAAGATTTACTTACATGAACAGTACAGCACTCTTTGAGTTTTGTATGTTTAGTACAATGCAGACAGTTTAGACAAAATACAGTCAGCTATAATTAAACAAAGGCTAAGGACTGGTGTTCTTGAGCTTGTCCAAATTGCTGACAATGACTTTGTCAAAGACATATTATCAAGTTCAAGTCTACATGTATCAAATATTTCTACTGACCAGTTTTGTCAGGACTGGACACAGATTGATCCTTGGCTTCTCTTTGTCTCCTCAGTATCTTAGCAACATCAAGTTGATGAAGACATCTAAATCCATTGCCATCAGTCAGGTCATAAATTCTCATTTGACCATCACATGATCCAACTGCAAACTGAGGATTTACCATGTCCATGGATAGACTGATGAAAGGTGATGCTAACAATAGCATTTATCAAAAAGAAGGAGAATTCAAGTATGATGTCGTTATCTTAAACCATATTTTACTAATATGAAACATAATGAAGATATGATATGATATATGATAATATGAATCTTTATGATATGATATATATGATATATGATAATAGGATATACATTGTGATAATAAGATGTGATATATGATACGATATATGATATATATGATAAGATATGATATGATAAACCTGTATGATATGATACTATTGTTTACTTTGCATCTCACATTCATTTCATCAAACATTCAAACTGATCATTATTTTAACATTATTGACATTGTAAATAATTCCTATCAATAACTTTTCCATGATGTAAATATAAAAAGTTAAGATTACCTGAAATGATAGTTGATTGGTACACTAGACAGGAGTTAGAGATGTCCCATACCTACAATGATAAATACTAAGTGATTTATATACATGTACATGGTTAGAGATGTCCTATACCTACAATGATACATGGTAAGTTATGTATTTACATGGTTAGAGATGTCCCATACCTAGAATGATAAATGGTAAGTGATTTATTTACATGGTTAGAGATGTCCCATACCTAGAATGGTAAATGGTAAGTGATTTATATACATGTACATGGTTAGAGATGTCCCATACCTAGAATGATAAATGGTAAGTTATGTATTTACAAGGTTAGAGATGTCCCATACCTAGAATGGTATATGGTAAGTTATGTATTTACAAGGTTAGAGATGTCCCATACCTAGAATGGTAAATGGTAAGTGATTTATTTACATATACATGGTTAGAGATGTCCCATACCTAGAATGATAAATGGTAAGTGATTTATTTACAAGGTTAGAGATGTCCCATACCTAGAATGGTAAATGGTAAGTGATTTATTTACAAGGTTAATGGTTAGTGAGGGAGCTAACACAGTTAGTTGTGAGGAACAAGAATTAGAATCAGCATTATTCAGAACCTTTAATATATCTAGCTGAGAAAGGTAATGATTTTGATCTGTGGCTTATGGCGCCAGTAACTGTTACTGTAAGATTCAACTTGATGAAAACCCAACCAAGGCTTTAGTCAGTCACAAATATTAGAGACAAAAAATGTACATGTATCATAGATTCAATTGGTCTCATTACCATAAATATTCTATGATCAGATATAGAGACTACAGTGAGAATGTATCATAGATTCAAATCGTCTCATTACCGTAAATATTCTATGATCAGATATAGAGACTACAGTGAGAATGTATCATAGATTCAATTGGTCTCATTACAATAACTATTCTATTTATTATAAATAATAACACCTGCCAACAAGGGCAATATCACAATTTAGTGCCTGCATAAGGGTTGGCACTCTTTACCAAAATTTTTGATGATGCCCAAGCCAAAATTTTGGTAAAGAGTGCCAGCTCAAGGGCAGGCACTAATTGTGATATTGCATGAGCACATGTGTTATTAATTTTATTACACCATACACTCATTGGTCCAGTTATTCACCTACTTTTCATTCATCATCATTCATCATACATGTAGAAGAAAAGTTTCACTTTGATGATGCATTTCAAAATTGTACTTGCATATAGGCATTTAATATGGACATAGCCTGCATTATTTGTAGGAGATTGAGTGTCCCCACAGCTATTCTGTAATTATATCTATTAAAATTTCTGCAAGAAATAAACATTTGTGTCTCCCTGTAGTTACTTTATCACCTCGACCGCGCAACATTGGAAAACATGCACATAAGAGAAGCGCAACATTTAAAATAACTTCAGTGGGCAATAGTGCCGGGCATTAGACTTTGAATGTGCAGGTAATATCACCATGCAGGCAATAGTCTATTTAAAGAAGATCATGTGATTCGATTCTGACCAATGTCAGCCTCTGTAAGAATGTTGAGTTGTAATAAAATCAGATATAGAGACTACATGTATGTACAGTGAGAATGTATCATAGATTCAATTGGTCTCATTACCTTAAATGTTCTATCATCAGATATAGAGACTACAGTAGAATCATAATGTGGACAGAATTCAGCACAGTTGACAGTAGCTGTGTGACCTTCTAGTCTTGTATCTATCCTTTCACTCTGTAAGACAAAATGTAAGCATGACCTTTAAAGTACAAAACTAGCAAGTGGTGAAGATCAGATAATATACAAATGTAGTCATAGAAGAGTTATACATACTCTTGATATACAATTCATAGAAGAGCTATAGTCTTGATCTACAATTCATAGAAGAGCTATAGTCTTGATCTACAATTCATAGAAGAACTATACAGTCTTGATCTACAATTCATAGAAGAGCTATAGTCTTGATCTACAATTCATAGAAGAGCTATAGTCTTGATCTACAATTCATAGAAGAACTATACAGTCTTGATCTACAATTCATAGAAGAGCTATAGTCTTGATCTACAATTCATAGAAGAGCTATAGTCTTGATCTACAATTCATAGAAGAGCTATAGTCTTGATCTACAATTCATAGAAGAACTATACAGTCTTGATCTACAATTCATAGAAGAGTTATAGTCTTGATCTACAATTCATAGAAGAGCTATACAGTCTTGATCTACAATTCATAGAAGAGCTATAGTCTTGATCTACAATTCATAGAAGAGCTATACAGTCTTGATCTACAATTCATAGAAGAGCTATAGTCTTGATCTACAATTCATAGAAGAGCTATACAGTCTTGATCTACAATTCATAGAAGAGCTATAGTCTTGATCTACAATTCATAGAAGAACTATAGTCTTGATCTACAATTCAAAGAAGATCTATACAGTCTTGATATACAATTCATAGAAGAGCTATACAGTCTTGATGTACAATTCATAGAAGAGCTATACAGTCTTGATCTACAATTCATAGAAGAGCTATACAGTCTTGATCTACAATTCATAGAAGAGCTATAGTCTTGATCTACAATTCATAGAAGAACTATAGTCTTGATCTACAATTCATAGAAGAGCTATAGTCTTGATCTACAATTCATAGAAGAGCTATACAGTCTTGATGTACAATTCATAGAAGAGCTATACAGTCTTGATCTACAATTCATAGAAGAGCTATAGTCTTGATCTACAATTCATAGAAGAGCTATATAGTCTTGATGTACAATTCATAGAAGAGCTATACAGTCTTGATGTACAATTCATAGAAGAGCTATAGTCTGATCTACAATTCATAGAAGAGCTATACAGTCTAGATCTACAATTCATAGAAGAGCTATAGTCTGATCTACAATTCATAGAAGAGCTATGCAGTGTTGATCTACAATTCATAGAAGAGCTATACAGTCTTGATCTACAATTCATAGAAGAGCTATACAGTCTTGATCTACAATTCATAGAAGAGCTATACAGTCTTGATCTACAATTCATAGAAGAGCTATACAGTCTTGATCTACAATTCATAGAAGAGCTATAGTCTTGATTTACAATTCATAGAAGAGCTATGAACTCTTGATCTACAATATTCATAGAAGAGCTATATAGTCTTGATCTACAATTCATAAAAGAACTATAGTCTTGATCTACAATTCATAGAAGAACTATAGTCTTGATCTACAATTCATAGAAGAGCTATACAGTCTTGATCATTCTACAATACATAGAAGAGCTATAGTCTTGATCTACAATTCATAGAAGAGCTATACAGTCTTGATCTTTAATTCATAGAAGAGCTATAGTCTTGCTCTAAAATTCAAAGAACTATAGTCTTGATCTACAATTCATAGCAGAGCTATAGTCTTGATCTACAATTCATAGAAGAGCTATACAGTCTTGATCTACAGTTTATAGAAGGGCTATAGTCTTGATCTACAATTCATAAGAGCTATACAGTGTTGATCTACAATTCATAGAAGAGCCATAGTCTTGATGTACAATTCATAGAAGAGCCATAGTCTTGATGTACAATTCATAGAAGATCTATACAGTCTTGATGTACAATTCATAGAAGAGCTATACAATGTTGATGTACAATTCATAGAAGAGCTATACAGTCTTGATGTACAATTCATAGAAGAGCTATACAGTCTTGATGTACAATTCATAGAAGAGCTATACAGTCTTGATGTACAATTCATAGAAGAGCTATACAGTCTTGATGTACAATTCATAGAAGAGCTATACAGTCTTGATGTACAATTCATAGAAGAGCTATACAGTCTTGATATACAATTCATAGAAGAGCTATACAGTCTTGATATACAATTCATAGAAGAGCTATACAGTCTTGATGTACAATTCATAGAAGAGCTATACAGTCTTGATGTACAATTCATAGAAGAGCTATACAGTCTTGATGTACAATTCATAGAAGAGCTATAGTCTTGATCTACAATTCATAGAAGAGCTATAGTCTTGATCTACAATTCATTGAAGAGCTATACAGTCTTGATGTACAATTCATAGAAGAGCTATAGTCTTGATCTACAATTCATAGAAGAGCTATAGTCTTGATCTACAATTCAAAGAAGAGCGATACAGTCTTGATGTACAATTCATAGAAGAGCTATACAGTCTTGATGTACAATTCATAGAAGAGCTATACAGTCTTGATCTACAATTCATAGAAGAGCTACAGTCTTGATGTACAATTCATAGAAGAGCTATAGTCTTGATCTACAATTCATAGAAGAGCTATACAGTCTTGATCTACAATTCATAGAAGAGCTATACAGTCTTGATCTACAATTCATAGAAGAGCTATACAGTCTTGATATACAATTCATAGAAGAGCTATACAGTCTTGATGTACAATTCACAGAAGAGCTATATAGTCTTGATCTACAATTCATTGAAGAGCTATACAGTCTTGATGTACAATTTATAGAAGAGCTATAGTCTTGATCTACAATTCATAGAAGAGCTATAGTCTTGATCTACAATTCAAAGAAGAGCGATAGTCTTGATCTACAATTCATAGAAGAGCTATACAGTCTTGATCTACAATTCATAGAAGAGCTATACAGTCTTGATCTACAATTCATAGAAGAGCTATACAGTCTTGATCTACAATTCATAGAAGAGCTTGATGTACAATTCATAGAAGAGCTATACAGTCTTGATGTACAATTCATAGAAGAGCTATACAGTCTTGATCTACAATTCATAGAAGAGCTATACAGTCTTGATGTACAATTCATAGAAGAGCTATAGTCTTGATGTACAATTCATAGAAGAGCTATACAGTCTTGATGTACAATTCATAGAAGAGCTATACAGTCTTGATGTACAATTCATAGAAGAGCTATACAGTCTTGATCTACAATTCATAGAAGAGCTACAGTCTTGATCTACAATTCATAGAAGAGCTATACAGTCTTGATCTACAATTCATAGAAGAGCTATAGTCTTGATCTACAATTCATAGAAGAGCTATACAGTCTTGATCTACAATTCATAGAAGAGCTATACAGTCTTGATGTACAATTCATAGAAGAGCTACAGTCTTGATCTACAATTCATAGAAGAGCTATAGTCTTGATCTACAATTCATAGAAGAGCTATACAGTCTTGATCTACAATTCATAGCAGAGCTATAGTCTTGATGTACAATTCATAGAAGAGCTATACAGTCTTGATCTACAATTCATAGAAGAGCTATACAGTCTTGATCTACAATTCATAGAAGAGCTATACAGTCTTGATCTACAATTCATAGAAGAGCTATAGTCTTGATCTACAATTCATAGAAGAGCTATACAGTCTTGATCTACAATTCATAGCAGAGCTATAGTCTTGATCTACAATTCATAGAAGAGCTATAGTCTTGATCTACAATTCATAGAAGAGCTATACAGTCTTGATGTACAATTCATAGAAGAGCTATACAGTCTTGATCTACAATTCATAGAAGAGCTATACAGTCTTGATGTACAATTCATAGAAGAGCTACACAGTCTTGATCTACAATTCATAGAAGAGCTATAGTCTTGATCTACAATTCATAGAAGAGCTATAGTCTTGATCTACAATTCATAGAAGAGCTATACAGTCTTGATCTACAATTCATTGAAGAGCTATACAGTCTTGATGTACAATTCATAGAAGAGCTATAGTCTTGATCTACAATTCATAGAAGAGCTATAGTCTTGATCTACAATTCAAAGAAGAGCGATACAGTCTTGATCTACAATTCATAGAAGAGCTATAGTCTTGATCTACAATTCATAGAAGAGCTATAGTCTTGATCTACAATTCATTGAAGAGCTATACAGTCTTGATGTACAATTCATAGAAGAGCTATAGTCTTGATCTACAATTCATAGAAGAGCTATAGTCTTGATCTACAATTCAAAGAAGAGCTATAGTCTTGATCTACAATTCATAGAAGAGCTATACAGTCTTGATGTACAATTCATAGAAGAGCTATACAGTCTTGATGTACAATTCATAGAAGAGCTATACAGTCTTGATGTACAATTCATAGAAGAGCTATACAGTCTTGATGTACAATTCATAGAAGAGCTATATAGTCTTGATCTACAATTCATTGAAGAGCTATACAGTCTTGATGTACAATTCATAGAAGAGCTATAGTCTTGATCTACAATTCATAGAAGAGCTATAGTCTTGATCTACAATTCAAAGAAGAGCGATACAGTCTTGATCTACAATTCATAGAAGAGCTATACAGTCTTGATCTACAATTCATAGAAGAGCTATACAGTCTTGATGTACAATTCATAGAAGAGCTATACAGTCTTGATCTACAATTCATAGAAGAGCTTGATGTACAATTCATAGAAGAGCTATACAGTCTTGATGTACAATTCATAGAAGAGCTATACAGTCTTGATGTACAATTCATAGAAGAGCTATACAGTCTTGATGTACAATTCATAGAAGAGCTATACAGTCTTGATGTACAATTCATAGAAGAGCTATACAGTCTTGATCTACAATTCATAGAAGAGCTATAGTCTTGATCTACAATTCATAGAAGAGCTATACAGTCTTGATCTACAATTCATAGCAGAGCTATAGTCTTGATGTACAATTCATAGAAGAGCTATACAGTCTTGATCTACAATTCATAGAAGAGCTATAGTCTTGATGTACAATTCATAGAAGAGCTATACAGTCTTGATCTACAATTCATAGAAGAGCTATAGTCTTGATGTACAATTCATAGAAGAGCTATACAGTCTTGATCTACAATTCATAGAAGAGCTATACAGTCTTGATCTACAATTCATAGCAGAGCTATACAGTCTTGATGTACAATTCATAGAAGAGCTATACAGTCTTGATCTACAATTCATAGAAGAGCTATAGTCTTGATCTACAATTCATAGAAGAGCTATAGTCTTGATCTACAATTCATAGAAGAGCTATAGTCTTGATCTACAATTCATAGAAGAGCTATACAGTCTTGATCTACAATTCATAGCAGAGCTATAGTCTTGATCTACAATTCATAGAAGAGCTATAGTCTTGATCTACAATTCATAGAAGAGCTATAGTCTTGATCTACAATTCATAGAAGAGCTATACAGTCTTGATGTACAATTCATAGAAGAGCTATACAGTCTTGATCTACAATTCATAGAAGAGCTATACAGTCTTGATGTACAATTCATAGAAGAGCTATACAGTCTTGATCTACAATTCATAGAAGAGCTATAGTCTTGATCTACAATTCATAGAAGAGCTATAGTCTTGATCTACAATTCATAGAAGAGCTATAGTCTTGATGTACAATTCATAGAAGAGCTATACAGTCTTGATGTACAATTCATAGAAGAGCTATAGTCTTGATCTACAATTCATAGAAGAGCTATACAGTCTTGATCTACAATTCATAGCAGAGCTATAGTCTTGATCTACAATTCATAGAAGAGCTATAGTCTTGATCTACAATTCATGGAAGAGCTATAGTCTTGATCTACAATTCATAGAAGAGCTATACAGTCTTGATGTACAATTCATAGAAGAGCTATACAGTCTTGATCTACAATTCATAGAAGAGCTATACAGTCTTGATCTACAATTCATAGAAGAGCTATACAGTCTTGATCTACAATTCATAGAAGAGCTATAGTCTTGATCTACAATTCATAGAAGAGCTATAGTCTTGATCTACAATTCATAGAAGAGCTATACAGTCTTGATGTACAATTCATAGAAGAGCTATACAGTCTTGATCTACAATTCATAGAAGAGCTATAGTCTTGATCTACAATTCATAGAAGAGCTATACAGTCTTGATGTACAATTCATAGAAGAGCTATACAGTCTTGATCTACAATTCATAGAAGAGCTATACAGTCTTGATCTACAATTCATAGAAGAGCTATACAGTCTTGATGTACAATTCATAGAAGAGCTATACAGTCTGATCTACAATTCATAGAAGAGCTATAGTCTTGATCTACAATTCATAGAAGAGCTATACAGTCTTGATCTACAATTCATAGAAGAGCTATACAGTCTTGATGTACAATTCATAGAAGAGCTATACAGTCTTGATGTACAATTCATAGAAGAGCTATACAGTCTTGATGTACAATTCATAGAAGAGCTATACAGTCTTGATGTACAATTCATAGAAGAGCTATAGTCTTGATCTACAATTCATAGAAGAGCTATACAGTCTTGATCTACAATTCATAGAAGAGCTATACAGTCTTGATCTACAATTCATAGAAGAGCTATACAGTCTTGATGTACAATTCATAGAAGAGCTATACAGTCTTGATGTACAATTCATAGAAGAGCTATACAGTCTTGATCTACAATTCATAGAAGAGCTATACAGTCTTGATGTACAATTCATAGAAGAGCTATACAGTCTTGATGTACAATTCATAGAAGAGCTATACAGTCTGATCTACAATTCATAGAAGAGCTATACAGTCTTGATGTACAATTCATATATCAACACTTACTTTTGAATCTAAAATGAGTATTTCTTTATCAATACAAGCAGCAACCAGATTATCATCGGGACTGAAATTAACATATTGCACATAACCTTGACCTTTACTGATTACCTGACCTCTGACTTGTTGACCTGAAACAGAGAGACAAGAATGGAAAGTATTGTTGTTTTTGCTTTTACAGTAATACTGTTATTCTTATTTGTTGTTATATACATGTATCTATTTTTCTCTGTATTATTTCTGTAACCCTTCTTTGGGGATAAATGAAGGTACCCCACCCAGTATGTTGAATTATTGGACTACAAATTTGTGAATGCTGAACATCATACTTACTGTGATCTTTTTTGAATGAAAAGATTGAGCTTGATCAGGTCAATTTGATTGATGACATCTGATCCAGAACATATCTTGTCTCCTTTATTGACATCACAACTGCTGCAATCTTTGGAACATATGAGGGTGTAATCATGTATTCTATGTGTTGTACATTGTTGTTTCTTAAATCACAGAGCTGAACAATAATCAGAATGAGGCCAAATAAAACAAATAGCGTGTTTCCGATAACTGGACTGACCCTAGTGTAAGCTGCCGACCCTAAACATCTTATACATGCAAAAAGGTAAAATTATGACAATTTACTTCAGCCTATTTCCATGTGTAAATTTTCTTGCCAAAGTATCTTTGGTTACTTTCTTTAAAACCACATTCCAGAGAGAAATTATGTCTTTTCAGACTATAACAGCACAGTCTGTATATTGTGTTTGTCTACTTCTGAATCACATAATTGTCTTCATTTACTTCTTTTACATCTTGTCAACTGTTATGGAAGTATTGTTACCAACATGTAACTTGTCTTTGTGTCGATGTTAAATAAAAAAAATAGTGCCAATGACATTGTTTCACAACTGCATTTGGCTGTTGCTTTTTTTTTCCTGCATATGTAGTGCAATTGCAAACAATAGCCACTTCAGGAATAAATGACAAAGAGATCTCCTAATTGGCCAAGCAATTTGGTTCACTGCTGCTCAGAATAACAAAAAATGTAAGACGGCAACGAATTTAAGAACAATTACAGAAAAATGGACAAAAACTGGTTTAAAAAGCACAACAACAGGTTTACACACTACACTTTACGAAAGGTGTAGATTGTACTTTAACGTGCATTGGTATTGCACTCCAATACACGGGACCTCTATTTTACGTCCTGTCCGAGGGACAAAAGTAAAGTATAAAAAGGAATAAAAAATCCATGAGACATACAAGTGTGCAAATATCCATACGTCCTACAGAAGAGGCAAAATGCATTGCTGGAAACCCAAGTGACCAATAAAAGAACAAGGGCATGGTCTTGTTGCTAGGCATATTTGCACACATTTTTTGAAAGCTATTCACATGCATATCCATTCCTGTTGTTATCTTTGAAGTATACACTACCATTTGGCTAATGCTATGGGTGTTGTCTTGTTGCTAAGCATATTTGCATACATTTTTGGAATTTTTATCCACTTGCCTACCCTTTTCAGTTTTCATCTTTGCAATTTAAACAATAATTTGTCATTGCTATGGGCGTGGTCTTGTTGCTTGGCATATTTGCATACATTTTTTGATCTTTACTCACCTACCCATCCACTTTGTTATCTTTGTAATATGCATTATCATTTCACTGTTGCTAAGGGCATGGTCATGGTTGCTAGGGTCAGTCTTGTCAAAATGTTTTGAATACTAACTGCAGAATAACCCTCCAGAAACATCCCTACCAAGTTTCAGCCCTAATCACCATGTAGTTTTCAAGATATAAGTTTGTGACCAAAATTGAGATTTTTAGACCTAATTTGGATATCGCCAATGGGATCATCATATTGCAAATACATCTTCATCTTCATCTACACATCCCAAGATGCATCCCCATTAAATTTCAGCCCAATCTGCCTGGTAGTTTTGGAATTATAGATTTTTGACAAAAAAAAAGAAGACACATTTTCAAACTAGTAATTTGCATATCACTGATGGGATCATTCTTAACCTAAACACCTCCAAGAATGCTCCCATCAAATTTTAGCCCAATCTACTCAGCCGTTTGGGAATGAAAGATTCTTGACCAAAAATAGACATTTTTGGCTATAATTTGCATATCACTTAGGGGATCATCATGTCATGAGCATGTCTTAACCTAAACACCCGTATGAACGTTCCCACCAAATTTAAGCTCTATCTGCTCAGTAGTTTTGGAATTATAGATTTTGATCAAAAAGATACATTTGTAGACGTAATTTGCATTTTACTGATGGGATCATCATATCAGGAACAATTTCTTAATAAAAACACCTCAAAGAATGTTCCCACCAAATTTCAGACCGACCTGCCCAGTAGTTTTTGAGTTTAACTTTTTGATCAAACGACATAAATCACACACCGGTGGTAAGATCATTTTGTTTTGAACAATTTCCAAATTAGACACCGAAGGTAGTATACTCTCCAAATATCATGGCAATCACAGTTTTTGACTTGACGTTTTTTACACACACACACACACACATACACAGACAGACAGACAGACAGACAGATAGACAGATATACACTTTTTAGGGCCTATAGCCCTACTGAACTAAGAAATTCAGTTTTACAGTGCAGCTCACATAAAACATCACCTGAGTGTGCGCATCACAAAAGGATCATTCTTGCACAATTGTTGAATTGGGGTGCTAACTCACAGGAGACCCAGGAACCGTGTGACAAACAAAACAAAACAAAACAAAACAAACAAATAAATAAATAAGCTATCAAATAAATGACAAATGAACAAGCAAACGAACGACAAGTATAGGGACAAATAAAATAATTAAATAAACCAGCAAATAAACAGATATTCGTGGGGGTATACTAGATATGTTTTTTGTACCCATCATAAAAAAAA
The DNA here is from genome assembly GCF_964340395.1 of Glandiceps talaboti. Classification (NCBI taxonomy): domain Eukaryota; kingdom Metazoa; phylum Hemichordata; class Enteropneusta; family Spengelidae; genus Glandiceps; species Glandiceps talaboti. The sequence goes on along the minus strand of NC_135550.1, from coordinate 2,483,209 downwards.
CACAAAGGTTCACTCAAGGTCTTTCTCTGTCCCTCTTTTCAAGCCTCAAAAACACCCAAATCAATCTTAAATGACAATAAACACTCAGTATAAGTAATTTACAGGACCCTGGCCTCTCGTAAAATTTTTACCTTTCATAGCACATGGACTACAAATTTTGGTGATTTAAAAATCAATTTCCACCATCTCCATCGCAGTATTCATATGTGTTAATTATCGGCAACATCCTGGTATTTGAATTCAGTTTAAATACCGCTTCATGCCCTCCGACCAATCACACGAGCTGTAACACCGGTATAGACTTACGTCACGTGATGAAAACTCGTTAACGGCTGCTTACGTACTAGAGCTGTGGAAGCGGAATTTACCAGAACTGTTTACACTATTATTTTCATTCAATTGAATGAAAACGTCAATAAAATCAAAGTTACTCACCATATTCTTGATTGAAATTCACCATATTCGTCCATGTTGACAACGTTACACTAAAGTGCAACGACTTCCGGGTTTTGAGGATTCCCTTCGATTTGAATATTTGTTTTGAACAACAGTGTCCATAGCCACGTACAGTTACCGATACAGATAAATATATACGCACAAACATCGTCTCCTAAATGACCTCTACTTTCATATATGTAGTACAGTCATTAATAGCAATGTTTTATAACCATTATGGGCAAAGATTATGGCAATGTTTTATAACCATTATGGGCAAAGATTATGGCAACAAATTTCCTTTCAGTGCACAAATTCGAGGCAAACTTCCACATAAATATCAACCTGGGACGAGTGACACAGAGTCATCCCCGCGTTAGAGCTCGTGTGATTGGTCGGAGGGCATGAAGCGGTATTTAAACTGAATTCAAATACCAGGATGTTGCCGATAATTAACACATATGAATACTGCGATGGAGATGGTGGAAATTGATGATTAAATCACCGAAATTTGTCCATGTGCGATAAAAGGTAATTTTTTTTAGCTGAATCGAGAGGCCAGGGTCCTGTAAATTACTTATACTGAGTGTTTATTGTCATTTAAGATTGATTTGGGTGTTTTTTGAGGCTTGAATTTGAAAAGAGGGACAGAGAAAGACCTTGAGTGAACCTTTGTGTTTTTTTTATGATGGGTACAAAAAACATATCTAGTATACCCCCACGAGTATCTGTTTATTTGCTGGTTTATTTAATTATTTTATTTGTCCCTATACTTGTTGTTTGTTTGCTTGTTCATTTGTCATCTATTTGATAGTTTATTTATTTGTTTGTTTGTTTTGTTTTGTTTGTCACACGGTTCCTGGGTCCCCTGTGGCTAACTAAGCATTGATGCACTGTTGTTGTTGCATCATCAAAGCATCTCCATGCAACAATGCTTGCATCGCTGATACAAAATAAACAGCACTTTATGCGCACATGCTTTGTAATAATCATGTACTCTGCTATCTAGATGCAATGTTTATAATGAGATGCTGATGCATTGTTAACTTGATGCACCGTTAATAAGATGCTCTGTGGACACCTCAATGGTGCAAATTGAATGCTGTTTACATACACTAATCCCCAAGAGCATTGTTCATGAACTTTTCCAGCATAATACTTTAAAGATGCAAGCATAGTTCATGCACAATATCCCATTATGCTTGATCTGTACTGTACTAAAAATAAAATGTTAAATAAGATAAAATTGCGACCTACCAACCCTATTTTCTGAAGCCATGTTATCGAAAAGAACCATTGATTAAGGAAACCTAATTCATTATTTGTACATGGATTACTTGTCTTTACCTGATGCTACAGCTGATCTTGCTTTCTCTACATTCCAAGTGATGATGAAATCATTGGCAGCACTGCATAGTACTGTTGGACTGTGTCTCTTTCCAAAGCACATACACTTGATTTGCTTACGATGTCCTTCGAGCTGGAGTGGCTGTCAAGAGGTGAACAAAATATTACATATGGTGCATGCTAATTTGTAAATTACTTGACTTGCAAATTGCTCCTCAAAAAATTAGTTTTAAAAATCATCATTTTGGGTACAGAAGAGGGACTGCATTTTGAATTATGACTCTTTTTATAAAGTGGAGGCAAGACACCTCTTTTGGTAGAGTAACATCAAACACCAGGAATTAAAATTTAATTAGATGAAACCAAGCAAAATTTTAATCTCTGGACTGTTTGATATTTAGCATTCACATTCCACCAAACATTCTCCCATGATAACATTCTCCAAGAGATTACTTTCAATAGCAAAGGTCAATTCAAAATCATCTCCCTGTTTAGTTATCAATCTGGACATTTGAGTGTCGTGAAGAGTTATGCACGGGTTAACACCCCCCCCCCCCCCAAGGTTAGATATGGAATATATAAAGATAATCACTTACTGACGAAGGCAAACTCTTCATACTCCATATTCCCACTGTAGCTTTGGTGTATGGCAAAGCAAGGTATGTATCATTACATGCTATTTGTAAATGAGATGGAAGGAAAGGTGTTCTGATACTGTACTCATGAATGGCTGCCATCCTTGTCTGTTGTATGTAGGTACTAATGACTTACATGGGATCTCTGGTTGGAAGTGGATGCCATTGAAATCTAAAATGAGAAAATAACATGGACAAATTAACACATACAAAACAAGTCATTGAAAATGACATAGTCCTCGCTATGATTGGGTTTTAAGGAACTGGCAGTTTATGTTGTCATTTTCAAACCAGGTTAATATTGTTTGGCCTCATATGGTTGTTTTTGATATCACTACTCTGTTCAAGCATGTCTGAGTTATGGCTTTGGACATGAAAACTGCACCAACAAAATGGCTGCCAGGCAGCCATATTGGATCGTATAACGACAACAATGAATATGCACATGTATGTCATAGAACACTGTGCTAACACCAACTTTGAATGAGATCTGTTAAAGCATGTCTGAGTTATGGCTTTGGACATGGAAAATTCGCAAACAAAATGGCTGCCAGGCAGCCATATTGGATCATATCACGACAACAATGAATATGCACATGTATGTCATAGAACACTGTCCTAATACCAACTTTGAATGAGATCTGTTAAAGCATGTCTGAGTTGTGGCTTTGGACAGTGAAAATTTGCAAACAAAATGGCTGCTAGGCGGCCATATTGGATCGTATCATAAAACAAATCGACTTGCATATGTATGCCATATTATGTGGCCCCTGTACCAAGTTTGAAAAAAATTGGTATTGGCATCTCCAAGAAAAGGCTCTGGACGGACGGACGGACGGACGGACGGACGGACGGACACATGGACGGACGGACAGATGGAACCCAATCCATAAGTCCCCGTCTGGACTACGTCTGGCGGGGACTAAAAAATACAATTAGTATCTTGTATGTGTTAAGTAGTCCTGGATGAAGCAGGCCATACACAGCTACATGTACAATGTACATGTAGGATATTGACATGGTACACTGTCAGACTACATCAATATATAGTACTGCTTGCATATGAAATAAGTTGGGAATTGATTCTGACATGCTGATCCCCCTCCTTCTCCAACGGTGTTAAGGGGTATAGTCAGTATTGCATACTGTACACCATCTGCAAGCAGTGTGTTGAGGGACAGAGTCAGTATTGCATCCTGTACACCGTCTGCAAGCAGTGTGTTCAGGGACAGAGTCAGTATTGCATCCTGTACACCATCTGCAAGCAGGGTGGTGAGGGACAGAGTCAGTATTGCATCCTGTACACCGTCTGCAAGCAGGGTGTTGAGGGACATAGTCAATATCATGTCCCATACACTGTCTGCAAGCAGGGTGGTGAGGGACATAGTCAGTATTGTGTCCCGTACACCGTCTGCAAGCAGGGTGTTGAGGGACATAGTCAGTATTGCATCCTGTACACCGTCTGCAAGCAGGGTGGTGAGGGACAGAATCAGTATTGTGTCCCATACACTGTCTACAAGCAGGGTGGTGATGGACAGTCAATATCATGTCCCATACACTGTCTGCAAGCAGGGTGTTGAGGGACATAGTCAGTACCATGTCCCATACACCGTCTGCAAGCAGGGTGTTGAGGGACAGAGTCAGTATTGCATCCCGTACGGTAAAAGGACCACCACCCCCCCCACCCCCTGTCTGCAGTAGGACTATGGTTCACAATTCAACCAAGAAAGGCATGTTTTTTTAAGGGTTACTTAGCATTTCTACTACATTTGTATAGTAGTGCGAGAATCGTCACGTGCTTAACTTTTTGAGGGGAATAGCCCACATCCTCCAGTTTTGAATATTATAGTAATATTTAGCATTTATGCAATCAGATTCTGGAGTTCTACAATTCCTATTAACTGCCTTATTTAAAAATCAAATCTCGTGTTTATCACACTTTGTTCTTTGCATTTTTCTTTATTGTCATCACAATTTCAGTCTAATGTCCGAAATAAAATGTGTGTGTATATAACAATGACTGTGTTTGAGTGAAGTCATTTTTAACATAAGTACACCACCTGAAATCACTTTTATAAGCACACTTTTGGTAATAATACAATAAAAGTGATAAAACCAAATCATGCCCTATTTGGTCAAATTCAACATTTTTTGAACATCTTCTGTTTATTCTATTCGTCAGTTATACAATAAAAGTGATAAAACCATATTTTAAGTGTACTCCCAAAATCTGGTTTTTTGGATCTCTATCTGTAGGCAATGACAGTCCTACCTGGGGGCGTTTGTCCGGAGGCATTTGTCCTAGTATGGGCATCGGTACCTGTCACAAGATTGCATAAATTTGCCGACATTCAAAAATTCAACTGTAAACTACTGCCGACAGCTCAAGACGGACTTAGTGGGAGTTTACACATGTACACCCAAGTACACAATGTTCCCACAGCTAAATACTAATACTGTAAACCATATTTTTTTCGCTACTATAAAATTTAGCGTTTTGGCAATCATCGGCTAGTTCGTCACAAGTTAATTTCGCGCATCGGTGTTAGCAGTGCAAGTAACATACAAACTCAACTTGATTGAAATGATACGAAATAAAGCTAAATTGTAGGTCACGTAAAGTGTGAACTGATTGAAAGTATGACTAATCGGTGTGGGGGTGACCCGAACTGTTAATTGACCAGCATTTATTCATCGTTAGTAAACGTGTTATTGTTTATTTACGTTTGTTGTGTTACCGACCAAGTTTCTTTATTGTGTTGGCTTTGGTGCCCGTTAACACGTATTTGTTCACGTAAATCTTTGTATACATGCCGTTCCATATCCTGAATAAAAACTCACTTCTCACTTGTCAAGGTGTTAAATGGTCCCTTTCATTTTATATAATTTTATCGGTAAATTAAAACGAATCAAAGCAATTTTTCGGTGAATCAAACGTAAAACCAGCTTATAAGCCTGCAGTTTCTGATATTCCACATCACTTGGTAGAAAAATCAGCGAAAGTACGGTCCGGTCAATGAAAACAGCCTACCTCAAACAACTACAGAAATCCAACTTTGAGCCAGTTACTGCCCTCCCTCATGCAAAACGTGGGCTGCCCCTGCTGTTAGGTGACCTTGATGATCACGTCCAATCATACGTCAACAGCGTGAGAGACTCTGGCGGTATCGTAAACAAAAACATCGTAGTGGCTGCTGCTCGTGGTATCGTCATGCAGAACAACCGAGGCCTTCTGAAAGAATTTGGCGGTTCCACTGAAGTAACCCGCACATGGTCCGAGTCACTCCTTTGGCGGATGGGATTCGTTAAACTTAAAGGCACAAAGGCAGCAAAGAAACTACCTAACAACTTCCAGGAAGTGAAAGCAGAATTTCTTCAGCGCATCACCGATGTCATCGCCACTGAAGCCATACCACCAGAGTTAGTCATAAATTTCGACCAGTCTGGTGTTCACATCGTACCTGTCAGCTCTTGGACTTTAGCCAGGCCAGGTGAAAGTTAAGTACCAATTATCGGACTTGAAGACAAGCGAGAAATAACGGCTTTTTTCAGCGTAACTCTTAGCGGCGATCTACTACCTCTCCATCTACTCTATACAGGCAAAACAGACAAGTGTCACTCGAACTTTAACTTTCCCGATGAACGGGATGTGTACCATAGACCAAATCACTGGAGTAATGAACACACGATGGACCGTTTTGCCGACAATGTTCTGTTTCCCTATGTCAAGAAAATCTGTGAGACTTTACAGCTCCCTGATGAACAGCGTGCCGTTGCAATATTCGATGTGTTCCGAGCTCATCAAAGTGAAAGTTTCCTTACGAAGCTGCACGATGCTGGTATTGCTACAGTGTTTGTACCCGCTAACTGTACATCGGAGTTACAACCTCTCGATCTCTCATTTAACAGTACTGATGAAAGAAGAATTCAACAAATGGTATGCTGCACAAGTTTCCAGTGCCTTAGATCGCGGTGAAGACATCCAGGCCATCAAAGTTGACCTTAAGCTCTCAACAATGAAACCACTCCAAGCTAACTGGTTACTCACTATGTACGACAAACTTCGCCACGAATGGGAAGCCATCATCGATGGATTTGTAAAGTCATCAATTAAAACCGCGATCAACGATATCCAGTTGTAAAAACAGACATTCAGGTGAATCCAGTATCATCATATTTATTCAGTTTAATAATTATTTTAGTACGTTGATTTATATACAGCCGACCAGGACATTTCTGCAGTGTAGAATGATTGTGCTTTGTTATGTTCACTACGTACTGTTTCTGCCGGCAATGTTACCGATATTGTAATGTGTAATTTTAACTTGAGACTGGTAAATTTTCACAAAGATTTACCATGTATTTTATCTGTTGTATTTTTAAGTAAATACAGTACATAATAGTATAAACACGTGTTAGTAATAACATTTATTTACGTGTGTATGTTGTGTGTGTGTATGTGTGCACTGTTTGTGTATGTTTGATTAGCCAACGATTGAAACGACGTATTGTCGATCTTTGGGAAACAATAATTGCCAACGACTTTTTTTCGCAGTTTACCCTCCTCCGCGAAATATGCAAAATTTTATCTTTAGCGAAAATATAACGGTTTACAGTATTCAATGATGTATTTTGAGTCAAATTCAGTCGAAATATCCAAAGACAGCGACATAATTTATATCGTAGACCATGTTATGAGAGCCGTTAATTACATCCACCATGTTTAAATTCGGTCTTGTGGGTGAAAAACGCATGTAAAATTACGATCGCTCGTCATTTAGATCGTCGCTCCAGATACCGTTCACTATCATACATTCAAAATGGCAGGTTAAATAAAAAAGGCTAATATGCATGTATGGAACCAGTTATCGCAGCAAATTTTGTAGCAATAGCTGTCGTTAAACAGTTTTACGGCAAGATAGGTGCATGAACTTTGGCGTCTCGGTACACCGGGTTCTGGTGGGTGCCCTAGCGTGTCCCGGTATACCGGGTACTGGTGGTGAAAGGGTTAATATTCATGGGATGTTTAATATTCATGGGATGCACAGACAGACAGACATACAGACAGACAGACACACACACACACAGCCTTTCACCCACTAATACATCTATCTCTTCCTTACGGAAGAAATGACACAGTCTCAAGACGTACCCCATCAATAAACAATATTTCATAATCCCTTAATCTTCCTCCATTTCTGAACACAACAACTTTAGACTTATTACCATTGACTTTCAACTTCCATTTTTTACAATAAGAATTGAGTTTTCCTAACTGCCTCTGTAATCCAATCTCACTACTGCTTCATATGGATAAATCATCAGCAAATAATAAATAAATTAGTTTCAACATACCACCATAAACACCACAATATATACCAGTCTGCAGCGACTCACCAATATTATTAATAAAAAGATTAAACAACAGTTGCACGGCAAGTCTCCTATACCATCATGCAATGCGATTTGTATGTTTGCTAATACAAGTTTTTACCTCATGAGGGCGCCACGTGTAAACTCATTACATCGACCTGTCAAGATTTAAATGTTAACCAAAGCTCGCAAGTTGACATCCTCGTTCACAAACAGTTTTTCCTGAAAATCGAAGTTTCGCTCTTTTTAGTCGTTTTCACTGTTTTTTTCCTGGGACATTCCTATCTTGCGCAATATTGATTTGAGTAAAATACCATTTTTGGTCAAATTTAGCCCTTTTTTGGGATTCTCTTAATTCATAAAGTTGTGATGTTGTCAGAGAAGGCATTCAATGTGACGACAGTCCTCCATGAAAGCAAGGTATGTTTATAGATTTTTATTTGCATATTTACTGTCATTTTTAGACTGTTTTTCTCTAAAATTTCACAAATTTAGTGTTTTTATCACATTTTAAAGCTTTCTGTCAATTTTTTTTCAAAATTCATGAGCGCAGAATTACTATACGTGTTCTTATGAATCGAATGATATGCTAAATGCCTAGGTAGGTGGTAAATTCCTTGACGGAGATAGGATTTGAACGTAACAGTTGCATGTATGTAAAAAATGTGAAAATGTCATGTATATGTATGTGTATACATGTATGTAGTGTCCAGCCAGAGGGTTATGAATCACAAAGTAACGGTTCAGAGCGATCTCTGACACCCTCATCCACATTTTAAGTAAGAGAGTGGTAGGTTCTAGATTTTCAGAGAACTTATATTCAGTCATTACTATGTTCTAAATTTGTGAACCTGTATATTTATATGGTATGTGTGTTGGTTATTATTTTTGTAGTTTCCTGTTTTAACTGTACAATTTAAAAAAAGATTATAAATATACAACACTTAAATACGGAAGCGTATTAGTGCCAAGTTGTAAGGAAAAAAATAAAATTTAAAATCTCGTAATTACGAGATTTCAATTCTCGTAATTACGACTTTTTTCTCGTAATTACGAGTTTTCAATTCTCGTAATTACGACTTTTCGATTCTCGTAATTACGACTTTTCAATTCTCGTAATTACGACTTTTTGATTCTCGTAATTACGACTTTTTGATTCTCGTAATTACGACTTTTTGATGATACATGTGGTAAGCCAACAACAGTTAGTAGCAAGTCAGTTATCACACTGAGCGCGGAATTTAGGAGTGAACCATTTGAGTTTTGGGATTCCCAAGGTCCATATTTAGAAGGGGGCCCTCTCATTATCAAATATGTAGTATTGTTTTGTTTTTGGTTTGCTGCGGAGGAATGGAGTTAGAGGTAACATGGAAAATATAAGCAATCACATCAAAATAGTCACAGCCTTAAAATTCGGAAAGTAACTTGTTTTTATGCCATTTTCTTCGCCCCCCCCCCCCCCCCTCCATCAAGTAACTTTACCCTTATATAGTACTACATTCTAAGCGCTTTCAACGAAGTGCATAAAACGTATTTGGAGCTTGCGCCTTGCTGATCAAAAATAGGTCACATGCTGCCATTCATGGTGATAAAACATCGTAAGACGCCACATGTTTTATACGAACATGAACTTTACTAATATATACATGTTTTAGATTTTCATAATAATCTACGGAAGCGTATTAGTGCCAAGTTGTAAGGAAAAAAATAAAATTTAAAATCTCGTAATTACGAGATTTCAATTCTCGTAATTACGATTTTTTTCTCGTAATTACGACTTTTTTCTCGTAATTACGAGTTTTCAATTCTCGTAATTACAACTTTTCGATTCTCGTAATTACGACTTTTTTCTCGTAATTACGACTTTTTTCTCGTAATTACGAGTTTTCGATTCTCGTAATTACGACTTTTCGATTCTCGTAATTACGACTTTTTTCTCGTAATTACGACTTTTTTCCCGTAATTACGAGTTTTATTATGTTTGTTTCTTGAGAAATACACTTCCTGTTTCACGTGCACGTGTAGCCTGCCTGCTAGATCTGCGATAATGGTGAATCGAACTGAACTTATTTCATTTTACTTTCATCTCGGACTAAGTTACAACGAGATTTTTGAAGGAAAATAAAGAAATCTTCGTCAACTTCTTCTGCCATGACTGATCACTGGTATGGTACATGTGGTAAGCCAACAGCAGTTAGTAGCAAGTCAGTTATCACTCTGAGCGCGGGATTTAGGAGTGAACCATTTGACTTTTGGGATTCCCAAGGTCCATATTTAGAAGGGGGCACATCACCCTCTCATTATCAAATATGTAGTATTGTTTTGTTTTTGGTTTGCTGCGGAGGAATGGAGTTAGAGGTAACATGGAAAATATAAGCAATCACATCAAAATAGTCACAGCCTTAAAATTCGGAAAGTACCTTGTTTTTATGCCATTTTCTTCGCCCCCTCCATCAAGTAACTTTACCCTTAAATAGTACTACATTCTAAGCGCTTTCAACGAAGTGCATAAAATGTATTTGGAGCTTGCGCCTTGCTGATCAAAAATAGGTCACATGCTGCCATACATGGTGATAAAAACATCGTAAGACGCCACATGAACTTTACTAATATATACATGTTTTAGATTTTCATAATAATCACAGGTTTAATTTAAATCATTCTAAAAGATTCTCGTAATTACGACTTTTTGATTCTCGTAATTACGACTTTTCGATTCTCGTAATTACGACTTTTCGATTCTCGTAATTACGACTTTTCGATTCTCGTAATTACGACTTTTCGATTCTCGTAATTACGACTTTTTGATTCTCGTAATTACGACTTTTTGATTCTCGTAATTACGACTTTTCGATTCTCGTAATTAGGACTTTTCGATTCTCGTAATTACGACTTTTTGATTCTCGTAATTACGACTTTTCTATTCTCGTATTTACGACTTTTCGATTCTCGTAATTACGACTTTTTGATTCTCGTAATTACGACTTTTCCATTCTCATATTTACGACTTTACGATTCTCGTAATTACGACTTTTTGATTGTCGTAATTATGAAATTATGATTTTTTTATTGTTTGTTATTTTTCAATTTTTGAATTGTTCAGACACGAATCTTATGATTTTGATGTACTAAGCAGATGTACTATAGAGTGTTTGACACGGTAACCGGTTTGTATGATTTGATTGCGTTTTTCGTTTCTTTAAAAAAAACTTGAGTGCATTAAAACAGCGAAGAATATTCTTTCATTACATGTCGGCAAAATGAATCAATAATGGATTTGAAATTGAAGAAAATAGTATTTACCATCTGATATTTGGTAAAATTCACAACTTTAGTTTAGAATTTTCTTCATTAAGGTAAATCAGATTTATACGGTTTTGAAATTTAAAATTCAATAACGTGGCACCGTAGGTCGTTCGATCAAGTTTGAAAATGTGTGGAGACCTTTTCCACGGTTGATAAATACTTGAATATATGTATTTGGTATGGTATAATAATATTGGTTTGAGGGTCAGTTAGCCAAGTGACCGGTTTGTCGAGGTTATTGACCCTGGTATATCAGGGTGTTAGTAGGAAGGCATTGGCGAGACGTCCCCAGATAGAAACTTTATTGATCCTTCTTTTAAGACGTTTTGGACCGGCCTTTAGGTCCTTCATCAGTCGTAATCCTGTCTTGTATTGGACAGTTTCCCTACATCTTCATCATTGGATATAAGTTGGAGTTGTGTCCGAATTTCAGAAGAATATCTATATGTTTAATATTGGACTCCATTATTTGAACAAATTCTTTGCTCATGATGAAGATTTTTTGTTGTTCTGGAATTCTTGTTTTGTGTTTATTATTTGGCTAAGTTCATTGACAGATTGCCTGTTTAAACATTGCAGTGAACCTACTAACTTCTTGTTGCATCCAGTATATGTGTGTACATATGTGAACACGTTATTTCATTGCCATTTCTTTTTTTAACCTATAGGTGTTATGTAATTTCACTGCTGGACTTACATTAGAGTGTTCAGTTCACCATAAAGTACTTACTACCCGATGATCGGGTGTTGTTGAGAACTCAGCTGTTGCTTATAACATGAACTTAAAATGGCAGTGTGATTTTTCCAGTTAGATATCAACTTACCGGAGAATTGTGACGTAATTACGAGAATAGAAATGTCTTTACGATTCTCGTAATTACGAGATTCAAAAAGTCGTAATTACGAGAATCGAAAAGTCGTAATTACGAGAATTGAAAAGTCGTAATTACGAGAAAAAAGTCGTAATTACGAGAATCGAAAAGTCGTAATTACGAGAATTGAAAACTCGTAATTACGAGAAAAAAGTCGTAATTACGAGAAAAAAGTCGTAATTACGAGAATTGAAATCTCGTAATTACGAGATTTTAAATTTTATTTTTTTCCTTACAACTTGGCACTAATACGCTTCCGTACTTAAATAATTTAGTAGTCGCCTTAATACTAATAGTTAATGCACCACTGTAGTTACTTGTATTGTCAACATTTGCTTTTTTGGCTTAGGGTCAATATTGTCAATATTGCCCATGCTGAACAGTGAGAACCAAAGAGGAGAACTGACTAACTTCAAAACACAGCTGCCACTGGTTTTTAGTTCTGCACATCCCCACAGCTGGCACTGTTTTTTTTTCAGAGTACACTTGAATTGAGAATTTGTTTATAGCAACTACATGTACCATTGAACAGGTGTGTTTGCCAGAATTTTTTTATTGACCAAGATAGTTTTGGCCCAATAACCACCACCTAGATGTCTGCAGATGTCCATTTTCATAGCTTAATGGCTCTTTTCGATGGCACTGCTGCTAAACAGATTCAGACTTCCATCTCTCATAAGGAGTTGGGGTATATGGTAACATAAATAATGCATATAAAAAGAAATATTCAAGTGAGGGAGCTAGTGCTCTGCAAGTACATGTCTGTACCATGCCTTACAAAGCTTCTCAAACTCCATACAAAACATATTGAAATTGGATATATTAATGCCAAGCTCCTTGCCAAGGATATCAGTGTCAAATTTGTTAGTGCACATAAGTCTGTTTATAGTGCGGAATTTTCTGATACTACCAATAATTTTCTCAGCATGTTTAGTTTCACAAAGCAGACGGGAATATGTCATCACAACTTCATCATCCATTAACCGAGAACAAGCAGGGCCGTCATACCCACCACCATATTTTTTAGCTATACCATTACTTCTGAGATAGTGTTTTAATTTTGTTGTCCTGCTCGTTGGGTAGACAGATGTGTACATGTTATCGTCCACTGATTTTATTTTATCTTTCAGCTCTTTATTTGTTTTATTTAATAGTATTCTTTCCTTTTCGGCATGTTGACTCTGTTGAATATTTCTATCTTTTTTTTTTGTATGGAGGTTTGTACTTAAGAATTTCATTTATGTGATTGGTCAGAGCTTTATATTTATTTTTCTTCTGTTGTTCCACAAAATGGGCGATCTTGTGATGTTAAGTGTAGTTAAGTCTGTTGTCTTACCAACTTCATTGACCTTTTTTTCTATTTCAATGAATTTTTCTCTTACTTTATCAAAATTGTCTCTGTTTATTATTATGATGTTTGTGTCATCAGTTTCAGATGTTCCTAATTGTTTTAATATATATTCAATGTCACTAATTACTTTTCGTTTAGATTGCAGTAGAGCTTGGTTTTGTTTTTCCATTATATCTTCTATTTGTGCAGCTGTCATAGGGACATTTTTGCCATGTATTTTCATGATATGATTTATCATTGCTGCTTTCGTTTTGCAGCCATATGGACAAATATCACACGAGAAAACTGATTTGTTATCTATTTTACTTAGACTGAAATGATTTTCAGTGACAATATTACTAACTTCATGATGAAGAACAAAGTCAAGTGCTTCCTTGCTGGCATTTAGTTTTTCACAGATTATTTGTTCTTCATCATGAAGTTTGGCACTCCTTAATTGTTCTTCAAAGTTTGATTCATTGAATCAACTTGAGTTTTAATTTCCTGTTCCATTTCAGTCTCTTTTTTCTCTAAACCATTTTGGTAAGATTCGGACAATATGGACATATTTTGGAGGTACTCCAGCTGTACATCTAGTTTGTCCGCCTCTTCAAACAATTCATCTATCATTTTTCCAATTATTCGCAGCTTTGTATGTAAATTGTCGATCGTAAATTCTGTGGCTGGATCGTATGGGATAATTGGTTTACCTGACTGGCCATTACAACTGTGTGTCTGCCCATGACAACATATCTTCAAATGTTATGGACAGACCCCATGTCATGTGTGGTGTGGGTTATAACATCGCTCTATTGATGTACAGCATAAGTTGCAGAAAAATTTTGTACTTTTTCTGTTTAAAACAATACTTTTATATTTTTCGTCCCCCTCTAATTTTCTAACAAACTTAGCTCTGTTTAAGCCATTTTTTTTTCAAATCTTCTGTAGTTTTCTGGATAGGAAGGACATCAGACTCAACTAGTTCTTCACTCTCCAGAGCATTAATGACAGCATATGGAATTCTGCTGAAGTCAGACTGGGGATTTGGATCCTGCCAGACCAGAATTCCATCACACTTTATTTGTCTTATAGCAAATATTTTATAGTTGTGACTGATGCCCTTCATATCCTGAAAAGTATCTGCACCCTCCCCAACAACCAACTCTATCTTAGAACATACAGATGGATCAGTGAGGGACAGTTTAGGTTATTTTCAGCATTGATAGGTCATCCCAGATGGCATTTGGATATATCTTTATCATACCACCCCTTTTTACTTTCAGTTTCTTCCACTCTATAGTCAAATCGTTTCAAACTGTCTCTTAATGCAGTGAATTTGGGAATTCTGCTGACATTTTCTGATGTCCTGTAGCTTTCTCCAAACCATCATAATCCTGATGGGACAGTCCACCCCAGATGGACGAACAGGTGTAACTAAGTGTATCTTTGAACTGCAAGTGTGTGTGCAGAACTACACACATTTACAGTACATTGTAATACAGTTGCTATAGCTATGTACATTGTATGTATCTTGGAACTGCAAGTGTATGCACTTTTAAGTAGTACAGGTGCTAGGTGATGTGGTGCTATAACTAAGTGTGTATCGTGGAACTGGAAGGGTTTGTGCAGAATTATACACATGACAATAATCATGGAACAAGGTCGTAATCCTTGGGTATTTTCTTATGTAATCGCACTAGGTAAATATACAAAAGTATGTGTTTTGAACAGTAAGCCAAGGCTTGGTGCACCTCTAACACTTCAGTAACTTACATGTACTAAGATACATTGTATGTTGCTTTTGAGTGAAACAGAAGACGGACAAACTAACTGAATAACGTTTGTATTTCTGTTTCAAATAAAGTATATTAAAGACAATGAAAAAAATGTGTATACTAGTATTTTGTATTGCTAACAATAGAGTTACTCGAAACCGGTAAATTACCTGTACCAATAAGTGTGTTTAGCTTCCGAGCGAAAAAGAGAAGACAGGTAAATATAACTGAATAAATGTTTGTAGTTTTATATTATTTGTGATTATGTAAGGTCCTAAATCCAGTGGTTCTACAAAAAGCTACGTAATATAATCACACTAGTACTTGGCAAATATATACATGTATTACTGTGTAAGATATTTTGTGATGCTAACCGAAAGACGGTAAATCGTGAACAACGCAACGGATTTCGAGAGGACTATGACTAAAGAAGGCAAGCTTAAAACTGGATTTATGTGCGTTATTTGACAGCAAGGTCCTAACTCCTTAGGTTCTACAAAATGCAATATAGTACCATGGAAGTATAACCCAAGGTTGTACAATCTTGCTGGGCAAATATGTGTACATGTAACTTTTAAGGTATTTTGTTTAGTGTATCTGGCTGTGTATTTCAAGGCAATATCTATTACATTGTAGGTCTACAAAATATCAAGTATCTAGTGTAGGTGATGTATACTTGATATTTTGTAGACCTACAATGTAATAGATATTGCCATCATGGAACAAGGTCGTAATCCTTGGGTATTTTCTTATGTAATCGCACTAGGTAAATATACAAAAGTATGTGTTTTGAACAGTAAGCCAAGGCTTGGTGCACCTCTAACACTTCAGTAACTTACATGTACTAAGATACATTGTATGTTGCTTTTGAGTGAAACAGAAGACGGACAAACTAACTGAATAACGTTTGTATTTCTGTTTCAAATAAAGTATATTAAAGACAATGAAAAAAATGTGTATACTAGTATTTTGTATTGCTAACAATAGAGTTACTCGAAACCGGTAAATTACCTGTACCAATAAGTGTGTTTAGCTTCCGAGCGAAAAAGAGAAGACAGGTAAATATAACTGAATAAATGTTTGTAGTTTTATATTATTTGTGATTATGTAAGGTCCTAAATCCAGTGGTTCTACAAAAAGCTACGTAATATAATCACACTAGTACTTGGCAAATATATACATGTATTACTGTGTAAGATATTTTGTGATGCTAACCGAAAGACGGTAAATCGTGAACAACGCAACGGATTTCGAGAGGACTATGACTAAAGAAGGCAAGCTTAAAACTGGATTTATGTGCGTTATTTGACAGCAAGGTCCTAACTCCTTAGGTTCTACAAAATGCAATATAGTACCATGGAAGTATAACCCAAGGTTGTACAATCTTGCTGGGCAAATATGTGTACATGTAACTTTTAAGGTATTTTGTAATGTTAACCAAAATTTTGCGCAATAAACTACCGAATCAAGAGGACTAGAGAAGACAAGTTTATACCTGAATAACTGTGTGTAGTATTTTATTTGTCATTCGACAGCAATGACGTTAATCCTGTGATATTTTCTATAGCAACGGAATAATATAATTGTACTAGGCAAATAAAAAAGATCAATAAATGTAAAAATAACTGAATAAATCACAGGTAAACGTGTTGTTTTGTTTTGTGAATATTGGAATAAAACAATCATATTAATAGGCTTAGATATTTTGTCATAATGTATATTACTGGGGTATGCCTTAATTACGTATACTAAACTGGATTTTGAAAGGCCGGGTAGGAACATAGCTAGAGCCGAGTATGACAAATATTTCGGTATTATGCTAACAACTCGATCCACACGACACTCGCGTAAGTTATGTGTACTAAACTCAAGGGAAAAAAAGGCAGACCCGAAATGTATAACTGTAAATAAATGTGTGTAGTTTTATTTTGATTATGGGACAGTGCCGTGTAGCAGAGACGTAAATCGTCAGGTATTCCAAAAAAAAAATGAACAACTTAATATTTGCATTGTGCGGCATCCATAGGCTAACACTGCACTATAGTGCACTAGTAACAGATTGGTGAATTACGTGTACTAAAATTATGGATTTCAAGCAAAAAATGATGACAAATAAACCTGTTACTTTCAAAAAACCATTTGTAGTTTTATTGCGATTGTGACAACTTGCAACAGAGACGTAAATTGTCAAGAGTCTCCTTCAAAAAGCAACTTATACAACGTAAACTCACTGTGCGCAGAACAAGCAAATACTGTACAGATTTACGCATGTTGATCTCCGAGCATACAAATCGTATTGCATTTCGGGTAATTAGACGGGCCGTGAATGGGAACAAAATGGAACCCTGTCGTACGCCATATGTACAATTGAAAAATTCACTAATACCATGAGGTGATCTTACACAAGATTTTACATTTTGTACATTGATTTTAAACATTTAACATTTTACCTCTAATACCTATTTTTAGCAGCTTATAAAACATGGCAGTATGGTCAATTTTGTCAAAAGCTTTTTCAAAGTCAATGAAAGCGCAGTAAAGGTGAGACTTGTGTTTAGACAGATATTTCCAGATAGCGGTATCCAAAATGAATATATTGTTATATTGTCGACATTACTACAATTCTTTCTAAAACCACTTTGTACAACCAAATGTACAACCACAATTAAAGGACAATTACTGAACATAGCTGTGTACTTACCAACATAATCTTCTAAGACTTGAAAACTATTTGCATTAGCATATTGTGAAGAACCTTCTGGCGAGAGATATACAACACATACTAAGCAGATGCGAGTTACATACTTATTATTCAGATGTACTTTTACCCACAGAATATCATTTGAAGCACTTGGAAGTTGATTAACACTTTCATGTAATGAACTTTTGACAAAAAGTGAAACCCCACCAGAATATTTTCCAAACAGAGCACCTTTTTATCATGCTAAATTTACACAATGTATACTCCGGTAAATTAAATTGTAAAAAGCTACGCGTCCAAGTTTCAGTAAGGCAAATAACATCAAATTTAGTAATATAACTTGCACATAAGTAATAAAGTCAAGGTCAAGGAACTTGTTACACAATCCATTAATGTTCCAACAGATGATATTACTGTCCTCCTATACAGAAAGATTACCAGCTGCACCATTAACAATATGGTAAGACTGCCAGGAACACTACATGTGATGATATTACTGTCCTCCTGTACAGAAAGATTACCAGCTGCACCATTAACAATATGGTAAGACTGTGAGGAACACTACATGTGATGATATTACTGTCCTCCTGTACAGAAAGATTACCAGCTGCACCATTAACAATATGGTAAGACTGCGAGGAACACTACATGTGATGATATTACTGTCCTCCTGTACAGAAAGATTACCAGCTGCACCATTAACAATATGGTAAGACTGCGAGGAACACTACATGTGATGATATTACTGTCCTCCTGTACAGAAAGATTACCAGCTGCACCATTAACAATATGGTAAGACTGCAAGGAACACTACATGTGATGATATTACTGTCCTCCTGTACAGAAAGATTACCAGCTGCACCATTAACAATATGGTAAGACTGTGAGGAACACTACATGTGATGATATTACTGTCCTCCTATACAGAAAGATTACCAGCTGCACCATTAACAATATGGTAAGACTGCGAGGAACACTACATGTGATGATATATTTATACATTAAAATTGCCAGTTAACATTTCCATCTTACCTAAAGAGTAATCCAGCCTATGCTATGGTATATCCATTCTGTATTTGTATGACTTCGTACCCCTAACAATAAACAACCAGATCTTTGGTGTAATAGATTAAAGAAAAGATACCCTGTTATTTAACGATTGTTGATAAAAAATATGAATGCCAGTATAATTTTGAAAAATGAAAGGTGAGATAGAAGGTGTCTGGATTTGACTGTTAGGCTCACTGAAATCATTGAATTGTTTCATAGCATGCCAATAGCCTGCCGGGTTACACTTTTGCATATCTAGGAAATTGTTCAACCGGTTGCATTTGAACATATCATTTTTTTTTCATTTTGATTTTTTTAATACTATTTTTGGAAATGAGCTGTCTGAATTCTCAATGATTTGTCAAATGGAAAATTATTAACTCTCATAACTAACATACATACATACATACATACATACACACACACATACACATACATACATACATACATACATACATACATACATACAGGCAGACAGGGGGTAGAGAGATACAGGCGCATATAGTATACAGACACATTCTCATAGCAGTCACCCACCTAGTACTACTACTAGTACTAGCTTTAGTTTAGGTCTTATTGAATTTTCACATGTACTTGGGGTTTAATTTCGTTCATGAGCAAAATATTCGTGCCCCCCCCCCCCGACCATAATTTTCATTCCCCTACCCCTCGGACCCCTGATTTTTTTTTCATGCACACCCCCCCCCCCCCCCCGGTAACATTCCGACTGTAGCCTTAGTATTCGCTGCCCCAGGGAAATATACTGCACAACACAAAATCCAAAGTTTTCTGGTTTAGATTTTTCTTGGGATACTTACCAAAAGATTCACTTTGTTGTTACTTTATGATAACTTCTTCGCTTTCCGTGGGTATTGGTGTCTAGAGATGGATTGTAAACATGAAACTGTGAACGGTGAAGTTTATCGTCAAGTTGTCGATCTGAAACCGGAAAAGGCGCCCTCGTCGACGAACCCACCCTCAATTTCTTATACAAACTATATTATAATTGGCTAAGAGGAATCACTATGAACCAATGGCGTAACAGGTTTCATTTTTCGAACTCAATGAAAACATAAACAGAGATTATCAACTTCAAAGCAGAAACTGTGGATAGATCGATATAAACTGAAACTGTGAAAGGACGCTTCTTGTTGTTTAAATCTCAACTGGTAAGTCAAATATTATACTGAACCTTACTCTTTCGAGTATCATTCTATTTTAAGTTTCGGAGATTAATTTCCTTGAGCTAAATATTCCTTGAAAAACAAAGGCATCCACTTCTGAAACCTCCGATTCTCGTCTGGATGCGAACTGTTGTCTATGACAATCGTACCTATCGTACCTATTTCATTTCATACTTCATTTTGTTTTTCAAAATTTGTACCATACCTCTCTGGTAGTGTGTGTAGCCACAGCCAAGTATACAACTTCTTAGTTGTCTGTGGTGTAGCGGTAATATAGATTGATTGATATTCAGTTTGTGTGTGTAGTGTAATAAAGATTGATTGATATTCAGTTTGTGTGGGCTACTGAATGTGTGAAATATTTTTTTCAAAATATATTTCTGAATGAAATGAGCATTTTGTAATACGTACATGTATATTTTACTCCAAGATAAACGATGCCAAGATATCCCAGTGGAAGACGCGATAAGAAAGGGATTCTCGATGCTGGTGCTGGGTTTATGTTATGGAACTCTCGCATGCAGAAATGGCAATGGGTCGATAAAAGTCGACTTTTAAAAGTCCGAAAAGATAAGGTACTAGTAAACATTCTTTACATGTATTAAAGGCCTAATTAAAAAAAATGTGTGGTTCTGATTACTCGCAATTATAAAATAGGTGGGGTTGGTAGATTTTATATTTTATTTTATTGTATTTTTTTCTATGTGAGTATCTCTAGTTCAGGTTTTCCTCTGTTTTCCAAATGGTCTCTGTGTTGTTTATTTCTTCCTATCAGATGTACAGTCATTACAGATTGGAAGAACAGTTTTAGTGTATTTTTAAGTTTATGTCAGTTTCCACATCCACTCGTTTTCGTGAGACTTCACACAATTTTTTGTGATTTTATTATTTTTTCTCAAATACATAAAAAAAGGTTGGGGGCAGTGAAAAGCTAGATGGGGGTCAGGTAACTGGAACCAAACAATTATTTTTTTAGGTCTAAATTAATAGGAAGTGAACCTGATTTGTGCATATTAAAATTTGGCGGAGTCAGCTGACAGGCACGGCCATTATAAAATGCAGGTACAGGCCAGGCCAGGTTAGGTATCTACTAAATATCTTTTGAAAAGATGTGAATCTGTCATTTTATTTGGTGTAAATTTTCGTTAAGCAATTCGCCATCAGTTATCTTTGTTTTCAAATGAGAAAATGAGGACAAAAATAGTTGACAAAACAACTCATCGAGATTGACCTCATTCAATGAAAATAATTAGATGATATTTACAAATTTACACAGCAAGAGAAACTTACAAATAATTAGTCAGTCAATCAGATGTTGAATCAATCCAAGGACCCACTCTGTTTCTTGTTTATATCAATGACAGTATTTTCCTCTAATTTCTTTGACTTTAGACTATATGCTGATAATTCCAACTTATTTCATACAAGCCACATTAGTGATCTAAATTATATGAGTAATGAATTAAACGTCACCAATGATGCGATGCAAATAGATTGACAAATACATTTACTGAAAACTACATTTAACTATTTAATCATAAGAAGTAATAGGACTAAGATTGGGACCACCGGAACACTTCACTTTGAAAGTAATAGGGGTAAGATTGGGACCACCGGAACACTGACTTTGAAAGTAATAGGACTAAGATTGAGACCACTGGAACACTTCACTTTGAAAGTAATAGGAGTAAGATTGGGACCACCGGAACACTTCACTTTGAAAGTAATAGGACTAAGATTGAGATCACCGGAACACTTCACTTTGAAAGTAATAGGGGTAAGATTGGGACCACCGGAACACTGACTTTGAAAGTAATAGGACTAAGATTGGGACCACCGGAACACTGACTTTGAAAGTAATAGGACTAAGATTGAGACCACTGGAACACTTCACTTTGAAAGTAATAGGAGTAAGATTGGGACCACCGGAACACTTCACTTTGAAAGTAATAGGACTAAGATTGGGACCACCGGAACACTTCACTTTGAAAGTAATAGGAGTAAGATTGGGACCACCGGAACACTTCACTTTGAAAGTAATAGGAGTAAGATTGGGACCACCGGAACACTTCACTTTGAAAGTAATAGGAGTAAGATTGGGACCACCGGAACACTTCACTTTGAAAGTAATAGGACTAAGATTGGGACCACCGGAACACTTCACTTTGAAAGTAATAGGAGTAAGATTGGGACCACCGGAACACTTCACTTTGAAAGTAATAGGACTAAGATTGGGACCACCGGAACACTTCACTTTGAAAGTAATAGGAGTAAGATTGGGACCACCGGAACACTTCACTTTGAAAGTAATAGGAGTAAGATTGGGACCACCGGAACACTTCACTTTGAAAGTAATAGGACTAAGATTGGGACCACCGGAACACTTCACTTTGAAAGTAATAGGAGTAAGATTGGGACCACCGGAACACTTCACTTTGAAAGTAATAGGAGTAAGATTGGGACCACCGGAACACTTCACTTTGAAAGTAATAGGACTAAGATTGGGACCACCGGAACACTTCACTTTGAAAGTAATAGGACTAAGATTGGGACCACCGGAACACTTCACTTTGAAAGTAATAGGACTAAGATTGAGATCACCGGAACACTTCACTTTGAAAGTAATAGGACTAAGATTGGGACCACCGGAACACTTCACTTTGAAAGTAATAGGACTAAGATTGAGATCACCGGAACACTTCACTTTGAAAGTAATAGGACTAAGATTGGGACCACCGGAACACTAACTTTGAAAGTAATAGGAGTAAGATTGAGATCACCGGAACACTGACTTTGAAAGTAATAGGACTAAGATTGAGATCACCGGAACACTAACTTTGAAAGTAATAGGACTAAGATTGAGATCACTGGAACACTAACTTTGAAAGTAATAGGACTAAGATTGGGACCACTGGAACACTTCACTTTGAAAGTAATAGGACTAAGATTGGGACCACCGGAACACTTCACTTTGAAAGTAATAGGACTAAGATTGAGATCACCAGAATACTAACTTTGAAAGTAATAGGACTAAGATTGAGATCACTGGAACACTAACTTTGAAAGTAATAGGACTAAGATTGAGATCACCAGAATACTAACTTTGAAAGTAATAGGACTAAGATTGAGATCACCGGAACACTGACTTTGAAAGTAATAGGACTAAGATTGAGATCACCGGAACACTAACTTTGAAAGTAATAGGACTAAGATTGGGACCACTGGAACACTAACTTTGAAAGTAATAGGACTAAGATTGAGA
Source organism: Glandiceps talaboti (assembly GCF_964340395.1). Classification (NCBI taxonomy): domain Eukaryota; kingdom Metazoa; phylum Hemichordata; class Enteropneusta; family Spengelidae; genus Glandiceps; species Glandiceps talaboti. The sequence goes on along the minus strand of NC_135550.1, from coordinate 2,459,939 downwards.
TCACCGGAACACTGACTTTGAAAGTAATAGGACTAAGATTGAGACCACCGGAACACTAACTTTGAAAGTAATAGGACTAAGATTGAGATCACTGGAACACTAACTTTGAAAGTAATAGGACTAAGATTGAGATCACTGGAACACTTCACTTTGAAAGTAATAGGACTAAGATTGGGATCACTGGAATACTGACTTTGAAAGTAATAGGACTAAGATTGAGACTACCGGAACACTAACTTTGAAAGTAATAGGACTAAGATTGAGACTACCGGAACACTAACTTTGAAAGTAATAGGACTAAGATTGAGACCACCGGAACACTAACTTTGAAAGTAATAGGACTAAGATTGGGACCACTGGAACACTAACTTTGAAAGTAATAGGAGTAAGATTGGGACCACCGGAACACTTCACTTTGAAAGTAATAGGACTAAGATTGGGACCACCGGAACACTTCACTTTGAAAGTAATAGGACTAAGATTGGGACCACCGGAACACTTCACTTTGAAAGTAATAGGAGTAAGATTGGGACCACCGGAACACTTCACTTTGAAAGTAATAGGACTAAGATTGAGACTACCGGAACACTTCACTTTGAAAGTAATAGGACTAAGATTGAGATCACCAGAATACTAACTTTGAAAGTAATAGGACTAAGATTGAGACCACCGGAATACTAACTTTGAAAGTAATAGGACTAAGATTGAGATCACCGGAATACTGACTTTGAAAGTAATAGGACTAAGATTGAGATCACCGGAACACTGACTTTGAAAGTAATAGGACTAAGATTGGGACCACTGGAACACTAACTTTGAAAGTAATAGGACTAAGATTGAGATCACCGGAACACTGACTTTGAAAGTAATAGGACTAAGATTGAGACCACCGGAACACTAACTTTGAAAGTAATAGGACTAAGATTGAGATCACTGGAACACTAACTTTGAAAGTAATAGGACTAAGATTGAGATCACTGGAACACTAACTTTGAAAGTAATAGGACTAAGATTGGGATCACTGGAATACTGACTTTGAAAGTAATAGGACTAAGATTGAGACTACCGGAACACTAACTTTGAAAGTAATAGGACTAAGATTGAGACTACCGGAACACTAACTTTGAAAGTAATAGGACTAAGATTGAGACCACCGGAACACTAACTTTGAAAGTAATAGGACTAAGATTGGGACCACTGGAACACTAACTTTGAAAGTAATAGGACTAAGATTGAGATCACCGGAACACTAACTTAGAAAGTAATAGGACTAAGATTGGGACCACCGGAATACTAACTTTGAAAGTAATAGGAGTAAGATTGAGATCACCGGAATACTAACTTTGAAAGTAATAGGACTAAGATTGGGACCACCGGAATACTAACTTTGAAAGTAATAGGAGTAAGATTGGGACCACCGGAACACTTCACTTTGAAAGTAATAGGACTAAGATTGGGACCACCGGAATACTAAATTTGAAAGTAATAGGACTAAGATTGGGACCACTGGAATACTAACTTTGAAAGTAATAGGACTAAGATTGGGACCACCGGAATACTAACTTTGAAAGTAATAGGAGTAAGATTGGGACCACCGGAATACTAACTTTGAAAGTAATAGGACTAAGATTGGGATCACTGGAATACTAACTTTGAAAGTAATAGGACTAAGATTGAGACTACCGGAATACTAACTTTGAAAGTAATAGGAGTAAGATTGAGACCACTGGAACACTAACTTTGAAAGTAATAGGACTAAGATTGGGATCACTGGAACACTAACTTTGAAAGTAATAGGAGTAAGATTGGGACCACCGGAATACTAACTTTGAAAGTAATAGGACTAAGATTGAGATCACCGGAACACTGACTTTGAAAGTAATAGGACTAAGATTGGGACCACAGGATTACTAACTTTGAAAGTAATAGGACTAAGATTGAGATCACTGGAACACTTCACTTTGAAAGTAATAGGACTAAGATTGAGATCACTGGAACACTTCACTTTGAAAGTAATAGGACTAAGATTGAGATCACTGGAACACTAACTTTGAAAGTAATAGGACTAAGATTGAGACTACCGGAACACTAACTTTGAAAGTAATAGGACTAAGATTGAGACCACCGGAACACTGACTTTGAAAGTAATAGGACTAAGATTGAGATCACCGGAACACTGACTTTGAAAGTAATAGGACTAAGATTGGGACCACAGGATTACTAACTTTGAAAGTAATAGGACTAAGATTGAGATCACCGGAACACTTCACTTTGAAAGTAATAGGACTAAGATTGGGACCACCGGAATACTGACTTTGAAAGTAATAGAACTAAGATTGAGACCACCGGAACACTTCACTTTGAAAGTAATAGGGCTAAGAATGAGACCACCGGAACACTGACTTTGAAAATAATAGGACTAAGAATGAGACCACCGGAACACTGACTTTGAAAGTAATAGGACTAAGATTGAGACCACCGGAACACTGACTTTGAAAATAATAGGACTAAGATTGAGACCACCGGAATAATGACTTTGAAAGTAATAGAACTAAGATTGAGACCACCGGAACACTGACTTTGAAAGTAATAGGACTAAGATTGAGATCACCGGAACACTAACTTTGAAAGTAATAGGACTAAGATTGAGATCACCGGAACACTGACTTTGAAAGTAATAGGACTAAGATTGAGATCACTGGAACACTAACTTTGAAAGTAATAGGACTAAGATTGAGACCACCGGAACACTAACTTTGATAGGAATAAGATTGAGACTACCAGAACACTACATGAAACAGTGATTCATAAGGTTGAATGTGCATCTTTTGTTGGAGTTGTAGTTGATAAGAATTAATCCTGGAAACAGCACATACACAACATGTAGCCAGTAATGGGAATCTTCCTCTGATTTCCGTTCCATTGTACCTTAATTCGTGCTTGTCATGTTAAATAACTCCATGGTTCTTCCACATATCATGTATGGACAAGTTGAGGTTTGGGGTAGTACATACCCAACTCACCTGGGTAGACTAATAGTCATTCAAAAAGTGAACTGTACGTATCATATCGTGTACCGATAAGAATTGGAATGCAGCTTCAGATCCACTCTTTCAGAAACTTAGAATCTTAAATATTTATCAAGAACACAAGTTGCAATTATCAGTTTTCGTCCATGATGTGTTACATAAGAGGCTACTCGCAGTTTTTCAAGAATACTACTGTAACACACCTGTGAGTCACTCATATTCAACAGACAAAGTACAAGAAATGACCTTAAAATTCGAAGGGTAAAGCACAGGTAAGGACACTTCACGGTGAAATATGCAGGTGCCAAACTATGGATGGTACATGTATGTAGTTTACCTGTTAAAATCTGAGACAGAATAAGGTTTACACACACATCAAAAGCCCTTAGCCTATCAATATTTTCAGAAAATTGGTTATCATGTGAGTTGAGCATAACTAATGAATGACAAAACTTCCAAGACATACATGTACTTTATTATACATGATTGATATTCTATACTAACATTACTATACAATTCTGACAAGATCTGATCATTTCTAAATTCTATTAGTAATTACAGCTGATGTGTCAGATTTCTTAACATGAATACATGTATGACCATTTCTTGTCCATATGTACCTATATTTAGCAGCTTCGCCAACTTCACCAGTTGCAGGTCTTTAGTGTTGGGTTCTTGTAAAAATAAAAATAAAAATAAAATTTCATTTGGTATAACCTAGGCTGCATGTGGTTGCACTCTTTATTTTCTTCTTATTGATGAAAACCTGATCCATGAATTAACGTGATTAATGGCCTTAGTTGGTAACGTCAGTCGTTTCCGTTATCTAGAGTTCTTTTACCGATTCTGTGGGTTACTTCAAGATGGTCACCTGTCATATCTGGTGAAATCATCTTGATGACGTGTAGTGCGATGTCGTCTGTGTCTTCAGATTGTTCTTCACATTCTGGTATTCCATGTATCTCAATGTTCTCCCATCTGCTGTACTGGTTTTGGTCATCGCTTGCCTTTTCCAATTCTACAGCTCACTCAATGAGCTCATTGTTACTTTGCTTCAAGACTTTATTTTCTTGTTAAGGAATGGTCTCTTAGGTCCTCTGCTAGCTCATTAAGGTAATCTAACGATGTATAGTGTTCTGTTTTTCTCTTACCTCTTCCAGGAGCACTGGTATGTTGCTACATTTTTGTAATTATGTTTGTCAATATCAGCAAGACTCTTTTGAATGGATGTGATATGTTGTGAACTTTTGTCTGCATTCGGTGGGAAATGCTTCTTGTTGCTTTTCCTACATGGTTTCACAGTAGAGTTGATCGCCTGGGACTTTGATTTTAATTGTTCAAGGCAAGACTCAGCCTGTCTCAATATACTATTACTAGTTATGATTAGGGTTATTTAGATATCAACTTATACAATATAACAATAGTTGAGCCCCTGTTTTCACCTCGGGCAGTCTAATTTTTGCCTGGGGCTTTTTGTCAAGGCACAGTATTAACAACAGTCTAGTCTGCACATGTTGATGTGGATCTGTATTACAAAGCAAAGTGAATCTTTACAACAACAATAATAACGTTACAAAGTGATAGAACAACTGGTTTAGGTTGAAAAAAATGCAAATACATGTATCGGCCAATGATACATGTATGTTATGTAACCTCCTGGAGGTAGCTATATTCTCTACGTCATCTCAGTTTCATGCTTGCTCACGAGTTAGACATCTTTTGAAAGTTACACATTGATTAATGCTGTAAAAAAATCTTTGCCTGTTACCAGCATAATGGGCTGGTGACAGGTGTTGGTCACTAGACACTGTTAAAATTTACACAAACATGGACAAAGGACTGCACCAAATTTGATGAAACTTGCTAAAGATATTGTCCGAGCAAAGATATGATGGTATCGAGTCAATTAATTGCTCATTTGCATATTTAATAAACTTTTGCAATAAGGGATATATAGCCAGGACTGTACCGAATTCAATTGAACTTGCTACAGATATTGATTATGCAAAGGTACGACAGTATAAAAAGACATTTCAAAGTCTTATGTCAATTAATTGTTCAGTTGCATATTTAACTAAGTTTTGTAATTAAAATGTAATGTAGAATGGCTGCACTTTATAATGAAAGGCATGAGTGCAGTGCAGTCACTGTACTGATAGTTTTTGATGGGAGTGGCTTGCATAATTAATGCTAATTTGCATAATTAATGATTGTAACAGTTGTATTGTGATTCAGTCTCCATGATGCATCTAATTAGTTTCTGTATAAAGCCAATATAGACTACTCCTTACATACATGTACTAGTCATTATATGCTAATTTCAAAGCTCATAAAATGTACCCATCTTCAGTATTATCTCTTGAAAATCAAAATGTCAAAGTCAAAATATAAACAATGAATGCATGTTTGTACCAGATATGTGTTGCAACTTTCCTAGTTTAATCAAAATGATACCAGTTTTCTGCATCATTATTATCAATCATCTAATGAATTATTTTTTCACAAGGGTAAAAATCCACCTATCCAACCATCCCCATATGCAGAGAATGTTGTACCAAAGAAAAGGTAAATATCTCTTCTTTTTTTCACTTAGTAGATTTTAGATGTTAATTTGTTGCAAAATTTGTGAAGTTACACTTACACCAAGTTACACTTACACCAAGTTACACTTACAAGTTACACTTACACCAAGTTACACTTACACCAAGTTACACCTACATCAAGTTACACCTACATAAAGTTACACTTACATCAAGTTACACTTACACCAAGTTATACCTACATCAAGTTACACTTACACCAAGTTACACCTACATCAAGTTACACTTACGTCAAGTTACACTTACATCAAGTTACACCTACATCAAGTTACACCTACATCAAGTTACACTTACACCAAGTTACACTTACATCAAGTTACACTTACACCAAGTTACACCTACATCAAGTTACACTTACGTCAAGTTACACTTACACCAAGTTATACCTACATCAAGTTACACCTACATCAATTTACACTTACACCAAGTTACACTTACACCAAGTTACACTTACACCAAGTAACACTTACACCAAGTTATACCTACATCAAGTTACACTTACACCAAGTTACACTTACACCAAGTTACACTTACACCAAGTTACACTTACACCAAGTTACACTTACACCAAGTTACACTTACACCAAGTTATACCTACATCAAGTTACACTTACACCAAGTTACACTTACACCAAGTTACACTTACACCAAGTTACACTTACACCAAGTTACACTTACACCAAGTTATACTTACACCAAGTTACACTTACATCAAGTTACACTTACATCAAGTTACACTTACATCAAGTTACACTTACACCAAGTTACACTTACACCAAGTTACACTTACACCAAGTTACACTTACACCAAGTTACACTTACAACAAGTTACACTAACACCAAGTTACACTTACACCAAGTTACACTAACACCAAGTTACACTTACACCAAGTTACACTTACACCAAGTTATACCTACATCAAGTTACACTTACGTCAAGTTACACTTACATCAATTTACACTTACACCAAGTTACACTTACACCAAGTTACACTTACACCAAGTTACACTTACACCAAGTTATACCTACATCAAGTTACACTTACGTCAAGTTACACTTACATCAATTTACACTTACACCAAGTTACACTTACAACAAGTTACACTAACACCAAGTTACACTTACACCAAGTTACACTAACACCAAGTTACACTTACACCAAGTTACACTTACACCAAGTTACACTTACACCAAGTTACACTAACACCAAGTTACACTAACACCAAGTTACACTTACACCAAGTTACACTTACACCAAGTTACACTTACACCAAGTTACACTTACACCAAGTTACACTTACACCAAGTTACACTAACACCAAGTTACACTTACACCAAGTTACACTAACACCAAGTTACACTAACACCAATTTACACTTACATCAAGTTACACTTACACCAAGTTACACTTACACCAAGTTACACTAACACCAAGTTACACTTACACCAAGTTATACTTACATCAAGTTACACTTACACCAAGTTACACTTACACCAAGTTACACTAACACCAAGTTACACTTACACCAAGTTACACTAACACCAAGTTACACTAACACCAAGTTACACTTACATCAATTTACACTTACACCAAGTTACACTTACACCAAGTTACACTAACACCAAGTTACACTAACACCAAGTTACACTTACACCAAGTTATACTTACATCAAGTTACACTTACACCAAGTTACACTTACACCAAGTTACACTTACAACAAGTTACTCTTACACCAAGTTACACTAACACCAAGTTACACTAACACCAAGTTACACTAACACCAAGTTACACTTACACCAAGTTACACTAACACCAAGTTACACTAACACCAAGTTACACTTACACCAAGTTACACTAACACCAAGTTACACTTACACCAAGTTACACTTACACCAAGTTACACTTACACCAAGTTACACTTACACCAAGTTACATATATCATACTACAAGTTGTAGTACAACAAATAGTTTTTTTTAATTGTATCACAAGTTTGTTTACTTTATCAAATTTATATTTTCAATAAGTAATAAAACACCAGCTACATATAGGTTTCATAACTTTAAACATTATTACATTACATCATTATAAATACAGATTCAATCATTTCTTCGTCTTTCAGTTATCCATGTTTCAAAGTACCAGCCAAGAAAGCCTGTGTACTGCCTCTCAAGAGTCATAATAGGGTAAGGCCACAATTTTCTTCTTCAGGAGAGAAAAGTTTGGCTAAATGAGTCCTGCTACTTGTTCAAAGTCTACCATTACAAGGGTTCCACTATAGACAATAGAGGGGCCACCAACAAGCTTTGAATTGTTGACTCAAAGTATGGTATGATACATTTGTATCATTTTGGATCGTTATAATAGTAAATCTTGTAGGCTAGAAAACATTTTTGTGTGTGTACATTGTATTTCAAAATCAAAGACTCGTTCCCTTTCAGTCTGTCTTTTTCACTCTTCTTATATTTTATCAGAAAGTAAAACACACTGTACTATTTACATGTGATGTATAACATGATATGGCGACACCTATCACGATATTCCACAACATAAATTATCATGTGAACAATAGAGAGGATGTAACTTTTCAGTATCATAAGCATCCTGGAAATAATCTGGGGAAAAGATTATAGTAAATGGTAAAAAATATGCATGATCATAACTTTTAACTGATATTTACTAAAACTTTCAGAAATCCCCTCAAAAAAGAGGACACAAACCATCACAATGTAAAGCTACAAACATCAGTGAGCAGTACAGATCAGATGATTGCTCTGTACAAAGTGACACTACATCAGACAGTGGGGACAAGAAGAAGGGTAAAATTATAGTACACAATCTAGATGCTGTACCAGGAAATCCAGTAGAACCACTTGGACCTGAGGCTGATCAAACTCTAGATGAGGTAAAATGAATCTTGGTGATAGATGAAATCATAGACAGTGGACTGATAAATTTAGATATGCTGTCTGGCACCACTCCAAAACGGGAGGTTACAGTATCGATAAACTGCACAGTTGCAGTTAAATTACCCTGTGAACTTGAAATCTGCGCAGGCATGCACCAAGGAGTGACATCACATTCTGGTCCCACTCACCAGTTTGCATAGCCTGGGAGCTAGCTAGTTCAACTGATAGCAAACTGAACTGTGTAATGCAGTCACCAAAACAGGCTCTTATCTTCGCAGTGATCATCCCAAACCACATAATCTAGCAATTGATGGCACATCTAATTTCAAAAAGGTGTACGTTAGAGGTGTCTTGGTAGACTAGCATGTTTTCCTTTTAATTTTCAGTGGTACAGAACTGGGTAGTTTTAGCCATTCTCCTTTTGGTTTACTAAGTACACAGCAAAACTACCAGAATTATGATATTTAATAAGAACTAAACTAAAGCTGGAAAATGGTAATGATGATACCCTACCCTCATATTCAATCACTGTCACTAATAACAATAAGTTCACCATAGTTGACTAGTCTGTACAACGTGGGCAACCTGTCTGGATGTACTTGATGGACACTGTCATGATGTGATACACAACGTTAGTTGGATATCTTATTGCACCATATACAATTCATACTTTCATGCTTCAGGCTGTGTGTTTTTAATAATTTTTCCTGTTTTGTTGTTTTTATTTCTGTGTTTGCCTTTTATGTCATGTCACATCTTTCTGTTATTGCTACCCCTTGTTTTTATCTTTTTAGTGCTTGTTTTTCCTTATTTGTTTCTAAAGGTGCCTGTAAATGGGCTTTATGCCCGTTGGTTTACCTGAATAAATAAATAAATAAATTATCAGTCACCTGATGATCAATGAGGAAGTGTGAAACTCTGAGGAATGACTTATAACATCCTTATTCCCTGGATTAAGTCTATTGTACTCTGCTACTAATATTGCAATGGTCACTGTTCTCTCCAGTATATATATTATATATATATATATATATATATATATATTCAGCAGCTAGATTTGCTTCCTTTTACAGTGTACATGTATTTGTAGGCATGCATTCACTTTATGTGAAATATTTTATTAAACTTTTACGTGTAATTCTTGTAAAACTTACTTTCACTCACTTTGACATACTTTTATATTGAAGTTTTGGTAGCTTCAGGCAAATCACCTCATGGAATATCATTACATACATCCTTACCCAATCCAAAATATTCTTAGCATTTGTTGTCTAAAATTGGTAAAGGTACTCATATTACATGTCATTGTAAGTTTGTGGCCAAATAAGACTTGACAGTGATGATTCTTTAAGGAAAAATTAAAGAGCTTTGTTTAAAATCTCTGTGTACCAAATATTTTTGCAGATATTAGAAGGTCATGACACTATGATAACCATAATATCATCCAGACAGTTCCAACTACAGGCAGCCATGACATTCTGGTATAGAAGTCCCAGTGCATTGGTAACATATATACTTAGAATCAATGATGATTCTGTCACTGTAGATTTACTGCCACTTATAACAAAAAGGTAACCAAATATTTTCTATAAGTCATATTACTGCAAGGAATATATTTTTACACCTCAAAAATGCAGTTTAGGCACTGTCCCTCTATCACAGGACTGTGACATTCTGGTATAGAAGTCCCAGTGCATTGGTAACATATATACTTAGAATCAATGATGATTCTGTCACTGTAGATTTACTGCCACTTATAACAAAAAGGTAACCAAATATTTTCTATAAGTCATATTACTGCAAGGAATATATTTTTACACCTCAAAAATGCAGTTTAGGCACTGTCCCTCTATCACAGGACTGTGGTTTACGTAATGTGAAGAAGGTGATATAAAAACAATTTTATGCATCATACATTTGAGAAGAATGTTTGTTTAGTACACACATGACTGAATTTTCCTTGTGTATTTAAAGGGAAAGGATACCCTATGATTGAATGACTTTTAATAAAAATATGAATGTTAAACACGATAAAATGTGTTGGTTTCATTCACTTTCACTTATCGGTATGGGAGAAGACGTCGCTCGAAACGTCTCTGTCCGTAGGCGGAAGTGACGTGCGTGCATAGACACTACTTCCGCTGTCTGCTATCGCATGGCAGGAAGTGACGTATGGACCCATGAGAAGTTTATGGTCAGTTCGGTCCGCAACTCTGATGCAAACAGAATGGCATGTTGTCAAGCGTATGGGTGTAAGAACAGAGTTGGTAAAGTGTCAGGAAAGAGTTTTTTCATTTCAAGATTTCAAGGTACCATTGTAAAAATGATCAATGACTGTTGCTGACTCTACAGCTTTGTTGTCATTTTTATTTCCCTCCCTCCCCGAGTCATTTGAATTGACATTGCTATTGGAAGACTCTGTCTCCGAACTTTTATATGTCCATTCAACATCAACTTCGACGCTATTATACGTGTACTCAGCTGCGGGTTTATTCGTAGCTAACGATCGGTTCATTTTGCGGAGTGGCTTACTTGAACTGACCTATGTTATACTTATACAATGACTCGACATTAACAATACAATGGTACCTTGAAATCTTGAAATGAAAAAACTCTTTCCTGACACTTTACCAACTCTGTTCTTACACCCATACGCTTGACAACATGCCATTCTGTTTGCATCAGAGTTGCGGACCGAACTGACCATAAACTTCTCATGGGTCCATACGTCACTTCCTGCCATGCGATAGCAGACAGCGGAAGTAGTGTCTATGCACGCACGTCACTTCCGCCTACGGACAGAGACGTTTCGAGCGACGTCTTCTCCCATACCGATAAGTGAAAGTGAATGAAACCAACACATTTTATCATGTTTAACATTCATATTTTTATTAAAAGTCATTCAATCATAGGGTATCCTTTCCCTTTAATACCTGGGGGTGGGGTGGGTTGGGTGGGGATAGGTAAAAGTTTTTGGTCATTGAATCAAGTAGTACATGACAGCAGGCTTATCGTCAGATTTTGTAAGTAATTTTAGCTTGAAACATGTTACTGATTTCTAGTCATCTTGTAGTTGATTACTTATTAGGTTTATATATTTTGCTTCATTTTGCAGCATTAAGGAGAAGAGTTGGAATGGTTTGACACTTTCTATGGGTGCCTGCTTTGATCTTCTACCAACTCTTAGAAAGCTACTAAGCAGTCAGTTTGAAGAGTAAGTTTACCAACATCTTGATATCATATCATGTCACGTATTGAAATTTTCTATCTCAAAGAGACTTTTTGATATCCAAGTTTCTTCAAACATATTGATTTAGATTGAGAGAATTAGATTGCATGTTTAACAGTTTCAAGTGTTCCCTTTTGCTCAAAAGAGCAAAACTTGTTCCCAATCAAAGTTCACAAGACAGTTTCAGCTAAATCCAAGATTGAGGAAACCTTACAATATGATGAGACTACACAAGTTAAAATGTACACATGCAAAGGGTGATACTTTTTTTCGTCATTATGTTCATTTTGCCATAAAAATAAAGGACATTGGGTTTTGTGACAGTATAGAATAGTTCTGACATGAGAAATTGCGTGAAAAATGAGCCACTCTAGGCTCAGCCACAGAGCACCTCAGCCTCAGGAAGTACTTCTCATTTGCATATGCATAGGACAGATTTTGGAACATCATGACGTCACTTGAGGAACACAAACGTCTACATCAGTTTATCTTTACATGCAAAGCCATTAGGGCCGAGCCAGAAGGTCAACTTCACTACTGGTTTTCGCCAGAACATGACGTTGAATATTCGTCAGATGTAGAGCAATACACTCCAGCATTAACATCTGATGGTGTGATTTAGCCATATTCATTCGAACCGACCACTAGCAGTAACGATAGTTCCTCTGGCAGTGAATGAGTGAGGAAGGTGGTGGTCAACCACAGAGACTGAATGACACTGCTTTATAAGGTTTTTTTTCGATGTAAATTTCACAGAAAAAATGTAGTCATGGCTAGTACACATTATGTGTAATAGTATACCTGTGTTTAAATATCCATCATGCAAGTTTAGTGCTTGTTTTCTGACTATGCCTTGCTGTCTTGTACCGCAACATGGCCCGTCCAACGTATTGTTTATGTCTGCGTAGTCATAGTGAAGCCGTATTGTTTACATAAAGTGAAGGCTCTTATCAGCGTCCTTTGTTGACGTAACTATTCAATGGGTGGAAAACAGCTCCCACAGACAATCTAATCGAAACGAAAATTATCTAATATTTCCATACCCATCGATCATCCAGAGATCGGATGAGAATGGTTTCACGAGAAGACAACACAACACAATGAGTTCCCCATAATATTCTCTCAAGTTGTTCAGATGTAGCATGACATGTCGTAATAGTACATTCTATGACCCTTCAAAATCTTCGCGAAAGTAGACCCACAAATTCGTTAGAGCTATCCCTCTTGAAAACTATGTGTACATGCACTTTATTTCATTTTTTACTGCGTTCATTACCATCCACACAGTGACACGAAGTGGTTTCATCTTCTTTCAAAGCACGGCCCGTGTTCACTGAAGCCAGCCGTACTGTGGTATATTGCGTATTTCTCCAACCATTTTTGTTTTGTTTGAGTTTTTAGCTCTGCTGTCAGCGAAAGCTGAAAGCGTAGCTTTAGGTATAGGTTGTATAGAGTATAGAGAGTAGAGTGAATCATAGGTGTCCTTCAAACTTTTATATTTTCATTATTTTCTCCGAAAGTGACAGTCAGAATTCTTCGATATTTGGTGTGCATGTTCCCTGGGGGGAGGCTATTCAGATTTGTTCATACCAAGTTGATCTGTGCCATTTTCAATTTTTTATGATTTTTTTTCATAAAATGTCATTTTCATCATCTCCTTGAAAACTTCTTGTCAGATTGCTTTGATATCTGGTGTGTTGATGCGCAGGGGGAAGCTTACTCAGATTTGTTAATTTCAAGTCAGCACATCTTCATTTTTATTTTTTATGATTTTTTTTTTGTAATTTGAAAAAAAAAATGAATATGTTAATGAGCATTATGACCGCCACCATATTGGAAATCAGTCCGCGAGACTTTAGGTAAACTTCAACTTTTCAAAAGACACTATTGACGTCAAACAAGCAATGTAATATGTGTTGTAGTCTTAATTCTACGCATTGTGCGCCCAAATGACAAATATTTGTTCGAAAAAGGGTTGTAAACTTCAAATCCAAATTCTCCACCCTCCTACAGAATGGTTCATTCCAGTATACGCACCACACGATCAAGTGGATGGGACGGTTTTTGACAGAGTCAGTCGTCAATAAAAACGATAGTACTCTTTCTAAAATTATCACATTTTGAAAGGGAAAGTACTTTGTGGTTCATTTATGGACTTTTGTTTTTGTATGATCAATATTGGTGGCAAAATTACAGCGTCAAAATTACCGATGTGGTAATGCACGACATCGACAAGTGAGTTTCCGTACGGCGACAATCCCAAGTACCCGGATGCGCGAGGACTAACCCGGAAGCAAGTCGTTGCCAGCCATACGTTACAGTGGTAACATCGTCCGAGAAATCGCTGCATTCAGAGTGTCATTATTCACAGAATTGTTTTTTTCGAGTGAAAACCCGTCTTGAATTGTATAACTCTAACAAATGAAGACATGTCAAGTTATATTTTTAAAGTTGTATCGCTAGTTTGAGACGATTTCCTCACATACTATCGAGGCTTGGACCTTACTCCAGTTCAGCGGGAAGTTTAGCCAGTCCGATAATTCTTTCTGGTTTAGTTTACAACACTTTTGATCTCACAGATTTTGTTTTTGTGATGAAAAGAAATTTAAAAAAAAGATCACTTCAACCATTTCGTTGTGTTTTCTTTGTGAAAGGTAATCGAACATGAACGAGTGTTACCGCTGTAACGTATGGCTGAGAATGACTTTCTTACGGGTGCTTGTCGCCGTACAGAAACTAAGATGGCGATTAATACATTTCTTCCCTATATATATCTACTACAACTAGTACAAGTTGAATGTTGTTGACTTGGTAAATTTGTTAGAAAATTGAAATTCAAATTGCCTCAAAATTATTTTAGATCCCTAGTTTATTTCATTCATCATTAACATTTTCCAGGGTTAAAGCTGTAAGACACTGGAATTATTTATAGCCAACCTCAAAATACTCTTTTTTTTCTTTTTCTTGTGTGCATTTCCCAGTCATTTTTTTTCCAGAGATTTTGTGCAATTTTTCATAACAGTAGATTTATGTTATAAAATGGTGACTATGGTATAAAAGTACAATACATTACCAACTTCTGTGTAAAATGTGTTTTATAGTGAGACATCATATGAAACCAGTAACCACTTTATTACATCGCTAAAACAAAACTGCATAGTGAAGAACTGAACCACTTCTACATGTCACCAAAATACAAAAAAAAACAACCCCAAAAAACAAAACAGCGGAGCTATTCTGACCGATAGGTCGCTTGTTGATTGGTAGACATGTCTTACGTTGCTGATTTATTTGACCTGAGAGCGTGAACTTTTGACTGTACTTTGCTGTGTCCATCCACTTTTGACATGTGATTGGCATGACACAGTAATTGTTCAGGTAGACAAAACAATGGAAACAAAAATGACAACATTATACATTGTAATTAGCGCTGCGTCTTTTTACTTTGATAAGATTGCGACAGTATGTACATGTGATGTATCACGATCGACTCTCAGCAACATGGAAATCAAAACATACAATCGGACTATGCATTGTTTCCAAAAAATTGCTGTCGTACTGAAAATATTTTATGAAGCTAACTTGCTTTCTTGATTCGTGAAACATCATTTCAAATTATTTTATGCTTTCCTTTTTTTCGCTTGGATCATGGCTACACTAGTGGCGTGGAGAACCCCAGCCCTGGTAACATTTACCGGCTTTCACTGTATGGTGTCACTGTCCAGTTTTTACGTGTGGTTTCAACTGCTTTCACCCGTTACCTACTCAGTTATCACTTGGAAATGTGTGTAGGGTGATCGTTTCACTGTGGGTCCTGCCGATAAAACACCGAGGAACCATTGTTGCTGGAAGACTAAACTGTACACAACAATATGTACAGTTACAGATAATACTCTATGGCAAGCATAATTAGTAATTCATAAGTAAACATTACACAAAGGCTTAGAAGGCTTTTGTAACACGTGGAAGCTCAACACCTTTCGTGAGCTGGCTGAGGTGCCGAAGTTAGTCGAAGCACAGGGTATTAAGGGGGCAAGTATTTTTGCGACTTACTTGCCAATGCGCATAATATTTAGATGTATGAATGCAATTTCATTTATTTTTATGGCAAAATAAACATAATAATGAAAAAAATTATCAACCTTTGCAAGTACACTTTAAAGATAATCACATCCACTGTCCTGCAGAGATTATTTCAGGAGAAGAGACTGCTATCTAAAAAAGAGTTTATAGTGGGCAAATAATTACATTATAAAATTCAAGAGAAAGCTCATGAGGAAGTGGGGATAACAAAAACCACTTGACAATATGTATGGTGATATATCATACTTTGCAATGATTACCTGTACGAAAAATGTTTTGGTTCAATTGTACACAAAATATTTCAGATATTGTCTAAATTACCATGCATTGATATTTCTGGTTACAGCTATATTATTGCAGCTCTGGACATGTTGAGGACAATTCTAAGACATTGGTGGAAACAGTTCAAAGCACTGAATCAGTCAACACAGAGAAAGGCATCAGACTTCCTAAGGAGTCAGTAAGTATGCTACTCAGGTATTAGAACTGAAATAACTGAGAGATTACATGGGTTTAAACTTAATTCACTCAGGAATTTTAGTGAAAGACTTTGGTAGCTCATATACGTTACCTTGTTTAGAATATTTAGTATGGTGATAATAAACATGTACATCAGGACACAAATATACTCATCATACACCCTGATGTGAATTCCAGGGTCTGTGGTCTACCAAGTTTCTGAAAATAAGTGTATGATTGCAAGTTGTAGGTAAAATCATGTCATTCCATTAACAAGCATGTTTTGATATACAAATAAAATGAATATATCTGTCTTTAATTTGGAAGACAATTGGTTCATCATTGCTTTGCTATTGAACTTCATTGAAATGGATACATGTCATCTTAGGTCTAGAAGATACAGTTGTTAGTGGTACACCTATGAACCCCCCCCCCCCCCCCCCCCACTGCCTCCTACCACCATCCCCCTATCAACGAAACCCCCTACCACCATCCCCATTTTTCAAACAGAAATTATAGGCATACACCAACAAGTGTCTCACAAAATGTGATGCCTCCTTTAACTGTTGTAATGGAAACATGCATATCTTTCTTGACTTACTCCTGTAGAAATGGCCAAGGAATATTTACTGTTATTGTAACAATGGCAGATAAGATTGAGAAACTATCCAAACGTCCAGGAAACCTTGGAAAGAAAGCACAGGTGAATTATGTAACAAACCATTTTCTGTCAGTTGGAAGTTTTCCTAATATTGAGTAGATAAATTCAATACATTTAATGGTAAGATGCAGGTTTGTAGGAGATAAACTATGAATTATTTGGTAAGATGCAGGTTTGTAGGAGATAAACTGTGACTTATTTGGTAAGGTGCAGGTTTTTAGGAGATAAACTGACTTATTTGGTAAGATGCAGGTTTGTAGGAGATAAACTGTGACTTATTTGGTAAGGTGCAGGTTTGTAGGAGATAAACTGACTTATTTGGTAAGATGCAGGTTTGTAGGAGATAAACTGTGACTTATTTGGTAAGGTGCAGGTTTGTAGGAGATAAACTGACTTATTTGGTAAGATGCAGGTTTGTAGGAGATAAACTGTGACTTATTTGGTAAGGTGCAGGTTTGTAGGAGATAAACTGACTTATTTGGTAAGATGCAGGTTTGTAGGAGATAAACTGTGACTTATTTGGTAAGGTGCAGGTTTGTAGGAGATAAACTGACTTATTTGGTAAGATGCAGGTTTGTAGGAGATAAACTTTGTAATATGCAAATTAGGACTATAATGTGTCTTTTTGGTCAAACTGAGGTTCAGTAGTGCTATAAGGATTGCCCGGTGTGTGTGTGTGTGTGTGTGTGTGTGTGTGTGTGTGTGTGTGTGTGTGTGTAAACGACTAAAAGTCAAAAACCACTGGACCAATTGCTTTGATATTTTGTGGTCATGTTACTTTTGGTGTCTAGTTGGGAAATTGTTCAAGTGAAAATGATTGCATCAGATATGTGGGTTTTTGGTCAAAATATGTGATTTTTGGTCAAAAAACTTAAACTCCAAAAGTACTGTACAGATTGGCATGAAATTTAGTGGGTACATTCTTAGTGGTGAGTAAATTAAGATTTGTTCATGACATGATTCCCTTAGTAATATGCAAATTAGGGCTAACAAGGTGTCATTTTGGTCAAAAACCTATAATTCCAAAACTACTTAGCAGATTGGGCTGAAATTTAATAGGGATACATCTGTGGGTGTATAGATGAAGAAATATTAAGCCTATAATGGTCGCATCAGTAATTGCATCAGTAATATGCAAATTAGTGTAAAAACGTTAATTTTAGTCAAAAATTTATATCACAAAAAGTACTTGGTCAGTGAGACTGAAACTTGGTGAGATGTTTCTGAAAGTGTTATTCTGCAGATTTTCTTCAAAATATTTTGACACAATTGGCCTTAGCAACCATGACCACGCCCTTAGCAACAACCAAATGCCAGTATATTCTGGTCAAATAACAACATCATCTTGTAGGCAAATGAGTAAACATTTGAAAAAAAATGCATGCAAATATCCCTAGCAACCATGACCACTCCCATAGCAACACCCAAACGGTCATGTATTTTGCAAAGATTACAACAGGGATTAATAGACAATTGAATAAACGTTCAAAAATTGTATGTAAATTTGAATAGCAACAGCCAAATAATCATGTATATTGCAAAGATAACAACAGGAATAGAAAGACAAATGAATAAACATTCAAAAAAATGTATGCAAATATGCCTAGCAACAACCCAAGCCCAAGCCCTTTCTAACTGTGCACGTTTCACATTGCTTGTCTCAAGGTCTCATGTATCAATAAGTAACTATAATCACGTGGTTAGATAATGATACTAATAGTACGTTGTTTCTAAGCTGCCCAGGACGAGATCTCCACATCATGAAATAGACATGGGGCATATGAAATTGTCAATACGTTTTGCCTATGATGGGTCATATTCAAATTATCACAGACCTCCCCACACTTAGAGATTTAAACAGCACTTACAATAAAGAACTGTGCGTAGCCATAATATTCTGTCCATTTGTCTATACTTTTTGTAGGGTCTGTGATTTGTGTTCTCTATTTATAATGTGTTCACAGTGATGCATACATCCAAAAATATCAAATATGGCATCAAATAACATGTTAATACGACCTCTTTAACGTGGCATGTAAATGTTATATACTAAATTATATACATAGGCATACATGGGCTGTGAAGTTTTAACTTATGTAAGTTGATTTTTTGTTGAGAATTCAATTTTTGAATCTTGAAATCTTTGACAATGTGTTTCTGTATTCTTTATTCACTGTGTTCCATTTTTAGGTTGATTCTCTGTCATCCGTTCGTCAAAACTGCATGGTCAATTAACCTGAAATTTTGTGTGTAGATGTCATTTGATGAGCATATATAAGTTTGTTGAAGACAAATTGATTGGGTCATTGTCATGCAAATTAGGTCTTAAAAATATAATTTTGGCTAAAAGTGTTTCAAAAATCTTCTACAAAACTACTGGGTCAATTGAGTTGAAATTTGTTGTTTAGATGTTTTGGGAAGAGTAGATAAGTTTGTTCCTGTTTGTTCAAGACAAATTGACTGATTCATTAATATGCAAATTAGCTCTAAAAATAGAGTTGTTGGTAAAAATGCTTCAAAAATGTTCTCCAAAACCACTGAGCCAATTGAGTTGAAATTTGTTGTGTTTGTGTCTTGGGATGAGCAGATGTAAGTTTGTTCAAGACAAGTTGACTGGGTTATTAATATGCAAATTATGGGTAAAAATAGAAATTTTGTAAAATTGTTACTATGTAAAAGTACAATATTTACCAACTTTCTGTGTGAAATGTGTTCTTTGCTAAAACGTAACTACATAGTGAAAGAGCTGAACAAGAGAACCAGTTCTGCACTTTACAAAAATACCCAAAAAAACCAACACAGTGAAGCTATTCTAACCGATAGGTTGCTTGTTTATGTTTCTTAGTACAATAACATTCCTAAATCATCTTGAATCGAGAAATCACGACTTTTGGTAACACGTAGTGCCATACATAAACATTTGCGATGAAAGTGATGAACGTATTCATAGCCTGTAATTTCGTTTTGTAACATGACGTGTTTCTTTGGAAAAAAATGCGCTTTAGGTGGCTTTTTGAATATATTCAGATCAAATCGTTTAATATTGAGGGACAAACTTTATTTCTTTGTTTGTTTTACCGGATATATCTAAATTAGACTGATGAATCCTATGACTCAAATATTACACGATCAATGCTACAGCCGAAACTACTACTTAGTGGTAAAACAGAAGTCTCTCTGTTCATCTCAGAGTGGAAACGGTGGTGTACACGACTGAGTCAAATTCAATGTGCAGGAAAACTGATGCAATAAAACTAGGCAAACATTACACTAGATCAATGTATTGCTGAAAGAAATGTAGTTTGAAAGATTGTGATGAATTCGTTGAGCTAATGTTGGTAGGGTTAAGCTTATTGGGACATACAATGTAAATTCATATCTTAGCACTTAAAAAAATGCACTAGTGAGTGAACATGATAGTCAATATTTTGATGGAGATAAAGTCTAGTATCACAGTATTGACTGATAGTACTAAAATAATAAGACAACAAAGCAGAGATGAAGAGAAATATATAGACAAACAAATAAATATTTTCAATCTTTAAAGTTTGTGGATAATGACTTTTCCATTTGGCTGATTGAAAATGAACAATATTAATCTAATGGCTATGATGATTTTTTTTTTTTTTGTTTGTTTGTTTGTTTGTTTGTTTGTTTGACTTTATTTTAACTCAATAAATTGTTGAGCCAAAGGCTCTTCTAACACAATGTCAAGTACGGGAAATTTACAACATTTACATTAACATATACAGAAAAATAAATGATGACAAATTAAGAAGTAGGTAAATTAAATAATAAAAAAATAAAAATAATAATAATGACTGACACACGAGGGTAGCACAACAGAACAATTACATTTGATATAAAAAGTGAGATTTACATTTCATTTTAAAAGAATTCAAACTAGTAGATGTTCTAAGGTCCTTCAGGAGACTATTCCAGATTTTAACTCCATTAAAAACAAAACTTTTGTTAAAAATCTGAGTAGAATGTTTAGGTATGTACAAATCATTCCTAGATGTTGATCTCGTACGATAACTATGTACACTCTCAACAAGTTTGAATATATTTAGATAGTCTGGCGCTAAATTATTTAATACTTTATACATTAAAACTGACTGATTATAAGCAACTTTTTGGCGAAAAGTAAGCCACTTCAAATGATTTAAAAGAGGTGCACTCGGTGTATTATAAGCAGAATCTGTCAGAGTTCTTGCTACATGTTTTTGCAGTCTTTCTATCCGATTTAAAAGAACACTAGAGCAATAATTGGTTTAACAATAATCAAAATGTGGTATGATAAAACAATTATAAAAAGTCAATCTACTTTTCATTGTTAAAAATGGTTTTATCCGTTGGAAATGTAAAAGCTTAGAAGCTACCTTCCTAGTCAAAGAACTAATCTGTTTTTCCCAATTAAGGAGGTCATCAATGGTTATGCCCAAAAGTGTATCGTGTGACACGCACTAAAGTTTGTCATGTCCACACATTTTTTAAATGAATAACTGCATAGAGAGTTGACTTGCTTTAAAATGTTTTGTGAAATATTGTGAGAGACCTTGATAATTACTTTCCGTCCTTGTCAGAGAATTATAGATGTCATTCAATAAAATAAGTTTTGATGGTCAACACCCCTGGAAAATGACCCAAATCAATATGAATACCCCTGGAAAACTGATGAAAAAACCCCCTAGAAAGCCCTGGAATTTCTTTTTACTCTAAGTGTATGAACCCTGATATCACAAAGATAACAACAGGGATTCTTAGACAAGTGAACAAACATTAATAAAGTGTATGCAAATATGCCTAGCAATAAGACCATGCCCATAGCAACAGCCAAATGATCACATATATTGCAAAGATAACAACAGGGATTAATAGACAAGTGAATAAACATTCAAAAAATGTATGTAAATATGCCTAGCAACAAGACCACACCCATAGCAATAGCCAAATGATAATGTATATTGCAAAGATAACAACATGGATTAATAGACAAATGAGTAAGTATTCAAAATGTATGCAAATATACTTAGCAAGAAGACCATGCCAATAGAAATAGACAAATGTATGTATGTACAGGAGATATCAAATGATAAAAATATTGAACTAGTGATACACATATACTAAATGTATGTATGTACAGGAGACATCAAACGATAAAAATATTGAACTAGTGATAACACATATACTAAATGTATGTATGTACAGGAGACATCAAACGATAAAAATATTGAACTAGTTATAACACATATACTAAATGTATGTATGTACAGGAGACATCAAAAGATAAAAATATTGAACTAGTGATAACACATATACTAAATGTATGTATCTATGTACAGGAGACATCAAATGATAAAAATATTGAACTAGTGATAACACTTATACTAAATGTATGTATGTACAGGAGACATCAAATGATAAAAATATTGAACTAGTGATAACACATATACTAAATGTATGTATGTACAGGAGACATCAAACGATAAAAATATTGAACTAGTGATAACACATATACTAAATGTATGTATGTACAGGAGACATCAAATGATAAAAAGACTGATGTAGTGATAACACATATACTAAATGTATGTATGTACAGGAGACATCAAAAGATAAAAATATTGAACTAGTTATAACACATATACTAAATGTATGTATGTACAGGAGACATCAAAAGATAAAAATATTGAACTAGTGATAACACATATACTAAATGTATGTATGTACAGGGAACATCAAATGGTAAATATATTGAACTAGTGATAACACATATACTAAATGTATGTATGTACAGGAGACATCAAATGATAAAAATATTGAACTAGTGATAACACATATACTAAATGTATGTATGTACAGGAGACATCAAATGATAAAAATATTGAACTAGTGATAACACATATACTAAATGTATGTATGTACAGGAGATATCAAATGATAAAAATATTGAACTAGTGATAACACATATACTAAATGTATGTATGTACAGGAGACATCAAACGATAAAAATATTGAACTAGTGATAACACATATACTAAATGTATGTATGTACAGGAGACATCAAATGATAAAAAGACTGATGTAGTGATAACACATATACTAAATGTATGTATGTACAGGAGACATCAAATGATAAAAAGACTGATGTAGTGATAACACATATACTAAATGTATGTATGTACAGGAGATATCAAATGATAAAAATATTGAACTAGTGATAACACATATACTAAATGTATGTATGTACAGGAGACATAAAATGATAAAAATATTGAACTAGTGATAACACTTATACTAAATGTATGTATGTACAGGAGACATAAAATGATAAAAATATTGAACTAGTGATAACACATATACTAAATGTATGTATGTACAGGAGACATCAAACGATAAAAATATTGAACTAGTGATAACACTTATACTAAATGTATGTATGTACAGGAGACATCAAATGATAAAAATATTGAACTAGTGATAACACTTATACTAAATGTATGTATGTAGAGGAGACATCAAACGATAAAAATATTGAACTAGTGATAACACTTATACTAAATGTATGTATGTACAGGGAACATCAAAATGATAAAAATATTGAACTAGTGATAACACATATACTAAATGTATGTATGTACAGGAGACATCAAATGATAAAAATATTGAACTAGTTATAACACATATACTAAATGTATGTATGTACAGGGAACATCAAAATGATAAAAATATTGAACTAGTGATAACACATATACTAAATGTATGTATGTACAGGAGACATCAAATGATAAAAATATTGAACTAGTTATAACACATATACTAAATGTATGTATGTACAGTGGACATCAAATGATAAAAATATTGAACTAGTGATAACACATATACTAAATGTATGTATGTACAGGAGACATAAAATGATAAAACTATTGAACTAGTTATAACACATATACTAAATGTATGTATGTACAGGGAACATCAAAATGATAAAAATATTGAACTAGTGATAACACATATACTAAATGTATGTATGTACAGGAGACATCAAACGATAAAAATATTGAACTAGTGATAACACATATACTAAATGTATGTATGTAGAGGAGACATCAAACGATAAAAATATTGAACTAGTGATAACACATATACTAAATGTATGTATGTAGAGGAGACATCAAACGATAAAAATATTGAACTAGTGATAACACATATACTAAATGTATGTATGTACAGGAGACATCAAACGATAAAAATATTGAACTAGTGATAACACATATACTAAATGTATGTATGTACAGGAGACATCAAACGATAAAAATATTGAACTAGTGATAACACATATACTAAATGTATGTATGTAGAGGAGACATCAAACGATAAAAATATTGAACTAGTGATAACACATATACTAAATAGTAAATGTATGTATGTAGAGGAGACATCAAAAGATAAAAATATTGAACTAGTGATAACACATATACTAAATGTATGTATGTACAGGAGACATCAAATGATAAATATATTGAACTCGTGATAACACATATACTAAATAGTAAATGTATGTATGTAGAGGAGACATCAAAAGATAAAAATATTGAACTAGTGATAATACATATACTAAATGTATGTATGTACAGGAGACATCAAATGATAAAAATATTGAACTAGTGATAACACATATACTAAATGTATGTATGTACAGGAGACATCAAATGATAAAACTATTGAACTAGTGATAACACATATACTAAATGTATGTATGTACAGGAGACATCAAATGATAAAACTATTGAACTAGTGATAACACATATACTAAATGTATGTATGTACAGGAGACATCAAATGATAAAACTATTGAACTAGTGATAACACATATACTAAATGTATGTATGTACAGGAGACATCAAAAGATAAAAATATTGAACTAGTGATAACACACATACTAAATGTATGTATGTACAGGGAACATCAAATGATAAATATATTGAACTAGTGATAACACATATACTAAATGTATGTATGTACAGGAGACATAAAATGATAAAAATATTGAACTAGTGATAACACATATACTAAATGTATGTATGTACAGGGAACATCAAATGATAAAAATATTGAACTAGTGATAACACATATACTAAATGTATGTATGTACAGGAGACATAAAATGATAAAAATATTGAACTAGTGATAACACATATACTAAATGTATGTATGTACAGGGAACATCAAAATGATAAAAATATTGAACTAGTGATAACACATATACTAAATGTATGTATGTACAGGAGACATCAAACGATAAAAATATTGAACTAGTGATAACACATATACTAAATGTATGTATGTACAGGAGACATCAAATGATAAAACTATTGAACTAGTTATAACACATATACTAAATGTATGTATGTACAGGGAACATCAAAATGATAAAAATATTGAACTAGTGATAACACATATACTAAATGTATGTATGTACAGGAGACATCAAATGATAAAAATATTGAACTAGTTATAACACATATACTAAATGTATGTATGTACAGTGGACATCAAATGATAAAAATATTGAACTAGTGATAACACATATACTAAATGTATGTATGTACAGGAGACATAAAATGATAAAACTATTGAACTAGTTATAACACATATACTAAATGTATGTATGTACAGGGAACATCAAAATGATAAAAATATTGAACTAGTGATAACACATATACTAAATGTATGTATGTACAGGAGACATCAAACGATAAAAATATTGAACTAGTGATAACACATATACTAAATGTATGTATGTAGAGGAGACATCAAACGATAAAAATATTGAACTAGTGATAACACATATACTAAATGTATGTATGTACAGGAGACATCAAACGATAAAAATATTGAACTAGTGATAACACATATACTAAATGTATGTATGTAGAGGAGACATCAAACGATAAAAATATTGAACTAGTGATAACACATATACTAAATGTATGTATGTACAGGAGACATCAAACGATAAAAATATTGAACTAGTGATAACACATATACTAAATGTATGTATGTACAGGAGACATCAAACGATAAAAATATTGAACTAGTGATAACACATATACTAAATGTATGTATGTAGAGGAGACATCAAACGATAAAAATATTGAACTAGTGATAACACATATACTAAATAGTAAATGTATGTATGTAGAGGAGACATCAAAAGATAAAAATATTGAACTAGTGATAACACATATACTAAATGTATGTATGTACAGGAGACATCAAATGATAAATATATTGAACTCGTGATAACACATATACTAAATAGTAAATGTATGTATGTAGAGGAGACATCAAAAGATAAAAATATTGAACTAGTGATAACACATATACTAAATGTATGTATGTACAGGAGACATCAAATGATAAAAATATTGAACTAGTGATAACACATATACTAAATGTATGTATGTACAGGAGACATCAAATGATAAAACTATTGAACTAGTGATAACACATATACTAAATGTATGTATGTACAGGAGACATCAAATGATAAAACTATTGAACTAGTGATAACACATATACTAAATGTATGTATGTACAGGAGACATCAAAAGATAAAAATATTGAACTAGTGATAACACACATACTAAATGTATGTATGTACAGGGAACATCAAATGATAAATATATTGAACTAGTGATAACACATATACTAAATGTATGTATGTACAGGAGACATAAAATGATAAAAATATTGAACTAGTGATAACACATATACTAAATGTATGTATGTATGTACAGGGAACATCAAATGATAAAAATATTGAACTAGTGATAACACATATACTAAATGTATGTATGTACAGGAGACATAAAATGATAAAAATATTGAACTAGTGATAACACATATACTAAATGTATGTATGTACAGGGAACATCAAATGATAAATATATTGAACTAGTGATAACACATATACTAAATGTATGTATGTACAGTGGACATCAAATGATAAAAATATTGAACTAGTGATAACACATATACTAAATGTATGTATGTACAGGAGACATCAAACGATAAAAATATTGAACAAGTGATAACACATATACTAAATGTATGTATGTACAGGGAACATCAAAATGATAAAAATATTGAACTAGTGATAACACATATACTAAATGTATGTATGTACAGGGAACATCAAAATGATAAAAATATTGAACTAGTGATAACACATATACTAAATGTATGTATGTACAGGAGACATCAAATGATAAAAATATTGAACTAGTGATAACACATATACTAAATGTATGTATGTACAGGGAACATCAAAATGATAAAAATATTGAACTAGTGATAACACATATACTAAATGTATGTATGTACAGGAGACATCAAATGATAAATATATTGAACTCGTGATAACACATATACTAAATAGTAAATGTATGTATGTAGAGGAGACATCAAAAGATAAAAATATTGAACTAGTGATAACACATATACTAAATGTATGTATGTACAGGAGACATCAAATGATAAAAATATTGAACTAGTGATAACACATATACTAAATGTATGTATGTACAGGAGACATCAAATGATAAAACTATTGAACTAGTGATAACACATATACTAAATGTATGTATGTACAGGAGACATCAAATGATAAAACTATTGAACTAGTGATAACACATATACTAAATGTATGTATGTACAGGAGACATCAAAAGATAAAAATATTGAACTAGTGATAACACACATACTAAATGTATGTATGTACAGGGAACATCAAATGATAAATATATTGAACTAGTGATAACACATATACTAAATGTATGTATGTACAGGAGACATAAAATGATAAAAATATTGAACTAGTGATAACACATATACTAAATGTATGTATGTACAGGGAACATCAAATGATAAAAATATTGAACTAGTGATAACACATATACTAAATGTATGTATGTACAGGAGACATAAAATGATAAAAATATTGAACTAGTGATAACACATATATTAAATGTATGTATGTACAGGGAACATCAAATGATAAATATATTGAACTAGTGATAACACATATACTAAATGTATGTATGTACAGTGGACATCAAATGATAAAAATATTGAACTAGTGATAACACATATACTAAATGTATGTATGTACAGGAGACATCAAACGATAAAAATATTGAACAAGTGATAACACATATACTAAATGTATGTATGTACAGGGAACATCAAAATGATAAAAATATTGAACTAGTGATAACACATATACTAAATGTATGTATGTACAGGGAACATCAAAATGATAAAAATATTGAACTAGTGATAACACATATACTAAATGTATGTATGTACAGGAGACATCAAATGATAAAAATATTGAACTAGTGATAACACATATACTAAATGTATGTATGTACAGGGAACATCAAAATGATAAAAATATTGAACTAGTGATAACACATATACTAAATGTATGTATGTACAGGAGACATCAAATGATAAAAATATTGAACTAGTGATAACACATATACTAAATGTATGTATGTACAGTGGACATCAAATGATAAAAATCTCAGCCTGCCCTGTAGACAAACAAATAAATTAATATAAATCCTTTTTTCTAATTTTTACACAGGTGGTCCATCATCTTCTATCACAACTTTGAGTGACAAGAAACTACTGGTGTATATACAATGACTGCCAATTAGTATGCTGTCCATCCTTGTTGTGTTACTCCATACATGGTGTATATACAATGACTGCCAATTAGTCTGTCCATCCTTGTTGTGTTACTCCATACATGGTGTATATACAATGACTGCCAATTAGTCTGTCCATCTTTGCTGTGTTACTCCATACATGGTGTATATACAATGACTGCCAATTAGTCTGTCCATCCTTGTTGTGTTACTCCATACATGGTGTATATACAATGACTGCCAATTAGTCTGTCCGTCCTTGTTGTGTTACTCCATACATGGTGTATATATGTTATATTAAGACTGACTCAGGGTATATTTTTATTACACAAGATGTTGTTTATTTATTTCTAATTTTGTGTGTTTTAGGCAAGTTTCTATCCTACCTTCCAGCTACCATTGTGCATATTTACATGTAAATGATCAATTGTAAGTCAAGCTTGTGGTCAAATGATCCATTTGTAAGTCAAGGTTGTGACAATGTCAAGTACAACATACTGCCATACCAGTGTGATTACTCATTACATACAGACCCAAATAAAAACTCTAAATCAACTGTTATGTACATTCAATGCAACATTTATTAGTAGATGTAGATGGTTGTGTCTATTGCATAAACTTTGAAATACTGAACTTTGTTGTCCAAACGAAGACAGTACAATTACATTTACAAACACTCAAACAGAATGAATATATTATATTTTACATCAACATTCCAGCTGACATAACTGTACAATTTAAAGTACTGATTTGTATTTTTGAATGCTTAAAACAGAAAAGTAGAAAACAGGACTTACTTTCATTTTATGAACAAATTAAGTTCTGCTTCTCAAAGTTGAGTACTGCAGAAGCTCTCTATGAATGAGTTACTATATATTATTGGATCCAGACATGTATAAGATACAACTTGTCTCTGATTTTGTTTGATCCATTTCATATTACAGAGTGTGTGTATGTTTGTTGTGCAGTCAAGCATGTCATATGACATCTTCCATTAAAATATACATCTTACTGTAAAACACAATGAATGTATTTTAAACTGCTGATTAGAAAACTTTGATAGGAGTGGTTATTCATTATTTACATACAAACATAAAAAAAACATTGACTTATTTCATGCTAAAAAAAAGCGAGAATAAAAAT
Organism: Glandiceps talaboti; assembly: GCF_964340395.1. NCBI lineage: Eukaryota > Metazoa > Hemichordata > Enteropneusta > Spengelidae > Glandiceps > Glandiceps talaboti. The sequence continues at coordinate 2,430,105 of NC_135550.1, read as the reverse complement.
GAAAACATTCTTGCATAGCTTAAATTTTGCAAATGAAAAATATGTGCAGACTGTGTACTGGTGTGAAATACATTTTAAAACTTAGAGTTTAACATACACCTACATATACAAGTATATAAATTGAATGCTCTATCAAACATGTACAAATATATCACCTAGTGTTTCATTTAAACGAATGTCCACTACACATATGAAAATCTATGTAACAAACTTGTATACACCAGGCATGAAATGTTTCTACTCAGCCTCTGACAAGTATTGAGGAAACATTTGAACATACCTACTATAAAACAGATTATCACTGCCATCAAATCATTGTACAACTTGCACTCAGATTATAAAGTTTACAAAAAGTATATACATTTAGTACATATAACAACAATTCTAAAATACCTCTAAAACAATACAATACTTACAGAATACATCACATAATTTATATTTTTACAACTTAGAGTTTAACATCATTCTATCTTGTATAACTTATAAAACATTTTATAAAATATTCAGGTTTTCCATTTTGGAATTTTAAAATAAAAGTTGTCTGCTGTGTATAGAGTGTACTTTGTACAGTTAAATTATATGCAATATTTTTTCACTGCCAAAAAAGCAAATGAAAATCATTACGTCGTATTGGATTTTGGCGCTATAAAAATTCTTTTGATTGATTGATGATGTATTTAGACAAACTAAAAAGAACTTTTCCTGTCCATCAAGATATTAATACTTATTCTCTTTTAGAGTTTGATAATTCTATTTAATCTTTACTAATACAAGATAAGTTTGTCTGTGCTTGTAAAATGCTTAAGAACATACTAAAGTTTGTTGAAAACATTTGAACTGTAGTTCTGTGCTGTGTTTTACAATGCAATAGGAATGTAAAATGTGACTCTTAGTCTAAATTACGTATCAGCATATTTGCATAGTAGTATATGGTCAAGTGGTGATTTTAATTCTAAACACCAGCTGGGCAGTGGCTTGTTATTTCTATTGCAATTAAGTGAGTTTGTACAGACTTGGCATCAGTGTGCCCTCTAATGATAGCCAAATTTTGTTTTTGTGAGTCAAATGATAAAACTGGCATTTCTTGTGAGTCACCATATAGTACAAGATAGGACAACATCAAATCTTGGTGTGTCACTAGAAATTATGTGTCAGTGGCACGTCAAATTGGCTTAGAGAGCACACATACTGCTTAGCGTAGAACTGAGAAATGCATGTTTTGATTGTCATTAATGTGCAGGATTGTAATATAATTGAAATGAATCTACCTGAATTATAGCTGTAATGTACATTGTATTACATACCAATACATGTATAATTTCAGTACATTACAATTTGATCATATTTACCTACAAAACGTACATTTGATCAAACTTAGTTTGTGATCTAGTTACTAGTGCTTCTTTGAATGTGCACTGAATGAGTAGATACTTGAGTGATGCCTTTCGGCTTGAAGAACTTTGTAATCTTCAACACAATACTCTCATATTGCAATGGAGATTGCTAACAGTGGTATGAGTTTACCAACATAAATCTATGCAACAAAAAGAGTGAAAGATCTCAAGAACAGATTGAAGTCAAAATACACACGGCAATACTTTCTGAGTAACATTGGCAATCTTTTTTTCTGCTGAATTCTAATTACAAAATTTACTATTTTTTTTGTACAGATGTACACTTCTGTAACCAAACTGTTCACATCTGAAGTATATTAGTAATTCAATTAAAAAAAACATTGAGTTTGTTTGATAGTCTCAAAATTTTCCCCATCCATGAAAAGATCAAGTTGATAACATTGTGATTGCATTTATTTTTTTTAAAAAGTCTATTGTTTCAGATTACAAATTCTACCAACATTTTAGTGTGTTAGACAAGTCAAACTTCTAAGCCTGAGCAATTTTGTTTCTGCTGACTAACAAAACAATGAAGTATATACATTTGGACAGTACCATAAAGAGGCATGTAGTTTATGATGATGGTTTCAACTTTCAGCTTAATAAGCCCTTGAATACCTTCATAATTAGTGTGTGTGTGGGGGTGGGGGGGGGGGGGTATTTACTCCTGTGTACTCCAAGTTAACAGAATCAGATAAAAATAAACAACCTGAACTCTCTAGTCATGTTAATATACAAGGCTAGGTATACAGGGTACTGGTGATTGAAGAATATTATTTATGAGTTGTGTGCTGAAATTTGGGGATGAAAAAATAAGATTGAACTGTAGCGTCATTTTTAGTACTGTTACTATATATGCATCCATGTGTTGTTAAAATAGTAAATCATAGTTATTATTTATAACTATAAGCCTTATTTCTCCTTCTTGCTAGTATTAATATTACAGTTTCCATGATCACAGTTATTGCTAGTGTCACCATTGCACTTTGGGTTGTCTTTCTCAACCACTCCAAACTTGTTACCATATATACCATTTCCACTTGGAGGACAATAAACTGGCAAGACTGCTCCCAGAAGCCAATATTTGCCAAGAACATCCCTCAGGTTTTCTAACAGACCTCTATCAAAGCCTTCGCCATCGCTGACTGCTTCGTGAGTGGTGAGGCCTACACATGCTAGCCAAAGCTGCCATAGAAAAAAGCCAACGCTCACTATCCCAGCAGCTAGAGAATTGTACATAAGTGTAACAAAGAGAAGCTCTGTGGAACTTGCATTGTTAAACCACCACTTGTATATTGTGTTAGGTCCAAGAACAAAGAAAGTGATAGCACCAGAAAATTGTGTACCAAAGACACGACTCGTATACATGGCATTCGTTATGATCGAATATACAGTACCACAAAACATGTACATACAGTACCAAATGAAATATTTTTGGTTATAATAGCCTATGCACGTGTTCATGAAGAAGCAATGGTGATCTCGTTTTAAGATACGAGCTTGACACAGCTTACACGAGTGACATCGATAGGGTTTCGTCTTTTTCCTTTGATGATATTCAGCCACTTCTTTCGGCAATTTCTGATCTGTCGTGTCGATGCGAATAGCCATTATATAGTTCCACATAGCATTGATGAAAAGATACGCAACAGCCGCATAATGCCGATTCATAGTTTTCGGAGATTTCTTGAACAGTTCCGGCAGAGTTACAAACATGCCCAAGACAAGTGCGATAAATGTCATTGTCAGAAAATACCAAGGTGCAATTTTACTGAACAGTCCGAACATTTGAAGTCTTTGATTTGCACTTGGGAGCGGTATGGTTTGCAAAGACCCCATAGTTCCAGTCTTTGATTTCCTTTGTTGCAAATGAAACCCGTTGATATCAAAACTTGGCTCCAAATTTACGTTATGTGTTTGTATTTGTGGATGTCATCAACGTCGTACGTGTTGTCTGATCACGGAAGCAGTCGCCGGTTAAGTCAGCAGGGAAACCCCATGACGTCATTTGTTTGGTTGTTTGCTTATCTCTCCACTGTCACTATAGCTCACTGAAAAAATACCACAGTAAAACTTGCATGTAAATATGTACAGCTACTCAATCATATACTTAATATTTTCAAGACATTGTAAACATCAGTGTTTCATTTGGTATATTTTCTTGCCAATGTCACTTCTTGTGTACACAGCTTAATTAATAAATAAATAATAATAACATATATCATTACAGAATCAAGCCATTAGCTAAGGAAGTGGGGTTTCTTATCTTTCTTATCACTGAATAATGTTTGTTGGCAATATTTACAAATGTGATAAAGCACTATTACATAACACATCAGGCAAAGCTAAGCTCAATATCTAAGTGTAAAGCCCCTAATGTCATGTCAGTTGTTATCAGTTTTACTGACCCATTATCAGTGACATTGCAAATAGCTTTAGAGATGCAAACAATTTTATGACACCCGACTTGCTGGCTCACCCAGTCAGGAAAGTTGCACTTGAACTGCTAATGCAAAGAATCCGTCATGTGATGCTCTCGAATTTATGGCATATTATGTCAATCATCTGCAGCGAAAATGTGGATGTTTTATTTCTTGTGAAAACAAGTAAATGTAACCTTTTTGGCATATTTCTCATCCATTTGTACTCCCGACACCTGTTGGAAATATTTTTTGGAACAAATACAGGACTGACAATAGTTTAAAATCCATGGTTTATGGATATCTTGAGTGTGTAGTTTTTGTGGAATTACTAGTGTATCATAACAAATATGACGAGTTTATATATGTATGTATGTATGTATGTATATATATAAACGATCTGAATTAATCTCAAAGTGCCGACATCAAAATAGATATGTACTGACCAACTTCCACTGCGGCGCCCATATCACGTGAAATGGAACTTTAGAATTTTTGAACTTTTATAGTAGAACATCACTGACTGTACCGTTAGTCGTCCGATGATTGCGTAAGCATGAAACACTGTGTAACGGCTCCTGTGTATCTTACTTGATACTGTACTATTTTTAATAGTTATACCGCTCTACATGTATATGTATTGAGCACTGTTTGCTCCAGTATATACATATTGTATATGTTGAGTATATATATATATATATATATATATATATATATATATATATATATATATATATATATATATATATATATATATATATATATATATATATATATATATATATATATATATATATAATATACATACATTATATATATGATTTAGTATCCTGTCTGGCCATTGTTATGTGAGTACATCAAAATCATGTTGCTTTTATTCTTTTATTTTGTGGGAGATTTGGGAGGAAAAAGAAAAGGTATTTAAAATATATTTTTTAATTAATATTTACCAGATTTTAAACTGAATGCCTTCCGTAAAGGTATATAAGTCTTGCAATTTCATGATTTCTGCAAGAAATTTAGCTCTATATCTGTGATTTTTCCCGTCCCAATGAAAGTTGGTTGTCAAAAATGTTGTTACCAACTATGTCTTGCCTTATTCCTTGAAAAAGAATATTTATTTGAAACATTGGATTACATCTATTCGGCTGTCTCGCTTGTTCCTTATGCATTTCTATGACTGTGTGTGTGTGTGTGTGTGTGTGTGATGTCATTTTATGTACATATGTGTGAACAGTCGATTTGATATGTTATCAGTCTAGTTTCTCAATGAATGAATAAAGCATGACACCTAAACAAGTCTAAGGGTTGCTTATGTTTTAGTGGTTATGCCAGATTTAGTATTCTGTCTAGTCATCGAGGGATACTATACATGTTATACTATACATGTGGGATACTATACATTCTACTATACATGTTATACAAAACATTCTATACTATACATGTGGGATACTATACATTCTACTATACATGTTATACAATACATTCTATACTATACATGTGGGATACTCCTACATTCTACACTATACATGTTATACTATACATTCTATACTATACACGTGGGATACTATACATTCTACACTACATGTTATACTATACATTCTATACTATGCATGTTATACTATACATTCTATATTATACATGTGGGATACTATACATTCTCATATACTATACATGTGGGATACTACACATTCTATAATATACATGTGTGATACTATACATTCTATACTATACATGTGATACTATACATTCTATACTATACATGTTATACTATATATTCTATACTATACATGTGGGATACAATACATTCTACACTATACATGTTATACTATACATTCTATACTATACATTCTATACTATACATGTGGGATACTATACATGTTATACTATACATTCTATACTATACATGTGGGATACAATACATTCTATACTATACATGTGGGATACTATACATTCTATACTATACATGTGGGATACAATACATTCTACACTACATGTTATACTATACATTCTATACTATACATTCTATATTATACATGTGGGATACTATACATTCTATACTATACATGTTATACTATACATTCTATATTATACATGTGGGATACTATACATGTTATACTATACATGTGGGATACTATACATTCTACACTACATGTTATACTATACATGTTATACTATACATTCTATATTATACATGTGGGATACTATACATTCTATACTATACATGTGGGATACTACATGTACTATACATTCTCGCAAACCAGAGCTGTTATTTCTTCTGTGAATGTGAATGAAACCATGGCCTCTTGGCAGAGCATCTTGGGCAGTGCCGTCAAAGAGGCTGTGGTTTATGACGATGGATACTACTATAGTACAAATTAGTTAGGATTTCATTTCATGGGGCATGGTAGTCCCCCTTCCCATGACAGGGTGGGGATTTTAGCAATCACCCCTCCCCACAATAGGGTGGGGATTTTACCAATCACCCCTTCCCACTACAGGGTGGGGATGTTAGCTATCACCCCCTCTCCACTACAGGGTGATGGCAAATCCCCACATGACTTGCCTATTGGCTAAGTAAAGACAGCAAGCTTTGTGTTAAACAAATAACAATTCAAAATATTTATTCAAAACAGAACATTCTGCACAAATGCAAATACTGTAGTAAAAACACATACAAAACTATTATTTAAAACATCAAGTTTATGTTAGAAACACCAAAAAGACATTAAATCTTCTATTCATTAGACAGGTTTAGCCAGGAAAGATATAGTAAAGCAACTTCTGTTCGCTTCAAAAATTACACAAACATACAAATGTACTCCTGATAAATTCCATAATGGACTGGTGGAATCTTTGGTTTAAATATAAAAAACTATGTGAACGGTACAAAGCAAATATTACATTATATATGTTCACAAATGTGAGTTATTCAGAGTGAATCAATGTAAAAAAACACATTGGTTTCTGTATCAGCATATCTTGCACTCAAAAGGAACTGCATTTTGTATCCTTCAGGTACATATATGTACTTCTCAGTAACACATTTACATAGTGATGTGATGTGGTATTTTATATTATTATGTAGTCTAGATACCTCAATTGTTTTCATAAAATCATAATGAAGGGAGCTCTATTGTATAGTGTGGCATTCAATGAAATACAATTTTCTTTGTAACAGTAATATTAAATGACTGTGGACTAATTAACACTAATACCACCACAGTGTTTCATACTAATCAAACAGTAACAGCAGTTTGAGTACAGTGGTTATAAGATAACAAAGTTTAACATCAATCATCAAAGTGTAGTACATCATTACATATCAAGATACATCCAAAATATACAGTCATATATTCTACTACTACCCCCCCCCCCCCCCCAAACATGTTGAATCAACATCTGACTAATGCCCTATGATGATGGGCAGAGTAAATCTCCACCTGAACTTGTCATGCCTGAGGAATTGGCAAGCAGAGTGAAAATGTCCAAATGCTTCAATCACTCTAACCAGAGGTGTCAGTATCATTATAACTTGCTTTTACACCTATTACATTTGTACTTTCACTTGACATTGAAATCAATTAGCTAGAGAGTTTGTATCCTTGAATACTCTGACCTACACACATGAATGTAATATTCTATGCAAGGCAGTTTCTTTCAGTCTTTCCTCTGAACATTTTAATTTCAAAATACAATGTATGCTAAAGATTACATAATGTTTTTAATAAGTCTTACATGATCCTATCAATACTTCAAGCATGAATGATCTGATTGCTAAGGAAGGACACAGTGGGATGAAGCCAATAACACTACCTGATGATGATTTATTTTCCAGTTGAAAGACTTCACTATCCCTAGTGACTTATTTGCCTGAAGCCACCTAGTGAACATCACATTCTAAGCAGACATGTTTGAATTATTCATAGCACTTGCAAACAGAACTTGGATATGTTTTGATAAACGACATGGTTATCCCTTCTCATCTTGTAAATACCACAGATCATAAAACACAAGGATGTTTGATATACCCAAACGGCTATGAAACTATATCCGTACAAATGGTATGAACTGTGGTCATCTATTAATAGCATTCTTAATTTCCTGCCAGTCAGGAGTACATTGCCGTAATAGTATAACATAATGGCAGTTATTTTATCTGCTGATGCAGTAATGCTGTATTTTTTCTCTATCAAATATCAATATTTATAGACCATATATATTCATTTTTATTCATATTAACATGTTTCTATATTTTTTATTTGACCCCCTAAAGAAAATTGCCAATGGCGTTGTACCACAACTGTACAGTTTTTAAAAAATGTTTATCCATATGCTGATCCATGCTAGATATAGGTGTTTATTTTTTGAATGTTTACTCACTTGCCTACCATATGATGTTATTTTAGCAAAATATACTGGCATTTGGTTGTTGCTAAGGGCATGGTCATGGTTGCTAGGGCCAATTGTGTCAAAATGTTTTGAAGAAAATCTGCAGAATAACATTCAAGAAACATCTCACCAAATTTCAATCTCATTGACCAAGTACTTTAAATATAAGTTTTTGACCAAAATTCACATTTTGATACCAAATTTGCATATCACTGATGAGATCATTGTATGCTACGTTTCTTCATCTATACACCCTCCAAATGTATCCCCATTAAATTTCAGCCTAATCTGCTCAGTAGTTTTGGAATTAAAGATTTTTGACCAAAAAGACACATTTTTAGCCCTAATTTGCATATCACTGATGGAATCATCATGTCATGAACATTTCTCAATCTACACACCTATAAGAATGTTCCCACTAAATTTCACACCACTCTCCTCAGTAGTTTTTGAGTTTAAATTTGATGACCCAAATCACGCACCAGTGGTAAACTAAGATCATGTTGATTTGAACAATTTCCCAACTAGATACCCAAGGCAGTAAAACCCACCAAATATCAAGGTAATCGGTCCAACAGTTTTTGACTTTAAGTTGTTTACACACAGAGACACAGACAGACAGACAGACACTTAGCGATACTTAGGCTATAACACTACTGAACCTGATCAGTTCAGTTGTGCTAATTAGTATACACTAACATATCTTGTATCCTTTACCACAAATATCACAAACTACAATCATTTCAAATGAGGCATGGATATGAATGGTAATTTTCCTACTAATTTTGATTTTTTGCTCTGAAAATTGTACATTACTTTTTGGTTGTAAAATGAGCTTAGTGTCTGGGGTGTATAGGAATTTTACCTTTATAAAAACATACAAATACATTTAGTTAAAACTAGAAATATTTCTCACCATCAACAATTCTGAACTGTACTATCTCTTCATGGTGTAAGAAAAATGGGTAAATGGGAAATTGACCACTTAGATGGATCTGTATCTTACTGCTCATTTCTACTCAAACATCTTGAATAAATATACAAAATATCCTTGTTGTACAAAACTTTGAAAAACTAAATAACAACTTTGTTGCCATTCATTCTAGGTTAGTAAATAACAAAAATATATGCCTCTACAACAAAAAAGTGTAAAATATCACATGTGCACCTCAAAAATGAAAGTTGTGTTATCATCACTATATACATGATGTATTTTTTTAAAAATCATGAAAATATCAACATTGCTCCTATCAAAAAATATTTAACATTAGTTTATCTTCCTTCCATGCTAAACTATGGTATTGGTACCTATTTTGGAAAGTGAGTGACTGTAATATGCTCCCCACCCCACCCCCTCCCCATGTACAGAAGATGACAAGTAAAACCCTCATGCTATTACCCTGCATGCATCTGCATTGAAGATAACATCGTGAAGCTGTACATACCGACAATTCAGCCTGTGGTTTGATTTTTATGGGAAACAGATATGTCATTTTCAATATTTTATTCATCTGAGACCAGTAGTGGCATGCTGGAGTAATAGGATTAAATTCATACTCATATACACATTTAATGTTGACATCTTTGTAATATAAACACTGTATTGTTTTGTTTTAAATTTTGGTAATTGTGCTTTCTTACTGAATGCATACAGCAAACATTATACAGTTGAAAATCTATCATGGTAGGAAAATGAGTGCTCTTGTGATTTACTTTGCAGCTGCATGTGTGGTAACAATAAAATAATTTACATGCTGTGATATACAAAACATATTTAGAAGGTGATGGCAAATTGTCCATATATGTAGTACTAGACATATTTTTCATCTGGTCTTACACATGCTATATGCATTACCTTCAGTTGTTAGTGACAAATATCTATGCACACTGCCATTACACAATGTGAAATGATACAATCACTCAAAGATATCTCTATTACAATTTGTCACTGATGATGTCAATTTTTTTATGAAACTATTCCCCCAGATGGCAATAGAAATTAATCATACACATTAGCTACTGACATGAAGTATTAAATACCATGTTAGTATTTTGTTGATGGTCTCTGTTGGATTGAATAATTTTCTAACATTTTGGTGCCATTCAAAACATGCTTGAATGGAAATAATCAAATCATAAAAACAGTTGGTCATGTTTTTTGACAAATCAACATCGCAATGTTGTCTCTGTGGAAAATATTTCATCTTATTCATTCAACTGATTATTTGCATTCATTTCTAACTATATGTGTATGTGTTGTGATATATTAAAGGATAGGTAATTTTAATCAAGATACATGTACACAGATCAATTTATAATGGTATCATTCATGATACTAGCGGTAAGTACTAACATGACCTGGATAGCTTCATTGTTTTCATATATTGAATGGGTTAAAACAAACTAAAGGCTTAGAATACTGGTTACTGGCAAACTAAATGATGTGTCAAATCTTTCATTTGATATTAACATAACAGAAAAAGCGAGAATATCTTAATGACTGAATTGTCAATATAAAATACTGTACAACCTTGAATTTTCACTGAAATGCATATTTTCGCTAAATTTTGCTGAAAAACACATGTGAAACTAAGTAGTGACTAAACTGTTCTTGTACATAAACACACTGTACCAGATAAGTCATTCACAAAAAAATAATATTTGGGAACGACTTGAAGACAATAAAATAGCAAAACATTTAATTTGTGAAAATGTCTAATGCTAGTACTAATGCCAAAAAAGGTATGCTTGATCTTTTCATTCTGTGTCATTCTACTAACTGAAACATGCAGTACCCAGAATTGAATTTGCACAGTGTAAGTATTTTCTGCTGGATTATTTTTTTATACAATTTTGAAATTTCTAAATACAAGACAACCACATAAGTATGTTAAGAGGCGAGATCAATAGTTCAATGTTGGATAAAAAACTAAATTCTTTTAGTTAGGCCTCAGATGCCCATCCCCTTCTAATCAAATTGGTCAAAATTGAAAATATTTCAGACAGCACAATCAATTTCAAATCAGTATGTAGTAGTATATAGTGCTATGAATAAAAAAAAACAGTATTTAAGAAAAAAATTTCTTTTGTTGACACTTTACTTTATTTTAGTGCCATGCATTTATTATAGTGAAAGTTCTTCTATTTCCCAATTTCACATTTTTAGAAATAATTTGCATTTTAAGTGGTACAAAAAGATTCATTACAAGTAAAATCAATTTTGTAGGGTGAGAACTAAATGGCTCAAACACCCTTACCCCAAAGTAAAGAATTTAGTTTTTCATCCTACATTGAACTATTGATCTATTGAACATTATTAAAAAGAATACTTGGCAGTTCTATTCACACGTTCAAATATCATGCATGTTACAGTAAGTAGAACAGTTGTACACGACTCGGGACTAAAATTTGTGAAAAATGAAACTATTCAATGCTGCTTTTGAACACACCTCCAGTGGCTAGTGGTGACCAAGTCTATTGTGACTAAGTCATTTGTCTTGACTTGAAACCCAGCATTCTCTTGCTATGCTCAAGTTATGCAATGACATCATTACATTATCAGCTAAAAACATGTTCTGACACACATCAGCAATCTGAATAAACCAAACTCACTTTAGTGATGGAATGGCATTACTTCAATCTCTTCTTAATTTAAACAGACAGCTAAGGGAAAACACTGTCCACTGATAATAATAATCATGTAAGATGAAGATAACGTGCAGTGATACCCCCTCACCCACACCCACACTTCAGTAGAATAACCTTGGCAACATGTACAATCACTCTCTTTTGTTATATGCCTTTAATCTGTTTATGCTTGTTCCATGTAATTCCATCCCCTTGCAATGGTGTGAAGGCAGGTATTATGAAACACAGTAACCAATTTTTTCCAAATGTGTCCTGGAAATTCTGCCATCCGCTCTCTACCACAATATTATCTGGGCCATCATGAATAGATTCGTGTCTTGTCTGTCCTTTCCTTACGTTGTACATATTCCAAACAAATAATCCACCTGCCATGAACAACGCTGTGATGCAAACGTACATCAAAAACACCATGGCAAAAATATACGTAGGCATGCTACCAAAGCCAAATCTCCAAGTGAGAAAGGTAACTGGCAGAAAGTAGCTCAATCCTGTCTCGGAGAAAGAACCGTGCGTATAACTCAAGTACATAGCAGCATATGTTATTCCATAAGATGCGGCGATTGAAGCATAAAAAGCTAGCACGATGAAATATCGGTGGTTGTAGTATCCTATACATGTTCCAATGAAAAAGCAGTGTTCTTCACGTTTCAGGACGCAATAGCCACATAATGGGCAGTGGTGTGTTCGTGGTGGGATATCTTGTTGGCAGGTGATGCAATGTCGCCAGTTCTTGGGTACAGGGTTTGGAGCTGAAAACGGCGTCGCACGGTAGAAACTCTTACTTCGTACAGCCATGATATAATTTGCCATTGTGTTAATCATAACGAAAACAAATATTAGCATCTGGACGGTTTCATTTGAATTGTCTTCTTCATAGACAACCGGCATCGACACAAATACGACTGTGTAGAAGACCGCCGCGTACACAAGCCAGTAGTACACCATCCCAGCCGCGTTGGCATACCACAGAACTCTGTTCGACGATGCCATTCTGTTTAACTGAGAGTTAATCTTATGAGTAAATCCTTGCATTCGCTGCATTTTGCGTAGCATTGTTGTACAAAAGTTCAGATATTAATAAAAAGGAAAGGGCCAGTAACTTAGCCTGTTGCACACAAACGCGTCCCTTGGCTATTTTTGATCGATTGACTTTTCGTCCAATGGCCTCCAAAGTCATCGGGGGCGCTACTCTAATTCGATGTGTGGCGACATCTTTTGAGACTTGGGTATCGCGCAAGGACCAGATCCAGCATTCACAGGCACTTGAATCAATTTGTATGATTTTTTTAATGTATAGTAAATTTAACTATACATTTTAAAAAAATCATACAGATTGATTCGAGTGCCTGTGACAGCATTCATAGTAGTAGTAGCATCACGGTTATAGTATAGTAATAGTAGTATAGTACAGTATAGTATAGTATAGTATAGTATAGTATAATATAGTACAGTACAGTACAGTACAGTACAGTACAGTACAGTACAGTACAGTACAGTACAGTACAGTACAGTACAGTACAGTACAGTACAGTACAGTACAGTACAGTACAGTACAGTACAGTACAGTACAGTACAGTACAGTACAGTACAGTACAGTACAGTATAGTAATATTAGTATAGTATAGTATATTTCATTTGACATGAAATTATGTAAGAAATATCTAATATCCTTGGTAGCACTGTAACAACTTATTCATAGTCACGGTGTAAATTAAACAAAACCTATATTCTTTTCGTATCTTTGAAATGTTTTTCTATAGCCGGATTCTGACGTAATGTTTCATGTAATATGTTAGTATTTATCTTTGATGTGTGTCCCCCTGACAAAATCACCTCCGTCAAAGTTGTTTGTTGCTTCTAGAACCCTAGCAACGTAAATGTTATTTACGTCATTGTCGGTCGAATTACTCTTTTTAAAAGCAATAAATGAAAAAATCACTGTCTTTGATGCAAAGTTGAGTATGTCATGCCAAAAGATTTCTAAGCAATGAAATATAGAATATCTTTAATTATTTGGCTTGAACGAGACGACACTTTGCGCAGTCTCAGTCCAGTTGTGTGACGTCAGTAGTCTGAGCATCAGGTAAGGAAATTTGTGTGCGCGTGCGTGGCGGTCAGTTCGAATGTGGTGGCATAGTCGTTATTGTAAATGTACTTATAAACGGTATACATTTGTATTATTATTAGTACTGGCAGTAGCACCAACTGCTCTACGTACAACTATTTTGGTATGATTTCAAGACCTTCTCAGTTAAATTGGTAAGGGTCAGGATATTTGATTGACTGATGTACACTACAGTCACCTGTGAGCTACTTCATGTTCAAGGAGCTAATTAGTCTCATGAGTCTAGCTGACCTCGGATGTTCTTCCGATAGATGGAACATCCGAGTTTGGGCAAGCCCTCAAGATGCACTACGATCTTCGTTCGCTTATCGTATCGGAAGAAAGCCCGAACGTCTAGCAGCAAGACAAGGAGCCAATGTTATATCTCCCCTTATTGTAGTCCTGCTTGCATACGGAGTAATCCGGGACTCGATTCTGACAATTGTCCCTCCTAACTATAAGTCAGTAAGACTCGTGGGGCACCGTCTGTAAGCAGGACTACCCTTATTGAAGTTATACTTCTACCACCATTGATTAAAATGATGGTCATACAAAATATAAATGGCGTTATTATTTGGCAAAATAGTACTCTTTTCCGATGACGTATTTTTTTTAAATATTCGTAAATACCTAAGAACATCATTATTTTGTATTATGAGCATCCTTGAGTATACAATATACACTCACAAGTGGCTGTGCTGTACTGTACTGTACTGTACTGTACTGTACTGTACATGCATCCAATTTAGGACAACACTAAACACTGTAAAAGTGTAATTTTGTGTGTTACTCATTCTTGGTCACAGGCACTTGAACCGATATCTATGAAACTATCCATAAAACAGTATAATGTAAACCTATTGTGTCAGTGTCTATTTTTGCAACATGATTTCACAATAGCATATCTCTTGAGTGTGTCTACTAACCTATCTACTAGTAGTAGTAGTACTATACTAGTAGTATCGAATACTATTATAGTATAAACTAGTAGATATAGACATACTCAAGAAGGCTCTTATGAAGTTATATGTTACATTCAAAGATAGACACTGACAGTATAGAGGTGTACATTATACAGTGTTTTATTCATATTTTCATGCTCGATATTGGTTCGAGTGCTAGTGTTGATACTGTAACTGACCATTTTCTGCTAGTAGTATATAGATTTTTGTCAGTGTGAAGTTTTTTAGCAGGTAATGGGAGACTCCTTTTCTGTTGTTTAACTTGTTACATTTTTTCATATTTTGTGTACAGGTATGTTTTTGCAATTGCTTGTACATCTTGCACAACAGCTAAGTGCTCAGTGTACTGAAATACACAATAAGTTGAGGTTAACAAACTTTTATCATAGTCATTTGATTGATTCATATGACAATGGGTAAACATTTAAACAGGAAATATTACACCCTGGTCATTGCATGTATTCACAACACATGTCCACGTCATAATATTACACCCTGGTCATTGCATGTATTCACAACACATGTCCACGTCATAATATTACACCCTGGTCATTGCATGTATTCACAACACATGTCCACATCATAATATTACACCCTGGTCATTGTATGTATTCACAACACATGTCCACATCATAATATTACACCCTGGTCATTGTATGTATTCACAACACATGTCCACGTCATAATATTACACCCTGGTCATTGCATGTATTCACAACACATGTCCACGTCATAATATTACACCCTGGTCATTGCATGTATTCACAACACATGTCCACGTCATAATATTACACCCTGGTCATTGCATGTATTCACAACACATGTCCACGTCATAATATTACACCCTGGTCATTGCATGTATTCACAACACATGTCCACGTCATAATATTACACCCTGGTCATTGCATGTATTCACAACACATGTCCACGTCATAATATTACACCCTGGTCATTGCATGTATTCACAACACATGTCCACGTCATAATATTACACCCTGGTCATTGCATGTATTCACAACACATGTCCACGTCATAATATTACACCCTGGTCATTGCATGTATTCACAACACATGTCCACGTCATAATATTACACCCTGGTCATTGAATGTATTCACAACACATGTCCACGTCATAATATTACACCCTGGTCATTGCATGTATTCACAACACATGTCCACGTCATAATATTACACCCTGGTCATTGCATGTATTCACAACACATGTCCACGTCATAATATTACACCCTGGTCATTGCATGTATTCACAACACATGTCCACATCATAATATTACACCCTGGTCATTGTATGTATTCACAACACATGTCCACGTCATAATATTACACCCTGGTCATTGCATGTATTCACAACACATGTCCACGTCATAATATTACACCCTGGTCATTGCATGTATTCACAACACATGTCCACGTCATAATATTACACCCTGGTCATTGCATGTATTCACAACACATGTCCACGTCATAATATTACACCCTGGTCATTGCATGTATTCACAACACATGTCCACGTCATAATATTACACCCTGGTCATTGCATGTATTCACAACACATGTCCACGTCATAATATTGTCGACTGTGCATGGAAAATTAGTTCAAATTAATTTCTCGATTTTTGAATATTTGTTAACAAAATAAGGTTGTGTAAGTATAGTTACCAGGTATAATTTTCATAAATAAGTGTAAATTGATAATTTTCTTCATTCAGCTGAAAAGTAGTTGTGACATGATGGTATTATCACTATTCATCTTCTAGTAGTGACAAGCCCACTTATTTAATTTCTATTTTCTTTGACTCAACAAAGAATATTATTGAGAATATTACAATTAAAATCATAAAGCATAAAGCACTTTGAGCACAAAGTGGGAAAGTGCTATATAGAAACCAACATTATTATTTATTATTATTATTATTATAGTAACTAATAATTATTGTCTTTATATGTTATAATTTGATATTACCTACTTTTTTGGATTCTTTTGTTCAAATCATGTCTCAAATCTTTATAAGGCTACTAAACTAAATTTTGTGAATGTTAATTCTGTAGTTGTCACCATGGCAGTTGGTATCAATAGTAACAGACAAGAATTGTTGCTGCACAATAAATTACGAGATGCAAGAAACACTTTATGTCTCTCACTAAACAACACCAGGCTTCATTGTATACCACCAGAAGTGTTGACTAAATTGTCAAATTTGAAACATATCTATTTGAGTGGTTGTGGACTGATTGGTGTGGTTCCAACAAAACTTGGTCAACTTACTCAACTGGAGACTTTGGATTTATCTGGTAATAGTCTACATGATTTTCCACCAGTATTATGTCATCAACTAAGCAAACTCAAAATTCTTGACGTGAGTTGCAATAAATTTGTGACATTCCCTTCCACAATCCATGGGTTGAAACATCTGAAAGAAATAAATTTAGCCCAAAACAGGCTAGTGGACCTACCAGAAGAAATAGGTTATCTGACTCAGTTGGAGATTCTTGATTTATCATCAAATCTGTTAAGAGACTTTTCTGGGAAAGTTCTGATAGATCCTGTGTGTACCAGTCTACGGGTATTGAAACTTGCCAATAATTTACTACAAACTTTACCACCTGAAGTTGGTAAATTGACATTATTGGAAGAGTTAGACTTGAGAAATAATAACTTTAGCCAATTGCCGAGAACCATGAAATCTCTGTTGAAATTGAAATCATTTCATTACTCTGGAAATAGATGGAAAATGTATCCACCATTCATTCAAGGAGTACCAGAAAAAGAGCAATCTAGCTTTGGCACAGCAGCAGTGGAGAAACTGTATTGTTATATAGCTCCTGAACAAATACTATGATTTTATCGCACACAGAACAATATCTCCCCTCTTAACAGCTTGAATTAAAAAATTATCAATTCTGCTCGAGATATGGAATGTTGATAAGCACGCTGTTCATGGAAAAGTGGCTTTTCAGAAGACTTGTGTAAGTAGTCATTGAATGACAAAGGTGACAATGACAATACATTGAGGTATAAGACCATTCTGTATACCTCTATACTTAGACCTACATACATGGAGGTATTAAACCATTCTGTATACCTCTATACTTAGACCTACATACATTGAGGTATAAGACCATTCTGTATACCTCTATACTTAGACACATACATGGAGGTATTAAACCATTCTGTATACCTCTATACTTAGACCTACATACATGGAGGTATAAGACCATTCTGTATACCTCTATACTTAGACCTACATACATTGAGGTATAAGACCATTCTGTATACCTCTATACTTACATTGTAGACCTACATACATGGAGGTACTAGTATTAGACCATTCTGTATACCTCTATACTTAGACACATACATGGAGGTATATGACCATTCTGTATACCTCTATACTTAGACCTACATACATTGAGGTATAAGACCATTCTGTATACCTCTATACTTAGACACATACATGGAGGTATATGACCATTCTGTATACCTCTATACTTAGACCTACATACATGGAGGTATATGACCATTCTGTATACCTCTATACTTAGACACATACATGGAGGTATAAGACCATGCTGTATACCTCTATACTTAGACACATACATGGAGGTATATGACCATTCTGTATACCTCTATACTTAGACCTACATACATGGAGGTATATGACCATTCTGTATACCTCTATACTTAGACCTACATACATGGAGGTATAAGACCATCGATGATGGTGTACACCTCCATACTGAGACCTACACACATTTAGGTATATGACCATTAATAAAACCCCAGGGTGGTATGATCAAGAATTGACAGGTTTTCTTTTATTTTTATGATATGTATAAATTGAAAAGTTTGAAATGATTGCCTCTTTCTCCATGTGATCTTATACACTTGTACCATTTGAGGTGTGAGGACACAAATCTGAAATGGTTATCAAATCAAGATATATACCATTATAGAGGTTATATGTAAGTGTATGCCACTGTAACTCAATTACTGCTAAATTAGAAAGACTATAGAGTTTCAATGAGGCTACACAATATTTTTTTTACGTCTCACGCAACATTTTTTGTCAGGAATTACACAAATAAAATGCAGGCACTTATAGCATGTATGCATATAAATGATACATTTTATCTCACTGTGAACACAAATCAACATCACTGTCAGAAGAAACAAGGAGATTCAAACACAGAACCGTTTACTTGTGTTCATAGCAAATCTATAACTGATAGTTTATATCTTAGTATACTGTTGGTGTTTATAGACGGTATATACCAGTAGAATAATCTATAACTGATAGTTTATATCTTAGTATACTGTTGGTGTTTATAGATGGTATATACCGGTAGAATAATCTATAACTGATAGTTTATATCTTAGTATACTGTTGGTGTTTATAGATGGTATATACCGGTAGAATAATCTATAACTGATAGTTTATATCTTTGTATACTGTTGGTGTTTATAGATGGTATATACCGGTAGAATAATCTATAACTGATAGTTTATATCTTAGTATACTGTTGGTGTTTATAGATGGTATATACCGGTAGAATAATCTATAACTGATAGTTTATATCTTAGTATACTGTTGGTGTTTATAGATGGTATATACCAGTAGAATAATCTATAACTGATAGTTTATATCTTTGTATACTGTTGGTGTTTATAGATGGTATATACCGATAGAATAATCTATAACTGATAGTTTATATCTTAGTATGCTGTTGGTGTTTATAGATGGTATATACCGGTAGAATAATCTATAACTGATAGTTTATATCTTAGTATGCTGTTGGTGTTTATAGATGGTATATACCGGTAGAATAATCTATAACTGATAGTTTATATCTTTGTATACTGTTGGTGTTTATAGATGGTATATACCGGTAGAATAATCTATAACTGATAGTTTATATCTTAGTATACTGTTGGTGTTTATAGATGGTATATACCGGTAGAATAATCTATAACTGATAGTTTATATCTTAGTATGCTGTTGGTGTTTATAGACGGTATATACCGGTAGAATAATCTATAACTGATAGTTTATATCTTAGTATACTGTTGGTGTTTATGGACGGTATATACCGGTAGAATAATCTATAACTGATAGTTTATATCTTAGTATGCTGTTGGTGTTTATAGACGGTATATACCGGTAGAATAATCTATAACTGATAGTTTATATCTTAGTATACTGTTGGTGTTTATAGATGGTATATACCGGTAGAATAATCTATAACTGATAGTTTATATCTTAGTATACTGTTGGTGTTTATAGATGGTATATACCGGTAGAATAATCTATAACTGATAGTTTATATCTTAGTATACTGTTGGTGTTTATGGACGGTATATACCGGTAGAATAATCTATAACTGATAGTTTATATCTTAGTATGCTGTTGGTGTTTATAGACGGTATATACCGGTAGAATAATCTATAACTGATAGTTTATATCTTAGTATACTGTTGGTGTTTATAGATGGTATATACCGGTAGAATAATCTATAACTGATAGTTTATATCTTAGTATACTGTTGGTGTTTATAGACGGTATATACCGGTAGAATAATCTATAACTGATAGTTTATATCTTAGTATACTGTTGGTGTTCAATTGAATTCATATTTATCTGACAACAATTTATTCGCTAAATACCAGTCAGCTTATCGAGCGGGTTATAGCACTGAAACGGCCCTTCTAAGAGTCCAAAATGATATATTAGGCTCCCTTGATAAACGTAAAGATGTAATATTGATTTTGCTTGATCTTTCTGCTGCCTTTGACACGATTGATCATGACATTTTATTACACAGATTGCGTAATAGATATGGCATCAAGGGCTCAGCCTTGGAGTGGTTTCGTTCCTATTTGATTGGTCGATTCCAATCTGTGAGTGTTGGAGCAGTCGTGTCAAAGGCACGGTCTCTCGATTGTGGTGTCCCCCAAGGCTCCGTCCTTGGACCTGTTTTGTTTACGCTTTACACAGCCCCCTTGGAGGATATCATAATCCGTCATGGTTTAAATTGTGTCATGTATGCGGACGATTCCGAACTGTATCTCACGTGTGAGGGTGACCGGGTTCCGACTTCAGTTATTGAGTCATGCACTAGTGAAGTTAGACAGTGGATGCGTGATAATATGCTCTGTCTTAACGACGGTAAAACAGAAATTGTGCATTTTTCTTCTAAATTTGGTGGTGCGGGTCCGGTACCCCGGTGTGAGATACGGATTGGCGATGTCGATATACAACCATCTAATGTTGTTCGTAATCTTGGTGTTTCCATGGATTCGGCGGCTACTATGTCTGATCATGTAATTAATATTTGTAAAGCTGCCTCTCATGCTCTGTGGAAAATTGGCAAAATTCGCACTCTTCTTGATCAAAGTTGTACTGAAAAACTAGTTCATGCTTTTATTACATCACGTTTAGATTATTGCAACAGTTTATTATATGGTCTCCCACTTCAACAAATTCGTAAGCTCCAAATTATCCAGAATTCAGCAGCAAGACTTGTCTTTAGAAAGAAAAAAGTTGAGCATATTACCCCAGTTCTTCATTCATTACACTGGCTACCTATTCAGAAGCGCATTGAATTCAAAGTACTCTGTATTGTTTTTAAAGTTCTTAATGGGTGCGGGCCCTCATATCTAGGCGATTTATTAATGGTTAGATCTACCCGTCGTTCCCTTCGGTCACAATCCGGTAGCGTGGTGAATTTGCACCAACCGATAGGGAACACTGCATACTATGGTGATCGGGCCTTCTCTATTTGCGGCCCACGCCTTTGGAATGCCCTGCCACCATGTCTTCGTTCTTCACATACTTTGAACAGTTTTAAATCTGCCTTAAAATATCATCTTTTTAGATCTCATTATCATTAACTTTTAACTTTTTTACATTTCAGTTTTTAAATGTCATTCCGTGTCTTTGTATTTTTATCTTGTTTCATATTATGTTTATACTTGTGTATATGTACATTTTAAATTACTTTTATACTTTTGTTCAGCGCATTGAGATTGTTTTAATGTAATGCGCTCTATAAGAAATAAATATTATTATTATTATTATTTATAGACGGTATATACCGGTAGAATAATCTATAACTGATAGTTTATATCTTAGTATACTGTTGGTGTTTATAGACGGTATATACCGGTAGAATAATCTATAACTGATAGTTTATATCTTAGTATGCTGTTGGTGTTTATAGATGGTATATACCGGTAGAATAATCTATAACTGATAGTTTATATCTTTGTATACTGTTGGTGTTTATAGACGGTATATACCGGTAGAATAATCTATAACTGATAGTTTATATCTTTGTATACTGTTGGTGTTTATAGACGGTATATACCGGTAGAATAATCTATAACTGATAGTTTATATCTTAGTATACTGTTGGTGTTTATAGATGGTATATACCGGTAGAATAATCTATAACTGATAGTTTATATCTTAGTATACTGTTGGTGTTTATAGATGGTATATACCGGTAGAATAATCTATAACTGATAGTTTATATCTTAGTATGCTGTTGGTGTTTATAGACGGTATATACCGGTAGAATAATCTATAACTGATAGTTTATATCTTTGTATACTGTTGGTGTTTATAGACGGTATATACCGGTAGAATAATCTATAACTGATAGTTTATATCTTAGTATACTGTTGGTGTTTATAGATGGTATATACCGGTAGAATAATCTATAACTGATAGTTTATATCTTAGTATGCTGTTGGTGTTTATAGATGGTATATACCGGTAGAATAATCTATAACTGATAGTTTATATCTTAGTATACTGTTGGTGTTTATAGACGGTATATACCGGTAGAATAATCTATAACTGATAGTTTATATCTTAGTATACTGTTGGTGTTTATAGACGGTATATACCGGTAGAATAATCTATAACTGATAGTTTATATCTTAGTATACTGTTGGTGTTTATAGACGGTATATACCGGTAGAATAATCTATAACTGATAGTTTATATCTTAGTATACTGTTGGTGTTTATAGACGGTATATACCGGTAGGATAATCTATAACTGATAGTTTATATCTTATAGTTTATAACTATATTTATTCAACATACCATGCGTACGAGGTCATGATGATGTCAACATACGATGTGTAGAGGTCATGATGATGTCAACATACCATGTGTAGAGGTCATGATGATGTCAACATACCATGTGTAGAGGTCATGATGATGTCAACATACCGTGTGTAGAGGTCATGATGATGTCAACATACCATGTGTAGAGGTCATGATGATGTCAACATACCATGTGTAGAGGTCATGATGATGTCAACATACCATGTGTAGAGGTCATGATGATATACCATGTGTAGAGGTCATGATGATGTCAATATACCATGTGTAGAGGTCATGAAGATGTCTACATACCATGTGTAGAGGTCATGATGATGTCAACATACCATGTGTAGAGGTCATGATGATGATGTAAATATACACTTTAGATAATGTTAAATATGTACAGGCCATCTTTTTAAAGTTGGCAGATAATTTCATTCTCAGATCTGAATGTAAACTAAACTGATATTATGTCATGGTGATGTATTTGATATTTATTCCATGAGTTTCTGATATTATACATTGAGAGTTGTAATGTGTACAGTGAGATATATCATATAGTCGCAAAAATTCCTTTTCATTGTAGAAATACTCTCAGATATGATTTTGGTATCATTCATGATTCTTCAGTCAGTGTGTACATCAATTAAGTGAGATGCTAACTTGCTATAGCGCCACCTTGTGGTGACATTTACTGAATTTGAGTAAACTTCGGTCTTATTAGGTTGAATAGATGTCTTAATTGCATATATTCCTTTTTAAAATAAAGCTAGTGTATATATATGCTATCATTTGTCTTCAGACTTGTACGGTTCTACAATAATAACAGCCATTCTCAGCTGTGTATAATAGTGGAATAGATAGTCTTGCTGCTAGACGTTCAGGCTTTCTTTCGATACTATAAGCGAACAAAGTTCGCAGTGAGGGCTTGCCCGAACAGTCTGGCAAATGTCATTTTCAGACCGGACATTCCATTGAGATTACATTGAGCGGTGGGTTGGGCCATGTATGCATATATATACTTTAATATATTCAATCTCTGCATGCAGGTGTTGACAAACACATTTATGTCATTACTATGTCTTATCAGTTTATGGTAATTGTGTTTGATGAGTGTGTAGACGTTGTCATTCACACATTTTAGTTAATGCATTGGTGGTTATTGTTACAAGCCCCTCCTTAAGATGAATATGCATGTCATTGAAAAATTAGATATTGTCCTCTGTTTGTGCTTGTCGCTAATACGGTTCTCTGATTGGCAGTTATTTATATCCTGATGACATTTGCTAGACCTTGAATGTTCCATCCTCGATAGCGATGTTCGGTCGTGTGTCGTATTCTATCGGAAGAACATCCGAGGTCTAGCAGATAGACTATGGAATAGACTGAATTGCATGGATTGGTTATAGCGGAATAGACTGAATTGCATGGTTTGGTTATAGTGGAATAGACTGAATTGCATGGTTTGGTTATAGCGGAATAAACTGAATTGCATGGATTGGTTATAGCGGAATAGACTGAATTGCATGGTTTGGTTATAGTGGAATAGACTGAATTGCATGGTTTGGTTATAGCGGAATAAACTGAATTGCATGGATTGGTTATAGCGGAATAGACTGAATTGCATGGATTGGTTATAGCGGAATAGACTGAATTGCATGGTTTGGTTATAGCGGAATAGACTGAATTGCATGGTTTGGTTATAGCAGAATAGACTGAATTGCATGGATTGGTTATAGCAGAATAGACTGAATTGCATGGATTGGTTATAGCGGAATAGACTGAATTGCATGGTTTGGTTATAGCGGAATAGACTGAATTGCATGGTTTGGTTATAGTGGTGACTGATTGTATTAGAACAATTGAAAACAGACCAGTGACTGCTTGTATTAGAACAATTGAAAACAGACCAGTGACTGGTTGTATTAGAACAATTGAAAACAGGCCAGTGACTGGTTGTATTAGAACAATTGAAAACAGGCCAGTGACTGGTTGTATTAGAACAATTGAAAACAGACCAGTGACTGGTTGTATTAGAACAATTGAAAACAGGCCAGTGACTGGTTGTATTAGAACAATTGAAAACAGGCCAGTGACTGGTTGTATTAGAACAATTGAAAACAGACCAGTGACTGGTTGTATTAGAACAATTGAAAACAGGCCAGTGACTGGTTGTATTAGAACAATTGAAACAGGCCAGTGACTGGTTGTATTAGAACAATTGAAACAGACCAGTGACTGGTTGTATTAGAACAATTGAAAACAGACCAGTGACTGGTTGTATTAGAACAATTGAAAACAGGCCAGTGACTGGTTGTATTAGAACAATTGAAAACAGGCCAGTGACTGGTTGTATTAGAACAATTGAAAACAGACCAGTGACTGGTTGTATTAGAACAATTGAAAACAGGCCAGTGACTGGTTGTATTAGAACAATTGAAACAGGCCAGTGACTGGTTGTATTAGAACAATTGAAACAGACCAGTGACTGGTTGTATTAGAACAATTGAAAACAGACCAGTGACTGGTTGTATTAGAGCAATTGAAAACAGACCAGTGACTGGTTGTATTAGAACAATTGAAAACAGACCAGTGACTGGTTGTATTAGAACAATTGAAAACAGACCAGTGACTGGTTGTATTAGAACAATTGAAAACAGGCCAGTGACTGGTTGTATTAGAACAATTGAAAACAGGCCAGTGACTGGTTGTATTAGAACAATTGAAAACAGACCAGTGACTGGTTGTATTAGAACAATTGAAAACAGGCCAGTGACTGGTTGTATTAGAACAATTGAAACAGACCAGTGACTGGTTGTACATTAGAGCAATTGAAACAGACCAGTGACTGGTTGTATTAGAACAATTGAAAACAGACCAGTGACTGGTTGTATTAGAACAATTGAAAACAGGCCAGTGACTGGTTGTCATCATCATCATCATCATCGTTCGGCTGCGCAGCAGTCGACCATAAGTTTCCTCCAGCCACAACGGTTTTGAGCCATTTTTGACAGTTGACCATGATTCAGCATGCCATCTGCATCTCCCAGAAGACAGTGGATGTATTTTGAGAACAGGGTTCTTTGCCTTCCAGGTTTCCTCTTTCCATGTTGTGACTGGTTGTATTAGAACAATTGAAAACAGACCAGTGACTGGTTGTATTAGAACAATTGAAACAGACCAGTGACTGGTTGTATTAGAACAATTGAAAACAGACCAGTGACTGCTTGTATTAGAACAATTGAAAACAGACCAGTAACTGGTTGTATTAGAACAATTGAAAACAGACCAGTGAATGGTTGTATTAGAACAATTGAAAACAGACCAGTAACTGGTTGTATTAGAACAATTGAAAACATACCAATGAATGGTTGTATTAGAACAATTGAAAACAGACCAGTGACTGGTTGTATTAGAACAATTGAAAACAGACCAGTGACTGGTTGTATTAGAACAATTGAAAACAGACCAGTGACTGGTTGTATTAGAACAATTGAAAACAGACCAGTGACTGCTTGTGTTAGTATGTCCCAGTTTCATTGTTGAAAGGAAATCAACAATAAACAGAACATGAACATCGGTTACTAAGCACTTAGTCTATTAAAATTCAAGTCACACTGTGAATCAATACTGACTATCGTATGCAGTACTTTCAGACATGATACATGCTTAGACTTCAAGTGTCATGGAAAAATATGTAAGTGACACATTCCACTGATAAAAAGTGACTGGTATATAAAATGTGGTTGGTAATATACAATGATAAAATATAAGTGTTTTTGAAAGTATGCACACATTTGTTTATCATATCAGAACACCATTGCAGCACTTAGTTAATTTCAACAGTACTATGATGGTAAATATCTCACAATGACATATGATACAACAGGTGTGTCCCTTATTACCAGTGGTGAAACATACAACAGGTGTGTCCCTTATTACCAGTGGTGAAACATACAACAGGTGTGTCCCTTATTACCAGTGGTGAAACATACAACAGGTGTGTCCCTTATTACCAGTGGTGAAACATACAACAGGTGTGTCCCTTATTACCAGTGGCGAAACATACAACAGGTGTGTCCCTTATTACCAGTGGTGAAACATACAACAGGTGTGTCCCTTATTACCAGTGGCGAAACATACAACAGGTGTGTCCCTTATTACCAGTGGTGAAACATACAACAGGTGTGTCCCTTATTACCAGTGGTGAAACATACAACAGGTGTGTCCCTTATTACCAGTGGTAAAACATACAACAGGTGTGTCCCTTATTACCAGTGGAGAAACATACAACAGGTGTGTCCCTTATTACCAGTGGTGAAACATACAACAGGTGTGTCCCTTATTACCAGTGGTGAAACATACAACAGGTGTGTCCCTTATTACCAGTGGTGAAACATACAACAGGTGTGTCCCTTATTACATACGATAGGTGTGTCCCTTATTACCAGTGGTGAAACATACAACAGGTGTGTCCCTTATTACCAGTGGTGAAACATACAACAGGTGTGTCCCTTATTACCAGTGGTGAAACATACAACAGGTGTGTCCCTTATTACCAGTGGTGAAACATACAACAGGTGTGTCCCTTATTACCAGTGGTGAAACATACAACAGGTGTGTCCCTTATTAAAGTTTATTTATTTATTTTAATATTACCAGTGGTGAAACATACAACAGGTGTGTCCCTTATTACTAGTGGTGAAACATACAACAGGTGCGTCCCTTATTACCAGTGGTGAAACATACAACAGGTGTGTCCCTTATTACCAGTGGTGAAACATACAACAGGTGTGTCCCTTATTACTAGTGGTGAAACATACAACAGGTGCGTCCCTTATTACTAGTGGTGAAACATACAACAGGTGTGTCCCTTATTACTAGTGGTGAAACATACAACAGGTGTGTCCCTTATTACCAGTGGTGAAACATACAACAGGGGTGTCCCTTATTAAAGTTTATTTATTTATTTTAATATTACCAGTGGTGAAACATACAACAGGTGTGGCCCTTATTACTAGTGGTGAAACATACAACAGGTGTGTCCCTTATTACCAGTGGTGAAACATACAACAGGGGTGTCCCTTATTAAAGTTTATTTATTTATTTTAATATTACCAGTGGTGAAACATACAACAGGTGTGGCCCTTATTACTAGTGGTGAAACATACAACAGGTGCGTCCCTTATTACCAGTGGTGAAACATACAACAGGTGTGTCCCTTATTACCAGTGGTGAAACATACAACAGGTGTGTCCCTTATTACTAGTGGTGAAACATACAACAGGTGCGTCCCTTATTACTAGTGGTGAAACATACAACAGGTGTGTCCCTTATTACTAGTGGTGAAACATACAACAGGTGCGTCCCTTATTACCAGTGGTGAAACATACAACAGGTGTGTCCCTTATTAAAGTTTATTTATTTATCTTAATATTACCAGTGGTGAAACATACAACAGGTGTGTCCCTTATTAAAGTTTATTTATTTATTTCAATATTACCAGTGGTGAAACATACAACAGGTGTGTCCCTTATTAAAGTTTATTTATTTATTTTAATATTACCAGTGGTGAAACATACAACAGGTGTGTCCCTTATTACTAGTGGTGAAACATACAAGTGTTCAAACTGTGACTGGAATTTTCAATTTCTAAACAATCTGTCAAGAGAAAAATAAATACATTGAGACATGCTGAAGTGATAATATACACATGATACAAGCACATCTGCACTGTGCAATATCTTGCCCACAACTCTCTCTGATTGGTATGCTTTGAAATTCCTTATTTTATAACTTCTTCAATAACCCATATTTGTCAACGTTTTAAGCATAGTAATTACGTTTAATTAATATGTAACAAAAATACGTTTGAGAATCAAAAATAAAGTTCTAAATTTTGCATGAAATATGCTAACAAGTAAATGAAACATGCACTGTGAATAAAACACTTTTCAATGTCAAAGTATCAATAACTTGGGTAGACAGTGTGTATGATGAGTTTTAGTATGTACATTTCTTTTGTCATACCTATTCAAATAAATCTATATCTTTGGCAAACACATTAGCAGGTGCATATATTTTCCTTACTTTTGTGGAAAATATTTTGCATGTCTTTCAAGAAAATCTGTTGACAAATTTCTAAAATTGCTACTCCTTCTACAATTAATCATTGATACCAGAACCAATGAAAATATATACACTCATCAGTGTCAATTCTACGTTTTGAAAATGGCAAAAATATTCTTACAAAATCCTGTACACAGGTGAGATTTGTCTGACTTCAAGGAGTTGATTTCCAACAGTACAAATCAGAGAGAGTTGTGGGTAAAATCTTGTACAATGATCTGTCCTAGTCTATCTAGTGACTTTTGACCACCAGTCCAAGTATAGTGGATTCATCTGTCCTAGTCTATCCAGTCCAAGTATAGTGGATTCATCTGTCCTAGTCTATCCAGTCCAAGTATAGTGGATTCATCTGTCCTAGTCTATCCAGTCCAAGTATAGTGGATTCATCTATCCTAGTCTATCCGGTCCAAGTATAGTGGATTCATCTGTCCTAGTCTATCCAGTCCAAGTATAGTGGATTCATCTGTCCTAGTCTATCCAGTCCAAGTATAGTGGATCATCTGTCCTAGTCTATTCAGTCCAAGTATAGTGGATCATCTGTCCTAGTCTATTCAGTCCAAGTATAGTGGATCATCTGTCCTAGTCTATCCAGTCCAAGTATAGTGGATTCATCTGTCCTAGTCTATCCAGTCCAAGTATAGTGGATTCATCTATCCTAGTCTATCCAGTCCAAGTATAGTGGATTCATCTCTCCTAGTCTATCCAGTCCAAATATAGTGGATTCATCTCTCCTAGTCTATCCAGTCCAAGTATAGTGGATTCATCTGTCCTAGTCTATCCAGTCCAAGTATAGTGGATTCATCTATCCTAGTCTATCCGGTCCAAGCATAGTGGATTCATCTGTCCTAGTCTATCCAGTCCAAGTATAGTGGATCATCTGTCCTAGTCTATCCAGTCCAAGTATAGTGGATTCATCTATCCTAGTCTATCCAGTCCAAGTATAGTGGATCATCTGTCCTAGTCTATCCAGTCCAAGTATAGTGGATTCATCTGCCCTAGTCTATCCAGTCCAAGTATAGTGGATTCACTCAAATCATATCAGTCGATATATACTTGCACCATAATATACAGCAGATTACGTAAACACTTTTAATTATTAAAGATTTAATGTTAACACACCTTGATAGACAAACTGGTTTCATTATTTTTTATTATTTTCTAAATTTGTCAAACAAGGAGGTTTAAAACATAATATTTATTTGATGTATGGAAGGAACAAGTTCAATTGAAATCACATCAAATTTGATAGGTTTTATAGTTTTATGTGAGTTTATGGCAGACTAACAGCTTCCTTAGCAACAGTATGTTATTGACCTGCTCAGTAAATTGTTATGTAATTGCCTATTGCCATTATCAACTTCTACAATACACCAGTAATCCTAGAGGTCAACAGGTCATCCTGTTGTTGACAATGATATCATTTGCATGAGAATATAGAATTTACCTATCTCATGTAGGGCTTCAATGAATTGTATTAGCATACAAATACCCTATAGTGTTTCTATGTTTTTGTCTGACGTCTTTTTCTGACCAGTCTGCATGATTCAACCTTGGAGTAATTATACTGAGATTCAACTATGTCATGTAACATGGACTGAGAACTCAATCAACAGGTGGTTTCTGTCAGCTTTCAGCTTTATTGGGATTTGTACCATGCAAGAAGTAGAACACTGCGAATCTGTAAGCGTAAGTGGAGTATGTACTGTACGGTACTGTATGTATATGTGTGTGTGTGTGTATGTGTATGTGCGTGTGTGTGAAAACTCGTTACTGATGGGACATTAACAGAAGTGAGCTGCCACATGCATTGAGAGCTGTACACCCAAGGGTAGGGCTAAGTAAGTTAAATATGTCCACAAGTCTACATGACTGAAATGGTGTGATGTACACATTGATCAATAGACTAGTCAAATAAGATACTTTGTAGACTTCATAGCAATGAAAATCACATCTAAATTTATCTACCACTTTCCACTGTGTTGTCCTAGCACTTTCATTTCAATCAATATATCCATACAGTGTTCTTCTTCAGTAACTCCAGTACGACATGTACAACTCCATGTGAAAAAGTCTGACTACAACATTTACCTGTAAGACCTGCTCTGATGTGTAAATTTGTTTAACACAATATTGATTGGCAATCATAAACACTATATACCATGACAACCCAAGCACTGTAATGGCATTATGATGTTATCCAAGGCTATGTGAAGGATTTATGATTATAAGTTGTAAGCAATGTACTTAACGCTGTATCCATGGTATCTCAGCTTGTACTATACAAATGCAAAGGATATCCACAGGTATGGTTTAGAATCACATTTGTGAAGTATACAAAACTAGAAAGCATGAAGCTGCCTTGTGGCATAAATTGATAAAACCAGATGTCTAGAATCTGAAATGTCAACCACACCTTATCTGTTCACACTTGCATAATTAACAACTTTTGAATTGACATTTTAAAAAGAAGACTTTGATATTATCATAACATGACACTTCTGTACATGGTGTCTTTTTTATTAATCATACCATGGATGTATCCCCTAATACATCCAATTGATCATTGAGTAAGGCTAATGGTTGTTACTAATTCTTGGCTATTCTACTGGACTACAATAGACTACAATAGACTACAATAGACAAGTTATCATAACAATAGCAATGGTGGCTTTATAGATGTTTGCCTAGTGACATCTGTGCCTTCTGTAACATAGTTGTTGTCAATCTAAATAATGACTAAATCACATGAATTTTAGTTGAAACCCTTGTAGTGACTGTTTAAATCTCTATGGAGTATAGTACACTGGAGTATGAAAGGAAATAATGTGTTGCTTTGAAGGAAGGATTGTGTATGATGATGGATATAGATGTATATTGTGTATGATGATGGATATAGATGTATATAAAACTAGTTTTCTCACAGTGATGACAAGTGCAAACAGTTTATATTTACTTAAGATTACCTAGAACCACTTGGACTAAATACATGAGATGAAAAATGTTTTATTATAAAACAAATGAAAAAATGGCATAGTCTGTTGTTTTGACACAAACAATCTATGTAGTGCATTCCAATAAAAAACAAGTCTTCACCAATGATTGTTGACTACAGATATGGCTGTCATTGAGTAAAAAGTGTTATGAACAAAGTAATACATGTGTATGTTTATCTGGTTCTGCATTATCTATAGACATGATCTAAAAGACATTAGCTACACATAATTGCTACAAAGTATCTGCATTATTGTTAGTAAGCTTAATTTGATGGTCTTCTCTGTAGGTCAGTTGGTTTAATTTTGATATTTAACCCTCACGGTCAAGGGTCAGTGTCTCAAAAGATAGCTTGCAACTGATAAAAATGGGGGTAGATACTGAATGAAGTCTCTATATATCACAGTTTTTGAGTTATGCAGTAAATGATGATTTTTAACTACAAATATGGCCGCCATTCAGTAAACGTCATATGTGCACCAAAAATAATGCTTGTGTAACAGTGTATTATTAAGTTCATTTCTCCAATATTACAATGTGTCTGTGATAGGCAGGAATTGGCTTGATTTTGATAATTGACCCTGAGGTCAAGTCTTCAAAGATAGCTTGCATCTAATAATATGGGGTACACACTTGTATTGTGTATTAGTATTTGAGTCATGCAGTAAATATTGAATTTTAACTACAAATATGGCCGCCATTAGGTCAAATTTGCATATATAAAAAAAAATTGATGTGTTTATGTCCCACATGATATATCACCTCTGTGTCAGATTTGAAAGAAATCGAATATTGCACGTCTAAGAAATGACATATTACAGATGGACAGAGAGGCGGACACATGCACAGTCACACAAGGAGCCCATTGTAATACCACCCCTGGGGTAAGGGTGGGGCTATAAAAATAGAATCACATGCACAGTCACACAAGGAGCCCATTGTAATACCACCCCTGGGGTAAGGGTGGGGCTATAAAAATATAATCACATGCACAGTCATACAAGGAGCCCATTGTAATAGCACCCCTGGGGTAAGGGTGGGGCTATAAAAATATAATCACATGCACAGTCATACAAGGAGCCCATTGTAATACCACCCCTGGGGTAAGGGTGGGGCTATAAAAATATAATCACATGCACAGTCACACAAGGAGCCCATTGTAATACCACCCCTGGGGTAAGGGTGGGGCTATAAAAATATAATCACATGCACAGTCACACAAGGAGCCCATTGTAATACCACCCCTGGGGTAAGGGTGGGGCTATAAAAATAGAATCACATGCACAGTCACACAAGGAGCCCATTGTAATACCACCCCTGGGGTAAGGGTGGGGCTATAAAAATAGAATCACATGCACAGTCACACAAGGAGCCCATTGTAATAGCACCCCTGGGGTAAGGGTGGGGCTATAAAAATATAATCACATGCACAGTCACACAAGGAGCCCATTGTAATAGCACCCCTGGGGTAAGGGTGGGGCTATAAAAATATAATCCAATTCTGATTACTCATAGCAGTCTATTATGTTACACCTACTATGATGGCAAGTAAAAGGAATCCTCAAAGAACAATTGAGGCATAAATTGTGAAAAAATGCTATGATTACCTCAGCTTTAATAGCTAGACTACATATAATAAACATCTCTGTCCAGTATCATCTATGATTTGTATTGTATTGTATTGTATTGTATTGTATTGTATTGTGTTGTATTGTATTGTATTGTATAGTCAACAGATAAATGCTATAAACAATTATAGTTCTACATTATATTGTATAGTCTGCCGTCAACAGATAAATGCTATAAACAATTATAGTTCTACATTATATTGTATAGTCTGCCGTCAACAGATAAATGCTATAAACAATTATAGTTCTACATTATATTGTATAGTCTGCCGTCAACAGATAAATGCTATAAACAATTATAGTTCTACATTATATTGTATAGTCTGACGTCAACAGATAAATGCCATAAACAATTATAGTTCTACATTATATTGTATAGTCTGCCGTCAACAGATAAATGCTATAAACAATTATAGTTCTACATTATATTGTATAGTCTGACGTCAACAGATAAATGCCATAAACAATTATAGTTCTACATTATATTGTATAGTCTGACGTCAACAGATAAATGCCATAAACAATTATAGTTCTACATTATATTGTATAGTCTGACGTCAACAGAAAAATGCTCTAAACAATTATAGTTCTACATTATATTGTATAGTCTGACGTCAACAGATAAATGCCATAAACAATTATAGTTCTACATTATATTGTATAGTCTGACGTCAACAGATAAATGCCATAAACAATTATAGTTCTACATTATATTGTATAGTCTGACGTCAACAGATAAATGCCATAAACAATTATAGTTCTACATTATATTGTATAGTCTGACGTCAACAGATAAATGCCATAAACAATTATAGTTCTACATTATATTGTATAGTCTGACGTCAACAGATAAATGCCATAAACAATTATAGTTCTACATTATATTGTATAGTCTGACGTCAACAGATAAATGCCATAAACAATTATAGTTCTACATTATATTGTATAGTCTGACGTCAACAGATAAATGCCATAAACAATTATAGTTCTACATTATATTGTATAGTCTGACGTCAACAGATAAATGCCATAAACAATTATAGTTCTACATTATATTGTATAGTCTGACGTCAACAGATAAATGCCATAAACAATTATAGTTCTACATGTTTCCAAACATATCACAAGACTTCATAGTGTTCATTAAGGTGTGGTTTAAGAGGTTTTATTCAGTGAACAAAGACACCATTTCTTCAATTGTACTAATTATAGACAGATGTTTAGATTAGAGCCACATTAAATAGAGCTTAAAAAGTTAATCCAGTGTAAATCACTGTCATACAGGTGGATAGTGTAAATCACTGTCATACAGGTGGATAGTGTAAATTACTGTCATACAGGTGGATAGTGTAAATCACTGTCATACAGGTGGATAGTGTAAATCACTGTCATACAGGTGGATAGTGCAAATCACTGTCATACAGGTGGATAGTGTAAATCACTGTCATACAGGTGGATAGTGTGAACATGTAGAGACAAGGAATCTGTGGTCTAAAAAAAACTTTCACATTTTATTGAAATGTTGCTAGCACTGACACTGACATTCATAATGAATTGCAATTGTTTTTAATTAATTAATTGAATTGTTTTTAATTCACAGCAGTACAAAATGAGCACACAGAACAGCTTTAATTTTCAACGAGTTTCATATTATCAAACACCGATAATAGTTTTATTTAACATAATTTTTTTTCAAAGTTCCATTAAAATTTGAAATGTCAGTTATTCATAATATTTTCATATTTCATCATTTACTTCATAGAGTGAACAACCAATGTAATATTATATACTCTTTTGGTCAATATGGGTGATCAACAGTTTTCCTACTAAGAACTTAAACATGGCCAAAATGGAAGATCAAGAACAATGCTGTGATCAAGAAGCTGATACTGGGATCCAAGATGTAGACACTAAAAATAGTGGCCTAGAAAATATTGTTACGACAAACGAACAAGAAGACAGTAGTGAAGTTGAAACCACTGTTATCTATCAGGGCAAGAAATGTAAAAAGGAGAAGAAAAAGAAAAAGAAGAAGAAAGTAGAGAAAGATGAAGAAAAGGATAAAGATGAAAGTGTGGATGGTCTTCAAGAATCAAATAATATGAAACAAGTAAGATTTGCAAATGGATATGAGAATGGTTTGGATAGTGAACTTACAGCAGTATCTGTGCACCATAAAAAGAAAAAGTCTAAAAAAGACAAGAAAAAAGGAAAGGAATTAAAAGCCATAGATTTTGAAAAGAATGCAACCCCTGAATTAGATGCTGTTCAAGAATCCAACAAAGTCATGCAAGAAACTCTTGTTAATGGGCATGAACATGACATTGATAGTGAGAAGTCTGTGGTACAACATGTACATAATGACATGGATGATACTGAGAAAAAGTTGGAAAAAGAGGAGAATAAAGGAGGTGACAAAATGGCAGACATTATTGAGGAGCCACAAAAAGAGATGACTGTTGAAGTGAGTGAATCTTCTGATGTTGAAGAAAGTGAAAAAGAGGTGAGAACTTTTAGTACATCCTAATTATATGTTTGAAAAACTTTGGCAAATCACACTTCACACTAAAGTTACAACCAGCAACAGGCCAACATTTACAAGAGGAACTTGTTGCAAACAGGGATATTAAACAACTGAAAACTTGACACAACATGTTGGAAGTATAGGAACATGTATGGTTTGATAGAACAATTTCATGGCTTCTTTGTGTGTACATGAAATGCCAGAGGAACTTGAAATTCATCTGTGAATGTGAACTATTAGTATTACGTAAAGGTTATAAAACTGTTCTTATCAAGTAATGGAATGTAATACTAATTGTCTCTGTACTTCCAACATGTTGTGCCAAGTGTTATAATCCAGTTCAATGTTTACTTTCCTTGTTTGTAACAATTAATTTTGTAAATGCTTGCCTGTCTCTGGTTGTAGAGTAATTGATACCACAGTATAATTTAAATTA
Source organism: Glandiceps talaboti (assembly GCF_964340395.1). Lineage (NCBI taxonomy): Eukaryota > Metazoa > Hemichordata > Enteropneusta > Spengelidae > Glandiceps > Glandiceps talaboti. The sequence goes on along the minus strand of NC_135550.1, from coordinate 2,393,346 downwards.
ATGCACTTGTCTGAAGTTCATTGAGTTGATTATCATATTAATGTATGAAATGATGATAACCTGTGACAGTTTTACAATCTATATATATATGAATTGTAATCCACCAGTGGTAGTATGAAAACTATCAATACCTGTGCATAAATACAAAAATAATGTAATGTAAGTTGTACAATTTACTTTCCATATAGTGACTTTAGCAGTGATTTTATATGCCTGGCACTGGCAGAAGGGTTCAATAACTTGAATTTTATTTGGAAAGTTTCCAATCAAAATGGAGTAGATGACCTTTCTAGAACAGTGGATTGAAATTTACAATAGATCAGCACATTGTGTTCAAGCCAAAGATTTAGGTTTGTCAATATAGCAGGTTAGGATTAGAGTTAGGTTTGTAGATAGGGTTAGGATTAGAGTTAGGTTTATGGATAGGGTTAGGATTAGAGTTAGGTTTGTAGATAGGGTTAGGATTAGCGTTAGGTTTATGGATAGGGTTAGGATTAGAGTTAGGTTTATGGATAGGGTTAGGATTAGAGTTAGGTTTGTGGATAGGGTTAGGATTAGAGTTAGGTTTGTGGATATATAGGGTTAGGATTAGAGTTAGGTTTATGGATAGGGTTAGGATTAGAGTTAGGTTTATGGATAGGGTTAGGATTAGAGTTAGGTTTGTGGATAGGGTTAGGATTAGAGTTAGGTTTGTGGATATATAGGGTTAGGATTAGAGTTAGGTTTGTGGATAAGGTTAGGATTAGAGTTAGGTTTGTAGATAAGGTTAGGATTAGAGTTAGGTTTATGGACAGGGTTAGGATTAGAGTTAGGTTTGTGGACAGGGTTAGGATTAGAGTTATGTTTATGGATAGGGTTAGGATTAGAGTTAGGTTTATGGACAGGGTTAGGATTAGAGTTAGGTTTATAGCTAGGGTTAGGATTAGAGTTAGGTATATGGATAGGGTTAGGATTAGAGTTAGGTTTGTGGATATATAGGGTTAGGATTAGAGTTAGGTTTGTGGATAAGGTTAGGATTAGAGTTAGGTTTATGGACAGGGTTAGGATTAGAGTTAGGTTTGTGGACAGGGTTAGGATTAGAGTTAGGTTTATGGATAGGGTTAGGATTAGAGTTAGGTTTGTGGATAAGGTTAGGATTAGAGTTAGGTTTATAGATAGGGTTAGGATTAGAGTTAGGTTTGTGGACAGGGTTAGGATTAGAGTTAGGTTTATGGATAGGGTTAGGATTAGAGTTAGGTTTGTGGATAGGGTTAGGATTAGAGTTAGGTTTGTGGATATATAGGGTTAGGATTAGAGTTAGGTTTGTGGATAAGGTTAGGATTAGAGTTAGGTTTATGGATAAGGTTAGGATTAGAGTTAGGTTTGTGGATATATAGGGTTAGGATTAGAGTTAGGTTTATGACGTGTGCTTGTCTACTTATAGCAAAATATGGACAAAATATGGACAAGAGGACAATCTGGGATTGGGTTAGGGTGAGATTGCTAACAGGAACCTGATTTTGTACCCAAGGATTAGTGCATGGTTCTATATTTTATTTATTTATAAATTGGGGCAAGGGCTATGAAGGAAATACAAACACAGAACACCAAGATTGATTAACTTATCAGTTCATTGTGTGATAATATCAAACTTTAATATTCACATTTTTATCATGATTTCATCACTTTTAACAAGATAGTAAAAGTAGCTTTAGGTTTCAATTGAAGTCATAGGACAACTACTAGCTATACTGATAACTTGTACACATGTCTGATTAATTTGACGATTTCCACACACTGTCTTGATTAAAAAATTAATCACAAATTAATCACACATTAGCCCCCCCCCCCCCTTCCAAAAGAAATATTTGAAATTCAAACGATGAAGAAAGTATACATCTGACTTGAATACATTGTGATTGCTTTAGAGTTGTAGTATAGCTAACAAGCAAGAAGAGAAGAAAACATATGACAGTCAACAATACTTTGCTGAAAGAAGAAAAAGTTCTGCACAGGTGAACTTTCCTTCCTTTCTAAACAAACATGCTCTGACATCTTTGCTTTGTGTTCTCTGCTAGCAGTTATACTACACAAAAATGGCATGTCTTCTTTCAATCACTCTGAATGTTTCCAGTTTTTAAATTAATTTAATGAACGATACATAGATTTCCTGCATAAAGAATTAGATTTTAAAAAAAGTGTACATCTCAGATACAAATTGAAAAATCATAATGAATTTTTAATGATAAAAGTGTTTACTTTAAGAAATTGGATCAGATTTTAGATTTTGCTCATAGACTGTTTTAATGTTCGGTTTTAGTGTTTGGTTTTAGTGTTTGGTTTTAGTGTTCTGTAGACTGTTTTAGTGTTTGGTTTTAGTGTTCTGTAGACTGTTTTAGTGTTCGGTTTTAGTGTTCTGTAGACTGTTTTAGTGTTGTCTACACTGTAGACTAAATCAAAATACAAATTTAAGTTCCTTCAAACTTATTGTGATCATCATTTAATTCTCACCGAGCTAATAAACATTTAATTAACAAAATTTCACAAAATGAACTGAAATTTGAACTATAAATTTGACAAAGCAACCACAACTAACATAAAATATAGTACATCAATCATTGCTAACTTACTGTCAAACCATTTCTAGTACTGGATTGCTATTTGATGACATACTTGTAACCATTGAAAACTTGTCTTGACAACTATTATCAGTGCAACTGGAAAATTTCTTTTCAGATTGAGAAATTTGAGAGAGAAGTGATAAAGATGCAGTGTGAGTCTCAAGACATCACCTTGAGTAATGAAGAGAGGTTGGAGAAGCTATGGCATGCAGCTGATGAACTTACACAGCTTGAAGAAGAACTAAACAGAAGATTTAAACAATGCCAGGATTATAAGGAAGAGGTACAGTATTAGGCAATTCTGTCAAATTAGCATTTTTAGGCGATATTTTTGGGAATTTTGTAAAATTAGGGACATATTTGCAGTGAAAGTTTAGGGCAATATTTAGGAAATTGTATTAAAACGTCACAATGGATATGGGAGGATTGTAACCTTCAGAATCATTTAGCATGTTTCAATAGTATTTTCTTATTGCCATTATTTCAGATTTTGTATACTTTGCCAACAGAATCTCAGCTCATATACTTTGCCAACATACAAAGTTTTCTTGACCCATACTTTCTCAACACACCCTCAGATGAAGGAGTTTATCGTCAATATCTGTATTTAAAATTAATGATGTAGTTTATTTTATATGACAGATTACAGAAGCAGAGAAGTATTTTGATAGACGACATGAGATAATAAACCATAAAGAAGCTGATCTAGTAGAATTAGATGATGTAAGTCACTTGTTAGCACAACTGGATGGATAAGGTTCAGTAGTGCTATAGGCATGGCAAAGTGTGTGTGTGTGTGTGTGTGTGTGTGTGTGTGTGTGTGTGTGTGTGTGGGCGACTTAAACTCAAAAACCACTGGGCTGATTGCCATGATATTTGATGGCTTTTTTACTTTTGGTGTCTAGTTGGGAAATGAAAATGATCTTACCACCGGTGTGTGAATTGGGTAAAAAAATGTGATTTTTGGTCAAAAAAATTAAACTCCAAAACTACTGTGCAGATTGGCCTGAAATTTGGTAGGAACGTTCTTGGGGGTGTTTAGTTTAAGAATTGTTGATGACACAATGATCCCATCAGTGATATGCAAATTAGGGATAAAAATGTGGTTTTTTAGTCAAAAGTCTATAATTCCAAAAGTTCTTGGTTGATTTGGCTGAATTTCACAGGGATGTTTCTAGGATGTACAGATCAAGCGCTAAAAAACTATGATTTTTTTGGTGAAATGTCTGGCATGGGATTGTACAGAAATTATTGTTGTATTGATCTCATTAACCATTAAAATGTTTATTGGGTACCTAACATAATGTAACAAGTGTGTGTGAATGGTTCTGGAATTAATCTCTCCTTGAGGTTGCTTGGAAACATTGTCTACCTAACTTTAACCCTTGTTCGTTCAAGGTAAAATGCCTGTCTGTCTGTCTGTCTGTCTGTCTTGTAGATGATGCAAGTGAGTTTGGTATTGAGCTTTACCTCTCAAACTACAAGGGATGAAATTTGGTTATGATTCTGAAAGTGTTACTGTTACTCTGTCAATTGTGAATGTGTCATACTTGTGTAATTGGCCCTAGCAACCATGATCATGCCCTTAGCAACAGTCAAATGATAGGTTTTTTGACAATTATAACAACAGGGATGGGTAGGCAATTGAATAAACATTATTTTAAAATATGTAAATGTCCTTAGTAACAAGACCACACCCATAGCAACAGGTTAACAACGACGTATAATGCCAAAATAACACTGATGACGGGAAGGTAAATGAATGAGCATTGCAAAATTTATGTAGCTATGCTTAGCAACAAAACCACACCCATAGTAACATTAAATGATGGTGTATGTTGCAGATATAACAACATGGATGGGAAGGCATGAGAATAAATCTTCAAAGAATGTATGCAAATATGTCTAGTGACAAAACCATGCACATAATCATTACAGAAAATTAAAGTGTACTGTCAACAGTTGTGCTACAACGCCATTGCTAAAATTATTAAAATCACAAGCCAGTATTTTTTTTTTACTTGGCATGGGGGGGGGGGGGGGGGTTTGGAAAGTATAAGGTGTGCCAAAACAAGTCAAAGTAATCATATCATGTGAAAGTTTTTCACTAGATATAACAAAAGTAGAAAAACATGCAACTTGGTGTGTTTGACAGTCAAATCCTTGAGTTAATGTTGTATGTGGTATTTTTGATAGAAAACTATTAAAAGAATATTTTTAGGTTAAATTTTTGTTATTAAAACTATGTTTACAAATTACAAACCTATAATATTCCGTAATCTGTTACAAAATGAATGAAATGTATATTTTTTTGTTGAACAGTAACCACTAGATTAATTTAAGGGTTATTTTGTCATCTCTATTCAGGAATTGGATAAATTACACAGAGAACTAGAGATTGATAAATCACAGTTAAATCATGTTGGTGTTAAAGTAGATGAAGTTATCCCGTCAACACACAGAAACAGGTAAATATAAACAATACTAATAATGAGATAGACAACAATGTGAAAGCACTGATTGCCTCAGACTATTGACAGAGTATGTCAACTAATGACACACTCACATACAATATATTACCAGACTGTTGAGAAGTAGTCACAGTAACAACAGATTCATCACACACACACACACACACATTAACTTTAAATTAATACTTCAGTACAGATAACAGTCACAAATTTCAGATTGTACAACATAGTGTATTCTTTGACAACAACCAGGTGTGCATTAGTTGTATTTATGGTGTAGATTACATTTACAACATTGAGAGTAATTAATCTGCACTTCAGTCAAAAAGTTGTAGATGAAGTCTGGCACCACTATATGCAATGGATGTTTGGTGTGAGAGATTTGACTCACTGCATGTACACAATTTAATTCACTGCTACTACTAATTTAATATTTCTATTTTGTTTTGTATAAAGTATAAGTCTTCCAAGGCGGGGTAGTAGGTATGCACTCTTCTGTAATATTTAGCTGTATAGTCACTGTACTAGAATGTCTCTTGTAATCATTGTATATGTCACCGGGTGGTCTTCACATTTAGGCCACAGCTGATTTAGTGAACTGAAAACATTAGATGAAAAAAATGTACTTTAATTGTCAACTTTTGTGAATTCAAACAATTCTCTTTACCTTGCCACACACACATTATTCTCCATTTTTTTTTACATAACCCATTATTTTGTTTTGGTTTGATTTTTTTACAAATGAAATTGTTTATTTTTTGTTGTTCGATAAGGTTTTTATCCTGTACCTTTAAAAAAATAGTTTTGCCAGAAAATATTAACACTTATAATGATTTTCATCGTTGGCAGCCTTAGGCCACTGTAGAAGGTGTAAGCCAGCTATAAGTTTAATGTAAAAAAAACTGTTTCTTTACATAGTAATAATAATGTCAATATTGTTTACCCACCATCGACACATTGTCAATATTGTTTACCCACAGACACATTGTCAATATTGTTTACCCACAGACACATTGTCAATAGTTTACCCACAGACACATTGTCAATATTGTTTACCCACAGACACATTGTCAATATTGTTTACCCACAGACACATTGTCAATATTGTTTACCCACAGACATATTGTCAATATTGTTTACCCACAGACACATTGTCAACATATATACAACTGTCAAAGATTACTGTGTGATTGTCTGTCCAGTGTGTGTGTGTGTGTGTGTGTTTACATAACTATTATAAAAGTAAACATTTACAAACAAACAGCTTTGTTAAAGTTATCATGATAGTAGAATGTAAATACAGTCATGGGTTGTGTCCCAATAGGCCAGTTTGAGTATGAGGGAGGGTGCTAATGTAATTCCCTCATATTTTATTTTATGGGGGGGGGGGGGGGGGGTAAAGGCACCAAATTTGACAAGTTCTTCCATTGGAAAGGCAGTGTAGTACTGCTGATGATGTCATAAGATGAAACTATTTGCTTGTTTTATTACAGAGCAGTATGATATGTAAGTAGACCACAAATGTAAAACAAAAAGTCTGGAGTAGTACCATCCATGGCTATATTGACAGTCTTATAATCATCATTCAGACAGCAACATTAGTCATTGTTTCATGATAGTGCATTTCCCTTCAGCTGTATGTGTTCATCTTGTTGAAATGTCAACTTGTCATACATCATTCCCACTATTATCAAAAATTCTTCCTATAAGTGTATTCTAGTCAACCTATGTGTATACATCATATCTATTAGTTAAACAAAGTAGTGTTTGGCAGCCTTGTAATTCTGTAGACATTCATAAAGTGAATAAATCCATACTTTAATCTTTTCATCCATTTTAGATGGCAGGCCACTTTTCACTGCAGCTCATAGTACATAAATGCAGAAATTACTGTGCATAGAAAGAATAGTATCAATGCTGGGCAAAGTTGTTTACGTACGTATCTTTGTCTACACAGATTTGTTGCTTTCACATCCCAGGATGAGGATTACATATTAAAAGTGAATATTCGTAAATTGCAAGGTGATCTGAAGGCATGTGAGCAGACAATAGCTCTAAAGGATGAAGATATGACACATATACAGCAAGAGGTACAGATGGCTTTTAAAACTAGTTATTAAGCCAAGCATAAAAAAATAGCGCCAAACAATGTATTTAGCTGTTGCTATGGGTGCAGTCTCATTGCTAGGCATATTTGCATACATTTTTGGGATCTTTATTAACTTGCCTGCCTTACCCACATTTCATCTTTGCAACATAAACCATCATTTAGCTGTTGCTATGGGTGTTGTCCTGTTGCTAGGCATATTTGCATACATATTTCAAATCTGTATTCACTTACCTTAGATGTATCATGATTTCACTTGCTGAGGGCATGGTCATGGTTTTGAGGGCCAATTGTGTCACAATAACTGCAGAATAACACCTCCAGAAATATCCCCACCAAGTTTCAACCCCATTCACCATGCAGTTTCAAGATATGTTTTTGACCAAACTTGATATTTTTTAGACCTAATTTGCATATCGCTGATGGCATCACCATGTTGTGAATACAGTTTCATCTACAGTCATGCCCAGATGCATCCTCAATCAAATGTCAACCCAATCTGCTTAGTAGTTTTGGAATGATTGATTTTTGACCAAAAAGACACATTTTTAGCCGTAATTTGCATATCACTAATGGGATCGCCATGTTATGAACATTTCTAAATATAAACACCCTGAAGAACATTCCAACCAAATTCTAACCCAATCTGCACAGTAATTTTAAAATTAAAGATTTTGACCAAAAATACTCATTTTTTATACCTAATTTGCATATCACTGACGGGATCATCATGTTATGAACAAAAACCACTAAGAAAGTTCACATCAAATTTCAGACAGATCTGCCCAGTAGTTTTTAGTTCCCGCTGGACGAAGTCCGAGACGGGGACTTATGGATTTGGTTCCGTCTGTCCGTCCGTCCGTCCAGAGCCGTTTCTTGGAGATGCCTGTACCGATTTTTTTCAAACTTGGTACATGGGCAACATACAATGGCATACATATGTACGTCAATTTGTTTCATGATACAATCCAATATGGCTGCCTAGCAGCCATTTTGTTTGCAAATTTTCCCTGTCTAAAGCCATAACTCAGACATGCTTGAACAGATCTCATTCAAAGTCCAGTGGTTTTTAGCTTTAAGTTGTTTACACACACACACACACACACACACACACACACACACACACACACACACACACACACATCCACACACACACAGACACTTTGCCATGCCTATAGCACTACTGAACCTATGAAGTACAGTTGTGCTAATGGAACTGAATTCAGAAATAATAGTTTGATACTTAGACTGTCGACAGCTATCAGTACACGATTATACTAGTATTGCTCCAGATGGCAGCAAGGCAATGACTTTAATTTTAGATAAAACGTAGCAAAAAAGGCATGAACGATTGTCGACAGTCTATTTGATACTTTAATATTTCCTGATGATATCATCTGCTTGTCCATGAATGAAAACGTGCGATACTTATCATGACATCAGTGACAGGAAGTAAGCTACTGTAACACTAAAATTCACTCAATTGAATGTATCTCACTAAAACAATAATATTATCTGACTATGTTGAATTCTTAAACGGGCCATGGATCATTATTGTTGGCCATGTACATGTAGATTATATAATATTGAAAAAAAAGAACCCGAGAGAGTAGTTTGATAATAGTATGTATAACCAGAGAGAGCAGTTTGATAATGCTAAATATAACCTGAGAGAGTAGTTTGATAATAGTATGTATAACCAGAGAGAGCAGTTTGATAATGCTAAATATAACCTGAGAGAGTAGTTTGATAATACTAAATATAACCTGAGAGAGTAGTTTGATAATAGTATGTATACCTGAGAGTAGTTTGATAATAGTAAATATAACCTGAGAGCAGTTTGATAATAGTAAATATAACCTGAGAGTAGTTTGATAATAGTAAGTATAACCTGAGAGCAGTTTGATAATAGTAAGTATAACCTGAGAGCAGTTTGATAATAGTAAATATAACCTGAGAGCAGTTTGATAATAGTAAATATAACCTGAGAGTAGTTTGATAATAGTAAGTATAACCTGAGAGAGTAGTTTGATAATAGTAAATATAACCTGAGAGTAGTTTGATAATATAATTTATATTAAACCTGGATTTCTTCTGTGTTTTCATTTGTTCCCAGTTGACAGGAGTAGAACTAGACAGGAGGAAAAAAGAACAGAGGATAAAACACTTGGAAAGCCAACTCCAAATAGCACTTGGACAGTTGAATCATAGACAATCTATGACAGACATTACTGGTAATGGGTCGGTTACATCTGATCGGGCAAGATCAGGAAGGCGACATGTTTCCTTGGACAGAATGAATTCTAATGAACTCAGTATAAATCAAATAGCTCAAATGAACAGAGCACGTAGAGCAACTGTTCCAGGTAGCACGGATGATATCTCATCTAAATTGACAGAAATGACAGCTGTGAAGTCAGCTAGGAACTCAGAGACTGGAACTGAGGTTGGTGAAGTCAAGCCAGCTTCCTCCAAGAAACGACAAGTCAGTACAACATGTGTCATACTGTAATGAATAAAATGTCAATGTGATGGTTTCCAGTCAAGTGCAGAACTGTACAGCCTAATAATAAATTGGAGTATTACTTGCTTTAATACATTATACCATGTATAACTACTATTGATTGCTAAGTACATATGATCTATTCAAACTAACTCAATAATAATAGGTGATCATTGACAGTGTTAAAATATAATATTACATGTACAATTTGTTTTGTATTTCGTAGGTTTTCACCATTGATTGGATATAATGGTAATTCAAACAGTGAAATCTTGATAAGCATATCAAAGAAATACAAACTGACATGTGTAGTGGTGGTTAAGTAAGGTCAAACTTGCCTTTAGAAAGCACACTGAAGTGGGCAATGATTCAGAAATCTAATCCAGTTTTGTACTTATTTACTGCTCCAGTTTTTGATATAGCGATGAAGTCTGTGCGTGTGTGTGTGTGTGTCTGTATCACCATTACCGAAAAAACGGCTGCATCAATTCAAACGAAATTTCATAGACATGTTCCGTAGGGTAATGGCAAGAACTGATTAGGTTTTGATAATAATCCGATGAATATTAATGACAATTTGAGTAATTATTCAATCAAACGAGTAAAAAGTTGGCGTCAGATTCAGGTAGCGTTATCTTATGAACGTTATATTGAGCGTCAGATGGCCTCAGATCCGAAGACACTCGATAGACTCAAACCTGAAATAATACTGTTGAGACTACAGGGAAGGATTCTGCTTCACTACCGTCGGGTGTATTCGGATCTGAGGCTATCTGACGCTCAATATGACGCTACCTGATTCTGAATCTGACGCCCACTTTATACTCGTGCTCTACATAGCTCTACACTGAGAAAGACTGTTTTCAGGGGTTTCATGCCAACCTTATTTTGTGTTTCCCTTGGATCTGCACTCTGCATTGGCTGGACAAACACGAGAAAAAAGAAGACCGAGGCAGGGTATTTAAGTGATTCAAACTCACCAGAAAACAATTTTTTTTCTTGGCCTTAAAATAGGTTTACAATGAGCACAGAGTTCACAAACAGGTGAAATATTTATCACGTTTCAATTTCGTCAAATATGGACTTATCATTTTCAAATTTCACACACTAATGCGCAGATGAATAAAGAGAAATCGTGTCTTTTTAGATTTTCGATTAGAAGTTTAGGAAGTATTATATTGACCTCGAACCGTTTCCTTTTACCGTGTTCTTTTCCAATTTCTCTCGATAACAAACTACCGCTGTTTGTAGTGTAATAATCTATCATTTATACCCAAATCATGTGTGTGGTCAAAATATGGAAAATAGACCAAGCCTCGTCTAGCCTACGAAGAAAATTTCGCGACAATGTATCAATAATGGTGACCTATACATTGACCTCTACATAATTTGTGTACAGTGAGGGCGTGCCACTCAACAAAATCTTGACAATTTTCCCATAGTTTTTAAAGGAATGTGTAAACTCGTGGTGGGACAGAAGGAAGTTCAACACGCACATGCCATATCCCGGGTATGTTGGGGATCATGAAAGCCGAATGAAGTTGAGGATGGCAAGCTTTCCTGTGCTGAGAATAGGAGGCGTGGTGGGCATTTCAGCAACATTTTTGACATCTAACTTTCATTGGGACTTGACGAATCACAGATATAGAGCTAAATTTCTTGCATAAATCATGAAATTCCTTATGGAAGGCATTCAGTTTAAATCTGGTATGACTTATTATTTATGTAGTCAATGGGTATCATGTTTTTTTTTAACTTTCATGCAGTATTTTAATTGTGTGCTCAACAACTGCAGATTTTATTGGGGAGAAGGGGGAGAACTAGACTGTAGGATATGATGTATCATTCCCCTCCTGCCTGTGAGAGGGGTTTAGTGTGAGGGCACCCCATCAAGATCGGGGACAACAATAATGTGACTTCTTTTCGATGAGACTGTAATGCTGATTCCAAAGTAGAGACAGAAAAATGAATAAAATGTACAACTTATTTTTGTAATGATATTATGACTTTTAAATAGTATTCCAATTAAACATTGTTATGAAATCATTCAAACGTTTAATTCTAGGGTTTCTGAAAACCATTCTAAGTCACAGGTTTGATGCAATTCAATTTGCATACTGCCAAAATCCATCTGTTGAAGACGCAGTCTCGCTTGGTCTCCACATTTTGCTCTTGAGCATCTTGAAAAGTCAAATAGATATGTTAGGATCCTTTTTGTTGACTATAGTTCAGCTTTTAATACAATTCTTCCATTCAAATTACTAGAGAAGCTTCAAGAAATCGGGTTTCCCCAATCCATTAGTTTGTGGATTCTCAATTTTCTGTTGAGGAGACCTCAAATTGTCAAAATCGGCAATAACGTGTCGTCGTCAATTGTACTTAATACAGGTGCACCACAAGGATGCATTCTGTCCCCACTTCTATATTCATTGTACACATACGATTGTGTTTCCAGTCAACCAAGTACATCAATAATTAAGTTCGCGGATGATACTACTGTGGAAGGTCTTATTGAGAACTCAGACGAAAGTGCGTATCGCAATTATATAAAGTTAATAATCTTGTTAGCTGGTGCTCAGAAAATAACCTTGATCTCCACGTTTCAGAAACAAAAGAAATGATCATTGACTTCTGGAATAACAAATTCCAGCTAGAACCACTTGCAATCAATGGCAACCCCATAGAAATTGTGAACAGCTTCAAGTTCCTAGGATCTATGATTTTGGATGATTTAAAGTGGGATAAGAATATTGATAACATCATGAAAAGGGCCCACCAACATCTTTACTTTCTGAGGCAGTTAAAAAAGTTCGGAATCAACAAAAGTATAATGGTTCAATCCTACAGAGCAGTTATTGAAAGTTTACTAACTTTTTCGATAAAAGTTTGGTTTTGAGCTGCATCCAAAAGTGATAAATTGGAGCTGAACAAGATCGTGGCCACTGCATCGAAAATAATTGGCACAGATTAATTGCCATCTCTTGAAAATCTCTACAACCAACGAATTGTCCGCAGAGCCTCTCTTATTGCTACTAACAGTACGCATCCCACAAATGACCTTTTTCAGTTGCTCCCTTCTGGCCTTCACTATCGATCCTTAAATGTAAGGTCGGTACATTTTAGTAACAGTTTCTTCCCACGCACAGTTCAGTCACTGTCATGATAATCTTTTAATTAACTTGCATAGTTTTAACAGTTTTAGTGTTGTCTTATGTCGCTAGTTTTAGTGTTGTCTTATGTCGCTAGTTTTAGTGTTGTCTTATGTCGCTAGTTTTAGTGTTGTCTTATGTCACTAGTTTTAGTGTTGTCTTATGTCACTAGTTTTAGTGTTGTCTTATGTCACTAGTTTTAGTGTTGTCTTATGTCACTAGTTTTAGTGTTGTCTTATGTCGCTAGTTTTAGTGTTGTCTTATGTCACTAGTTTTAGTGTTGTCTTATGTCACTAGTTTTAGTGTTGTCTTATGTCACTAGTTTTAGTGTTGTCTTATGTCACTAGTTTTAGTGTTGTCTTATGTCACTAGTTTTAGTGTTGTCTTATGTCACTAGTTTTAGTGTTGTCTTATGTCACTAGTTTTAGTGTTGTCTTATGTCACTAGTTTTAGTGTTGTCTTATGTCACTAGTTTTAGTGTTGTCTTATGTCGCTAGTTTTAGTGTTGTCTTATGTCGCTAGTTTTAGTGTTGTCTTATGTCGCTAGTTTTAGTGTTGTCTTATGTCACTAGTTTTAGTGTTGTCTTATGTCGCTAGTTTTAGTGTTGTCTTATGTCGCTAGTTTTAGTGTTGTCTTATGTCGCTAGTTTTAGTGTTGTCTTATGTCGCTAGTTTTAGTGTTGTCTTATGTCGCTAGTTTTAGTGTTGTCTTATGTCGCTAGTTTTAGTGTTGTCTTATGTCGCTAGTTTTAGTGTTGTCTTATGTCGCTAGTTTTAGTGTTGTCTTATGTCGCTAGTTTTAGTGTTGTCTTATGTCGCTAGTTTTAGTGTTGTCTTATGTCGCTAGTTTTAGTGTTGTCTTATGTCGCTAGTTTTAGTGTTGTCTTATGTCGCTAGTTTTAGTGTTGTCTTATGTCACTAGTTTTAGTGTTGTCTTATGTCGCTAGTTTTAGTGTTGTCTTATGTCGCTAGTTTTAGTGTTGTCTTATGTCGCTAGTTTTAGTGTTGTCTTATGTCGCTAGTTTTAGTGTTGTCTTATGTCACTAGTTTTAGTGTTGTCTTGTGTCACTAGTTTTAGTGTTGTCTTATGTCGCTAGTTTTAGTGTTGTCTTATGTCACTAGTTTTAGTGTTGTCTTATGTCGCTAGTTTTAGTGTTGTCTTATGTCGCTAGTTTTAGTGTTGTCTTATGTCGCTAGTTTTAGTGTTGTCTTATGTCGCTAGTTTTAGTGTTGTCTTATGTCACTAGTTTTAGTGTTGTCTTATGTCCCTAGTTTTAGTGTTGTCTTATGTCACTAGTTTTAGTGTTGTCTTATGTCGCTAGTTTTAGTGTTGTCTTATGTCGCTAGTTTTAGTGTTGTCTTATGTCGCTAGTTTTAGTGTTGTCTTATGTCGCTAGTTTTAGTGTTGTCTTATGTCGCTAGTTTTAGTGTTGTCTTATGTCGCTAGTTTTAGTGTTGTCTTATGTCGCTAGTTTTAGTGTTGTCTTATGTCGCTAGTTTTAGTGTTGTCTTATGTCGCTAGTTTTAGTGTTGTCTTATGTCACTAGTTTTAGTGTTGTCTTATGTCGCTAGTTTTAGTGTTGTCTTATGTCGCTAGTTTTAGTGTTGTCTTATGTCGCTAGTTTTAGTGTTGTCTTATGTCACTAGTTTTAGTGTTGTCTTATGTCGCTAGTTTTAGTGTTGTCTTATGTCGCTAGTTTTAGTGTTGTCTTATGTCGCTAGTTTTAGTGTTGTCTTATGTCGCTAGTTTTAGTGTTGTCTTATGTCGCTAGTTTTAGTGTTGTCTTATGTCGCTAGTTTTAGTGTTGTCTTATGTCGCTAGTTTTAGTGTTGTCTTATGTCACTAGTTTTACTTTTGTCTTGTGTAGATTGTTGATTGTTTGTTCTAAGCGACATCGGAATATTTTCCTAGTGTATTTTTAAAATGATGCACAATGGCAATAAATATAGTATTATTATTATTATTATAATGCTGTATTTTCAATAGAGTGTCAGTCCTGTGGACAAAGGTTTTATGAAGATTTTCAATCAGTGGGTTGGGAGCAGGTAAGATGTAAGTTTCCCATTCAATATACCATAGTTTTGGTAAACTGTGGTCAAATAAGTTTGTACTTCATGTAGATGCTCTTTACGAAATGTTGGTATAAAGGTACCTTACTAAATATACAACAGGGTTAGAAGTGATATTAATAAGTTTTTGTCAATCTACAATGTTACTGACATGTTGGATTTTGATTCCATGTTCCACAAAACATACTTTACAGACTACAATTTGACAAGACTGAAAATGTCAATTTGTTGATTTCAATGACCAGACTAGATAGACTAACTTTCATTGAAATGTTTTATTGCATACTGTATGTTGTAGAGTTGACTATCACCATGCCAAAAGTAGTGTTTGGAAGTATATGCCTCACTATCTGTTGGATTCACATGTAAAGTAATAACAATTCTATTTTAAATTACAAATGCAAAATAATGCAAACAAATGATATACTGTATACAAACTTTATTTCCACATTGTTATTTTTTTCAGCATTTCTAATTCTATATCAAAAGTACATCATAAAGTAACTTATATATACTGTATCAATTAATGTATGTGTATATACCAGTAGCATTGTGTATTGCAGCAATGGTATTGTATCAATGTATGTCAATAGCATTGTGTACTGCAATGGTATTGTATCAATACATCTGTATATATCAATAGCATTGTCTACTGCAGCAATGGTATTGTATCAATACATCTGTATATATCAATGGCATTGTCTACTGCAGCAATGGTATTGTATCAATACATCTGTATATATCAATGGCATTGTCTACTGCAGCAATGGTATTGTATCAATACATCTGACAATACATTTATTCATTACATGTATGAAATGGTATCACATGTATCAATTGCCAAATATCAACTTGAAGGTACTATTGTACTATAATTGTTCCATGTATATGTATGTATCACTATTAGTATTGCTAAGAGTGGGGCAGTACAATAATCACTCTGTGCATTGTATTCAAACTACATATATTGCCAAATTACACAAAACTGTGCTACCATATCATACTAATTTAGTATCTATCTTGTACCATACTGTCAAACAAATTAAATCATTTATTTACTAAATTTTTCCACCTGGAACATTTTTTAATTTAGTGTTGACAGTTTGAGATTTGTATACATACCTTGTAACTTATGCTGTAAATAGTGTACACATTGGACTGCAAATAAATATAGAAATCCTTGCTACCAGGATTTTGTGAAAGCTTCAAGTGTGAATTTCTAAATGTGTAGTTGAGACAATGATACAAACAGATTTTAATTATACCAGTGTAAAGTAAAAGAGTGCATTTGAATTTAAATGGTTTGTTTTCATGACATAAACAGTAATATCTATATGTTCCCTTGCCATATTGATTGTAAATTTTATCACCTTAGATCGATGGCTACATATATATGACAGCATTATGCACATACATCTTTGATCAACGTACCACAACTGTGTATAGTGTACAATGTGAGGCCATGGATAACAAATCATTATAATGAATATGAATATCACAACAGTACTCATTACTCTAATTAGCATACAGAAATATTAATGGACCAGTCCTTAGTTTGTGCATTAGATCCAAGTATACAATGCAAGATGTGAGGTTACTGAATTTTAAAAGTGACACAAGCTGAATTCATAAGTTTTTTTTTCTCAAGTGAAAATACTAATACATAAACCCACAATTAAACTACCTTCTAGTATAATGTTAAAGTCAATGCATGCCTTCTATACCATTACAATTGTGTTCTGGCAATGTTAGAAGAATTGACTGTATACTTCACTAAAACTACCTTCTAGTATAATGTTAAAGTCAATGCATGCCTTCTATACCATTACAATTGTGTTCTGGCAATGTTAGAAGAATTGACTGTATACTTCACTAAAACTACCTTCTAGTATAATGTTAAAGTCAATGCATGCCTTCTATACCATTACAATTGTGTTCTGGCAATGTTAGAAGAATTGACTGTATACTTCACTAAAACTACCTTCTAGTATAATGTTAAAGTCAATGCATGCCTTCTATACCATTACAATTGTGTTCTGGCAATGTTAGAAGAATTGACTGTATACTTCACTAAAACTACCTTCTAGTATAATGTTAAAGTCAATGCATGCCTTCTATACCATTACAATTGTGTTCTGGCAATGTTAGAAGAATTGACTGTATACTTCACTAAAACTACCTTCTAGTATAATGTTAAAGTCAATGCATGCCTTCTATACCATTACAATTGTGTTCTGGCAATGTTAGAAGAATTGACTGTATACTTCACTAAAACTACCTTCTAGTATAATGTTAATGTCAATGCATGCCTTCTATACCATTACAATTGTGTTCTGGCAATGTTAGAAGAATTGACTGTATACTTCACTAAAACTACATTCTAGTATAATGTTAATGTCAATGCATGCCTTCTATACCATTACAATTGTGTTCTGGCAATGTTAGAAGAGTTGACTGTATACTTCACTAAAACTACATTCTAGTATAATGTTAATGTCAATGCATGCCTTCTATACCATTACAATTGTGTTCTGGCAATGTTAGAAGAGTTGATTGCATAGTAGGGATGTCATAAACATTTTTGATATGTATGATAAATTACATCATCGAATCGTATATATGTTATATCGTAAAGTGATCATATGGATGAGGATTGGGTACATATTTTGGATTGTTAATTTATAAAACAATTTTATCATGGCTTCTTACTTGAAAAATCAACGTGAAACAACATTGACAAAGTCAGTGTTTGTAAATTAATACAGTGCAAGAAGCTACACAATGTGTAAAATTAAGCAATAACCCCCGCCGAAGGCGGGTATACACAAGATTTTGGTACAATTCGCCACATTCGGCTCTTGCTATATGGAGCGAATTGTACCAAATTCGAATGTATACCCGCCTTCGCGGGGGTTATTGCTATTATATCAAAATATGTGTCTATTTCTTCTAAATGTAATTCTGTGGTTATTTATATGCCTGAAAAGGTGAATTCACACGTACAGAAAAAGATCGTCGGTAATAGATCGTCGGGAACGAGCATATTTTGATGAGTGGATACGTTCATATCGCCCACACACACACACACTGCATGAACACAAAACATGGACTCGAGCCGTTCTACACGGTCCCCTGGCTAGCTGGGTTTGATATATTACATATTGTTTATTTATTTATTTGTTTTAAACCCCATAGTCATAGTCAACCCCCCCCCCCCCCCCCCCCCCCCCCCCTTTGGTTTCCACATTCAGCTTGTATGTACTATTCATATGCTAGTTTAGGGGCCCATTTTACCACTGCCAGCCGTGGTAAAATGGGATTTTACCACAGTTATTATCCAATCAGAATGGCACATAGTAGCATGATATAATATAGTGTTTGTTTTTGTATGTACAATAGCAAAGATTTGACATATTTATTAATGTTTTGCAATGTATTGAGTTTAATACAAACACAGATCTAGAGTATTTCAATTCACATAGGAAGCCATGATCAAAGTGTTGTGTAATTCAAAAATCCAAAATAAATACCCAGTCCTCATCCATATGATCAGTTTAATACAAAGTTTGAGTTCAGTCAATTGCAATCAATGGTTAAATGTTCTTCAAAACATAGAATACTGCAAGGACCTTTTACATTTACAACCCAAAATATGCCCCAAACACTTGTGACCATTTATCTTCAATATTACTATTATTACTGGTAACATGAAGAACTGATGTTAATAGCCCTCACTTTATGCATTAACTGATTTCTTTTGATTTATAAAAGGTGTCACTTTGTTTGATGTATACTGTGATCTATTTTCTCTTCACTATTCAAGTCAGTCTATAACATTCAATCTTGTGATCTATTTTCTCTTCACTATTCAAGTCAGTCTATAACATTCAATCTTGTGATCTATTTTCTCTTCACTATTCAAGTCAGTCTATAACATTCAATCTTGTGATCTATTTTCTCTTCACTATTCAAGTCAGTCTATAACATTCAATCTTCATAGATAAACCAAATCTGCTAATAAGATGGTTAGATGTCCAATTTGTTTCTCAATCCAGGAACTTTGTCAAATAAATTATGTGTCTCCATGTATATCTATTTAAAAAAAGCAGATAAAAAGACAGATACAATAGATGAGTTTTATGACTTCAACATTTCATCACCTTACTGTATTTTTCATAATGTGCATTTTCAGATCTATGTATTGAATGACAGTCATTTCAGATGACTGAAAATGTCTGACATATGATGTACATGTGTACACATGTTACTGAATGTTTTTCAACTCACAATTCATTATTAGCACAACTGAACTGATAAGGTTCAATAGTGCTATAGGCATGGCAAAGTGTCTGTCTGACTGTGTGTGTGTAAACAACTTAAAGTCAAAAACTGCTGGACCGAATGCTATGATATTTTGTGGGTGCATTACCTTGGAAATTGTTCAAATCAAAATGATCTTATCACCGGTGTGTGATTTGGAAAAAAAATGTGACTTTTGGTCAAAAAATTTAAATTCAGAAACTACTGGGCAGATCGGTCTGAAATTTGATGGGAACATTCTTAGGGGTATTTAGATTGAGAATTGTTCATGGCATGATGATGATGACATCAGTAATATGTAAATTAGGGCTAACAATGTGTCTTTTTGGTCAAAAATCTTTAATTCCAAAACTACTGAGCAGATTAGGCTGAAATTTGATAGGGATGCATCTATAGGTGTATAGATGAAGTATTAAGCATATATAATGATCTCATCAGTGATATGCAAATTAGGTGTAAAAATGTGAATTTTGGTCAAAAACTTATATCTCAAGAATTACTTGGTCAGTAAGACTGAAAGTTGGTGAGATGTTTCTGGAAGTGTTATTCTGCAGATTTTCTTCAAAATATTTTGACACAGTTGGCCCTAGCAACCATGACCACGCCATTAGCAACAACCAAATGGCAGTATATTTTGGTCAAATAACATCATCTGGTAGGCAAGTGAGTAAACATTCAAAAATATATGCAAATAACCCTAGCAACCATGACCTTGCCCATAGCAACAGCAAAATGGTGGTGTATTTCACAAATATAACTGGGATTAATAGACAATGAATAAACATTCAAAAAATGTAATATGTAAATATACCTTTCAACAACATCATGCCCATAGCAACAGCCAAATGATCACATATATTGCAAAGATAACAGGGATTAATAGCCAAATTAATAAACATTCATAAAATGTATACAAATATACCTAGCAACAAAACCACACCCATAGCAACAGCCAAATGATCGCGTATATTGCAAAGATAGCATCAGGGTTGGATAGGCAACTGGATAGTTATTCAGCAAATGAACACCTATACTTAGCATGGATCAGCATGTGGGTAAACATTTTAAAAAACTTTGTACAGTTGTGCTACAATGCCATTGGCGCTATTTTTAGGTACAGGTATCAAACAAAGAATATGGTATATACCTCATGTTTGGGGAACACCTTTATTTTTCTTATTGTTTTCAAATTTGAGTACATTTGAAACAAGTAGCATTAACAAACACAGTCATACATTTTCAATGGTGTGTTGACCAGGAATATAAGGATGGCTAATTCATATAATGATTGTTATCAAGCAAATGGACAACATTACATTTGGGCTCTATGTAACTGTCAGTTGGTGCAGACAGGGTAGCCAAAGGCAAGGGTCAGCTGCTAGACTAAAATCTCTTCTTTACGTGCAAAAAAAAAGCCACTATCAATATGGGCCTGATGTGATGACATGATATTGTGGAGATGAGTAGATTAAAAGATATTTCAGAAGACTGGAAACTATACAAACCTTTAATTTTTTCATTGTGTTGTCTGCATTGTCCTTGACAGTGTGGTTGGCTAGTGTCTCAGGATTGTGTTCATAGTACACATTAACAAGCTTTCTACTTTCATCAATTCTGTACATAGGATAGATAATTGAAAAGACATAGTACATTGTCACTGTGTTCTTAAGTTGCTTTGAGATCATCTATTGCACTTTACATAGAGTACACATTATGATGCATGAGGTAATACATTATAACCCTGTCCCAACACAAATTCTGATCCTGTTTCGATTCGGATCAAATTCAGTTCTCCTGTCCCCACATGCCCTTTAATCGGTTGTAAACCGATTTAGTTGAACCGGTTCGATTCGGTTCATAGTAAATCGATTCGGAACAGGTTTAACCTGTCGTAGTTAGGACAGGAAAAACCGACTTAGAACCGATTTAACTTGAATCGGTTCAATGTCCATTACCCACAGCTGCGCACTTGAATCTTGACCTCCAGGTTAAATTTTGCAAGTTATGCTTTGTACGCCGACACCTTCACTTTGGAACACAACTGGATCTGGAGTACGTGAAGTATTTTTTCAGTACAAGATGGCATCGCCTGAGCATGGAATGTTCAGCAATAAATGAGTGACAAAAACAATCACGTGATTGCTATAAAAAACCTTATATATTATGTATTCATCAACACCTAAAAAGAAGTCTTTTTGCCAATCGCAAAATTTCTCAAATTGATAGAGACTTCTTTCCCATTTGGCGGTAGTTGTCACAACCAGAAATCATGGGGATCATGTAGTATTTGACGAACTGGCATCGATTAAGGTTAACCCCACAGCCCGGGCACGACTTTCTACTTGTTACATTACTAAAATTACTTACATGTCCCTATAATTTCTTGGGTTTATAACATCCGATACAGTTTTAAGGATCATTTGAATCCAAAGTCAAGATGGGTTCGCTCTTGGGACACATCGAACAACAGAGAGATAAACAACATTGTGTTTACGACATGTCATGTGACTCTTGTTAACGAAAGTTAACGAGAAGAGCCGATCGTTCGATTGTACCGGCCACATTTTATATGGTCGTCACCCTAATTGATTTTAACAGAATTTATGTGGAAAAGACGTTGTCAAAAAGGTTCAAAGCTAGGCCGTGCTGCATGTCACGTTGGGATAGGCCCGACATTGTGGAACTTACACGAACGGCAATCCGGAAATTACCAATGCGATGTCACGCATTTGAGGTCAACTCTGAAGTCTCGAAGACAGCCTGGCCTGGTTCAGCATGATTAGATCCGTTTATTGAGGTGAAAACAAAAAAGACCGATCGTCAAAAATAATTATTCAGCATTGGTTTTAGTTATTTTGGAGAGATTTGTACATTTTTTCATGTGATATTTGAAACATGTGAAAGCCGTTAAGGTCAATGCTCATCGCCATCATTGTGTAGTGCCTGTTTTAATAACTGAGTGTCAATATGTAGAAACGGGAGAATAAAACCACAGAAACAGCGTGAAGATTCTATAAAAAGCACAAGGACTGGTAAATACAATATCCCTTTGAAAGAATGTTTTGCAGAGATAATAAAATGTTTTAAACTTTGAATGATGAATTTTGCTAGTTTAGTTTGCATACCGATGACGATGTAAATGGGTGCATGAAATAGTAAGTGTTGCAATAGGACAAATCGTTCATGTTCCCATTTCCTATTACAAACTAAAACAAATGAATTACGTTTCTTATGGGCAGTAAGAGGTAGCGAAGGTGTTGGCAAAGGTGTACAAGTATCGATCAAAGTCCATATACACTTGTCAGCTATTCTTGATCATCCTAAACTTCAATCATATTTATGTAAAATTAGGGCCAATATTACGTCGCTTGGCCCAAATCGATCGTGGCATTGCTTCACCCATAATATAGCAGTCAACATCCAAATGTTCCTTCGTCAAGTCAAATAACTGTTGAGCTCTGGCAGCCCTCGTTTTGATGGATATTAACTTTGACAACAACTCAACGAGGTTATTTCCTGCGAAATCCTCCATGTTGATTGCGTGTCGTCATAGTAATGCACTGTGGCTACGTCATTGAATCAAGTAAACAGGATCAAATTTGACGTGTCAGGACAGTACACCAAACTGAATCGATTCAAATCCATTTCTAACATTTCTTGTCAGGACATAAACTGAATTCGAACCAGTTGAACTGAATTCGAAATCGATTCATATGGGAACAGGGCTTAAGTCCCAAGATAAACTTTAAAAACACACACAATACATTGAATCTATGTTTTACCTTTCAGTTGTATTAAACTCCTGTTTGAAAAAGCTTGATACAGAAAATCAACTTAACTGATAAATACATCTACCCTGGTACTATAATGGTAAACGTTGTACAGAAAGACAATCTGAAAAAGGCGAATCTAAAATATACAAATTTGTATTCAGGTCAGACCTGAATCTTTGCCATCAAATATTTTAAGTGAGTTCTTTTACCCTAGACAAGCACTAATTGTATATGTCTCTTTATAAACAAATGAATACCAATCCACAGACAAGTCTGGACATGTTATTCTTTGCACACACCTGCTTAATGTAAACTTGATGGTCAATTTATAAGCTAATTGTGATGCACCATCAATGTAGAATTACCTGTTACAGTGTAGTAGCTTCAATAGCACGTCATTAATGCTGCATTCCTTGGCAAGGTACTGGTACAATCTGTCCAGATGTTGGGGTGATGATAGCATGACAGTGTATTGCTGTGTATTCACTATGTTGTCAAACACTGTGCCTACAATCTGAATATCAAATAGGAATGTAGTCAATATGTTGGGCATGGAACTCACATCTGGAAACTTAATTAATAATTCCTTTTATTTCAAGTCCAAATAAGAGGTTTTGCTAAGATCAATCATAGACCGTCCACTTCTATGGTTCAATCACTGATGTGTGCACTGTACAATATTTTACCCACAACTCTCTGATTTGTACTGTTGGACAACATCTCTGAAGCCAGACAATCTCACCTGTGTACAGGGTTTTGTAAAGTCATTCTTGAAATTTGCAACGTATAGAATTGCCACTGATGAGTTTCTGAATACCCATTTTCATCGGTTCTGGCATGAATGATTTCTTGTACAAGGAGGAGATAGCAATTTTAGAAATATGTCAACAGATTTTCTTGAAAGATATGCACAATATGTGCAACGAAAAAAAAGGAAAATATATGTACTTGTTATGACTCTGCCAAAGATATAAATTTCTCTGAATAGGAATAATACAAGAAATTTACATATTAAAACTCACACTGACTACCCAGGTTAGTGATACTTTGACATTAAAAAGTGTTTTATTCACAGTACATGTTTAATTTAGTTGTTAGACTAAGTACATTTTATACAACATTTAGAACTTTACTTTTGATTGCTATTAAAGTGTACTTTTGTTATACATTATTCAAACGTAATTATTATCCTTAAAATGTTCAAAAATATGGGTTATTGAAGAAGTTAGAAAATAAGGGATCTCCAAGCATACCAATCAGAGAGAAATGTGGGTATGATATTGTACAGTGTGATGTAGATCACAAGTACAATAATCATATACAAAACACAGGTCTGGCAAATACCATAGGCAGACTTAACCAACTGCTATATCAAGATGTCTCCTACCCATTCTATACAGTGACATTGCACAAGTATCCATTATTGGATAAAATCTAATATTCTGAGATTTTAACTTAGATTTTAAGCAATATCATCTGATAAACCAGACATACGTAAACTGAATGCCTTCTGAAAGGGCAAAACTTTAGATTATTTATTGTTCCTTCATGCCTTGTCGAAAAGAAAATTCTGCGCTAGCAGACATGATATCGTACATCTATTAGTTATTACTACATCCATAAATAAAATGTGGCTTGGGAACTCCAGCTGTCACATTCATTGTACATATCCACTTCTGCAAAAATTGAGTTTGGCGTATTTTGAACCTGCCATAACTTTCACTATGTGACATAGTCCATAAGAGTCCACCATTTTAGATAATGTGAGAATGTAAACCTCATCTGACTTCTTTTCTTTTGTCACAGTAAAATCAATTTATGAAATACTTTTTGGAATACTGATTTTACAGCAATTTGATTAGGCGTACGTGATGTGATCCCTGGAAATTTTGGCCCTGTTTTTCGCTCATAGTTTCCTTAATATGGACCAGAAAATTTACAAATTTCACAAAAAGATAAATTCCCATGTGCTTTAAATGGCCATAGTAAAAAAAATTGGCAGGTTCTTTGTGTAAAGTCAGTTTCAGAATTTTCAGTAGAAAGTGGGTGATTTGACTCGGAAGTTGCAGCTGACCTGGTTTGACTGATGATCTTCCCATGCATGCTTTCACAGCAAACAGAAATAACATGGGAGTGCAAACACATATCACAGAAGTACAAAAAAGATTTTCCATTATGATTGACAATGAAATAGTAAAGAGATCGTAAGTTTTTTTCTCGGCGAATTCTCCAGCATGATTGCCCACTGATGTGAACTTATGGCCAACATGGCATGCAATGTAAAGCATTTATAGAACGTTGTGTAGGCCTTACCATAGCAAGAGTTTTTACATCTCTAATTACCAAAAATATGCAAATAAGTTAGTAAAACTAAAAGCTACATTTTTGAAAAAAAACTAGTCATTCAAAATGACATAGTCCCCGCTATGATTGGGTTTTAAGGAACTGTTGTCATTTTCAAACCTGGTTAATGTTGTTTGGCCTCATATGGTTGTTTTTGATATCACTACTCTGTCCAAGCATGTCTGAGTTATGGCTTTGGACATGAAAACTGTGCCAACAAAAGGCTGCCAGGCAGCCATATTAGATTGTATCATGACGATAGGGACATCTACCCATTCTACATCACTTTAACCTAAGATGTCCCTACCCATTCTACATCACTTTAACCTTAGATGTCCCTACCCATTCTACATCACTGTAACCTAAGATGTCCCTACCCATTCTACATCACTCTAACCTTAGATGTCCCTACCCATTCTACATCACTCTAACCTTAGATGTCCCTACCCATTCTACATCACTGTAACCTAAGATGTCCCTACCCATTCTACATCACTTTAACCTAAGATGTCCCTACCCATTCTATATCACTCTAACCTAAGATGTCCCTACCCATTCTACATCACTTTAACCTAAGATGTCCCTACCCATTCTATATCACTCTAACCTAAGATGTCCCTACCCATTCTATATCACTCTAACCTTAGATGTCCCTACCCATTCTACATCACTGTAACCTAAGATGTCCCTACCCATTCTATATCACTCTAACCTAAGATGTCCCTACCCATTCTACATCACTGTAACCTTAGATGTCCCTACCCATTCTACATCACTGTAACCTAAGATGTCCCTACCCATTCTACATCACTGTAACCTTAGATGTCCCTACCCATTCTATATCACTGTAACCTTAGATGTCCCTACCCATTCTATATCACTGTAACCTTAGATGTCCCTACCCATTCTACATCACTCTAACCTAAGTTGTCCCTACCCATTCTATATCACTCTAACCTAAGATGTCCCTACCCATTCTACATCACTGTAACCTAAGATGTCCCTACCCATTCTACATCACTCTAACCTAAGTTGTCCCTACCCATTCTATATCACTGTAACCTTAGATGTCCCTACCCATTCTACATCACTCTAACCTAAGATGTCCCTACCCATTCTATATCACTCTAACCTAAGATGTCCCTACCCATTCTACATCACTCTAACCTTAGATGTCCCTACCCATTCTACATCACTCTAACCTAAGATGTCCCTACCCATTCTATATCACTGTAACCTAAGATGTCCCTACCCACTCTACATCACTCTAACCTTAGATGTCCCTACCCACTCTACATCACTCTAACCTTAGATGTCCCTACCCATTCTATATCACTGTAACCTTAGATGTCCCTACCCATTCTACATCACTGTAACCTAAGATGTCCCTACCCATTCTATATCACTGTAACCTAAGTTGTCCCTACCCATTCTACATCACTCTAACCTTAGATGTCCCTACCCATTCTACATCACTCTAACCTTAGATGTCCCTACCCATTCTATATCACTCTAACCTAAGTTGTCCCTACCCATTCTACATCACTCTAACCTTAGATGTCCCTACCCATTCTATATCACTGTAACCTTAGATGTCCCTACCCATTCTACATCACTCTAACCTAAGATGTCCCTACCCATTCTACATCACTCTAACCTAAGATGTCCCTACCCATTCTACATCACTGTAACCTAAGATGTCCCTACCCATTCTACATCACTCTAACCTAAGATGTCCCTACCCATTCTACATCACTCTAACCTTAGATGTCCCTACCCATTCTACATCACTCTAACCTAAGATGTCCCTACCCATTCTACATCACTCTAACCTAAGATGTCCCTACCCATTCTATATCACTCTAACCTAAGATGTCCCTACCCATTCTATATCACTCTAACCTTAGATGTCCCTACCCATTCTATATCACTCTAACCTTAGATGTCCCTACCCATTCTATATCACTGTAACCTTAGATGTCCCTACCCATTCTATATCACTGTAACCTTAGATGTCCCTACCCATTCTATATCACTCTAACCTAAGATGTCCCTACCCATTCTACATCACTCTAACCTTAGATGTCCCTACCCATTCTATATCACTGTAACCTTAGATGTCCCTACCCATTCTACATCACTCTAACCTTAGATGTCCCTACCCATTCTACATCACTATAACCTAAGATGTCTCTACATTCCATACAGCTCTAACCTTCATCTTAAAGTGTATATAAATAGGTTTCCAAAGTTTCTGACTTTTTGCCTGCAAATGACGTAGTTTTCATAAGTGATTAAAGATTTGTATGACATTTTTGACAAAAGTACAATATTAATTATGAAAAATTGATTTTCTTGGAAAAATTTCAGAAATTGCCGTAGTTGTTTATGTATTTCATGACGTCACAACTGGAAGGAATTTCAAATATGTCCGATTACATAACAAGCGATACCGATTCTAGTGGAACCACGTTCGACTATTTAGAAGTCGAAATTGACAATGACAACAATACATATAGTATTAATGCGAGTACTAGCGATGACGAAGAAGATGTGATAGTGGGGGGATGCTTGTATTGTACCATACATGTATGAACCATTACCAAAACCACGACTACAGCCAAACAACAATCCCCAGCTGCAGATGGTTGTTGATGGTGGCGACGCCAATGATGATGTCATTGTCGACAGACTAAATAATACTGACTGGTAAGTTATGATAATAAATAGTAGATATTTTAAATTAGCAGATGAAAGAAAAAAGTGGGCCGAAAGTAGTTGTCCCATTGAGATCATAACACCGTAACAGTAGTACTATTTAGTGGGGTTATATCGACTTACTGACTACCTGACTACACAGTGTGTATGTGTACGTATGCTAACTGTTTGAACCGCCATTCACATACTTCATGTGAATGTCTATGTAATTGAAGGTCTGATCGGTTGTCAATCTTTAAAGGATTTTGTTAAATCATCATTACCAGAAAAAAATCAGAACAGTTCAGGAACGGCCAAATAATTTATTGACAGTGAGCACTGAGCATACACTGTGTTCCAGGGTAGCTGATTTGTATCGCTAGAGCACCCAGTTCCGCACGATGTGTGACTAGACACGCTCCGGAGAACACGCTAGTATACAGCCCAACGAACCTCTGACTCTGTTCTCACTCTCAGTCACATCCAACTGCTCTCAACCTTGCGAACAATGAATTAAATTTTGCATTTATAAATGACTGGTCTTCATTCACTGACAAGGAAACCAAAGTCATACAATAAGGTCACGAATATGTCTAAAAGGAAGTGCACTGTACTATAGTACGTATGCACGTTTTGTTTTTGTTATTCATCGACGCGGCGACATGGACCGGTACATAGACGTTGTTATCGCAAGTAAAAATTCCCATTATGTGGTACCAGCTCGTAATGTTATACCAGTATGTTCTTTGAAAGTGTAATTTATGTTTCTTATCTGGTGAAATAACTTTCAATTCAATTCAACATTAGGACTCGTAATCACAACCAACAAAAGAAACGTCATCATTGCCAGTGTCGTAATATAGTACACCAGGATGCAACATCTCATCATTCATGATCAGAAGTCAATTTTTAAAAAAAATTGTTTTTCGTGAGTTTGAGAGTTGTGCAGTACTCATTGAAAACATTTGGAAACTTATCCTCTGTATGTTGAAAAGAAGCAAGCTGATTAGAACTTCCAAATCTTTTGTGAGAAAATCAGTGTAGACTCAAGCATTGACATCCCCCTACCACACGATGTTCAGGCATAGTTAAAAAGACATGGATGCCGCGATCGTGTTCTGGCAGTGACGCAATTTTCCGAAGACTCCCGAAGCAAAATGCTCATTGTAGATTTCCAAAAAAAAATCAATTTTTCATAATTAATATCGTACTTTTGTCAAAAATGTCACACAAATCTTTAATCACCTATGAAAACTACATCATTTGCAGGCAAAAAGTCAGAAACTTTGGAAACCTATTTATATACACTTTAATAACAGATTTTGATAACAGTTTGAGATAAACAACATACAGTATATGATACACAGTAATTCTTCATATTTTGGCCCTTAGGATGTAAGGTTCTCAATTTGTTCAGACATTACAAAGCTACTTACCTGGTCCTCTTGTGGTAGTAGAAGTCTCATTGTTGACAAATCTTGCACCTGGTTCAGGATTACACTATGACATGCAGTACTCAGTAAGGCCTGTAGGCATATCAAATTGATAACCAAAGTTAAACTCCCATTCAATATATACTAATTCTAAGGGTCTTAAAATGATTTGTATAGGGACAATCTCACAATGTGGTACAAGCTCAACAAACGACCATTGTTCTTTTAGGTCAAAACCCCCCCTCTCCCTAAACGAACATTCACAAGTGTGACATCAAACGTTTATATAATGATGTAACTAAGATGAAATCTGTCGTGGTCACACCACTATGATCAATACATTGTAAAAACATGACTGTAAACAAATTAAAATACTACCAGAAACCCAGCACCATATCTCACATTACAAGTAAATTTTATCAACTTATCAACATCCCAGTAGTAAACACAAAAGCTGTTATCGTTGAAGGAGTGAAAGTTTTCGGCCACAATTTGGTTTAAATAGAAGAAGGCTGCAGAAATGAAGTTCATCAATCGCATTGATGCCAGACCCCCTGACCCTAAATGAATGAAGTTCTCTTATTGAGCTTGAGTGACATTGTGTGATTGTCCCTAAAGTATAAAGGATTTAGACAGCCTTCCAGATACTGCACTAAGCCAGCTTTAATCATTCCACATTCCCAGGCTCTATTATGGTCATTTCAATGTTTGTTTCACTACCTATCAAAGCACAACTCTTTTTAATGGTGCCCAAAGGATCTTTTCCTATTGTGATGTTAGAGCACTGCATGACATAAAAACTGATATTTAACAAAGATTAAAGGCCCGTATCGACTATAAAAAGAGGATTACAGTAGGGACGCTCATTTATGCAAAGCCTCTCGTACTCCTAACATCGCCTGGGTGCTCCAAGAAAACTGTCAAAATCACGGCTATTTCCCGAGCATTTACTCTAAATGTATCCCAAAATGAATTATAAATATGTAGAAGAGGTGCCTGTGTGAATTGTTTTGTAAATTATGATGATCTGGGAGCGAAATTTGATGTATGTTGTCATGTGGTATGTGGCGAAATGTTAGGTTAGAAGCGTCCAAACAGCTGTCACTCAAATACTGTGTAAACGTTTGCATAACTCCCTGGGGGGTTGGTAGTATCTCGATGATCAATTCGCTAGATTATTTACCTCTACCTACCATAATAACATAAAGGTAATGATCAAATCAGAAGTACGGTCCGGCGACAAGGCAAAAGTATACAGTGGTAGAAATGTGACTATTTTGTGTTTGTGTGTGTGTGTGTGTGTGTGTGTGATTGTCTTTCTGTTTGGGTTTTATTTTTTGGTAATGGGAGTACCATTTACACATACAGTAGAAAACCAATTAGAAAGGTGTTTTGATCTCAAATTCGAATAAAATTGCTAACAAATGACAACACCGACATACGCAAAACATGAACGTGTAGTTTAGGTAAGGTACACTCTTTTTGGAGGATGTGGTGGCCCTGAAAAGGGCCGTTTGGTTTGTGGCTTTTCAGCCGTTCGGTTAGACCGAGCTTACGCCCAGCTATGACCTCTGTACGGCACACCGGGTAAATTTGGATAAAGAGACCGTACCGTACGCATTTAGGCATCACTTCCCTACGACTGATGGCAACATCATCAGCCTGCATTAGTTGCTGCTTCCTATGTAAGTAGCGTGGATCGTTCCATGCATTTCTTCGGTCGAGCATATTCCAATACTTTCGGTAGAGCCAATGACGAACCAAAACATTTTCGTCACAAGGTTCCTGGCCCATACCAAGCCAGTGTTGTCGGTATGTTGTGACACACGGGTAGCAAAGGCAGTGCGGACATTCGTTTTGATGCAAAGCAATGTCGTTGTTTTGATCTTGCAGATCGTCCCCGATACCACTGTCATTGATGGCCGAGGCCTCGTCACCGATATCGATACCACTGTCGTTGCTGGCCGAGACCTCGTCAGTTGACTCAACAACGCCAGTGTTGTCAAGGTCAGGTGACTCGGAATCAATAACCAGTTCCCATCTGGAGTTTGCAAAGAGAGCCTTGATAGCGTCCCTTTGAACTTCATTGATGGCAATCAGTATCTTGCTGCTCATCTTGATGACAAACTGGAACTGAAGTTGCAACTGAGTAAAACGACAGTTTCCAAAAAAAGTGGCAATCGGTTTTGAATTGCAAATTTGAAATGGAAAGCGCTTGAATATCGGTGTGTCTAGGAACATTTACACCTATTAGGGGTAGCTTCTATATTTGCTGTACTATGCCGAACTGAAGGGTCGATTTTAGTGAAAATTTCCCTAGCCAAGGGTCTGATATTTTTAGATTGTTCAAATTTCTCCCAAGTTGGTTTAATTTACCAAACTTCCTCTAGCCAAAAGTGCATTTTCGAGTGCCCATGCCAAGTGAATGTCCAGCGACACACACACCCCTGTATTTTGTTTATAAGTGCCCCCCCCCCCCCCTCCAGACATCTTCTCTTTGTCTTCCCGGGGTCGATGACCTTCACGTAGTCGGGTACCGGGTTGATCTATAGCTCAAGTGTTTTCTTAGCAAGCGATCTTTTTTATAAACACATATGACATTATTGCCCATATTTTAGCAGATTTCTCTTGTAATACTTTTTGGTGGAATCGAAACCCTTCTTTTACCTCATGTGTAAACCCGGAAATAATGACATCCTATTTTACGTGGTTTTGGCATTTGCATTGAAGGCTGAAAATCGGTACACCCTGTTACACATACCGAGCGTGCCAAATCACACAATAAATTCAAACTCCCCCGAAATAATAACGAACCTGTAAATCTTTTTTTTTAAAGAAGTAAATTTTGGGTTTTTTTCCGCCCATTATCTGCGTATTATTTTGAATTGATTACATGTAACAAAGCATTCTTTTTCACCATGTCGTTGGAAGTGGCAGTATGTCGATCATCTCAATCTAAACTGAGCATGACGTCAACCCGACTTCCGTGTTATGATACACATAGTACATGCTGCATCAACAGAAAATAATGTAACGCGTCTGGACAAAAATATACAAGGAAAGAAGGCAGAATACTATTCAAAATGGTGCCGAAACAGATTTTTTGGATCATGAGTTTCAATTGCAAAAGTCGTGTAGCTGTAAGTGCAATTGTCTTCGGCTCCACCCTGCCACGTACGTACATCCCCGGCGTACAGCACACCCCGTTATATTCATACGCTGTCGTCCAAGCTCCATATTTTGATTCACTGTACAGTGGTAAAGTTATAAAATTGGCCCGTTCAACCCTTTCGGGACATTGCAATGAACGATAAACAAAACAGCGATTTACTTCAGACAGTTCCTTTGCCATCGCTAGTGCATTGTTGTGTGATACGTCAACACAGCTGTCTCCCCGGTACATTTGTATTCCGATCTTTGAACAAACATACAAAAGGTTCTTTTTCGTGAAATTCATTCTTTTATTTATAAAACTATATGTGTTACATAATTATGACACATTACAATGAAACAAAATTACCACCTCTGTCGAGTCAAAAGTGTTATATGCAGTAGACAACTGCCATCCATTGTCTATGGTATAATACGCACACTGCACAGTCGCTGTATACTGTGTCGGCCGAACTTTCAAGCTCAATGTGTATATGGCCGTTTCGTTGCGAGCCTGTACATAATACAGTTCGAGTATCACAGCGACTAGCAACGCAGTGAAATGATTCCGATGTCCGTTGTTACTATAAATGATTTTGGTTCAGGCAGAAACAGTGTCTGTCATAACAGGATTAGTAAATGTTTGATCGTTGTCATTGATATGTGGACACGGTGACGTGAGTGTTAATCTGCTCAGATAAGACGCTGTGTACTGGGTGGAGTAGTCCCTAATGCGGTGACCCGGGATTGAAATACGGGCCTTTAAGAACTTCTACAGATGTGACTAACAATGGTGTCTCTGTAACACACATGAATAAGTCAGTATGACTGTATCCACGGTTATGCATACTTTGGGAGCCTTGGATCAGGGTAACTGACCTCACTGGGGAGCCTTGGATCAGGGTAACTGACCTCACTGGGGAGCCTTGGATCAGGGTAACTGACCTCACTGGGGAGCCTTGGATCTGGGTAACTGACCTCACTGGGGAGTCTTGGGTCAGGGTAACTGATGTTACTAGCACTGGGGAGTCTTTGGTCAGGGTAACTGATGTTACTAGCACTGGGGAGTCTTGGGTCTGGGTAACTGACCAACTCCAGTAGTATAGACAGTTGGACAGACTATGGAATGACAGTAGAATTTCACAAAATTTCTAGTGTTTTCTCCTGTCTGAAGCCCAATACCAAATTTAGCTATCTTTCTTTTATATTTTTTAACTCATACAAAACTTTATGTCGTATGTGTTTGGATCCATAGAATCCCAAAACCAAAACTCATCTAGGAATTCTTTCTTATATATTTCTTTCTCCATAGAATTCCAATACCAAATTTAGCTATATGTTGTGCACAGTATGTTTTAATTTTATAATGTCCATATAGCATTGATGTTATGTCATCATCCAGTAAATATCTTTTATCATCAAAACAACTCAATAACACTTTGTTAATTTCATAACTTCCTAACTGATGGTTCATTCTTCTAATTATTTTCATAGTGTGATGCATCTGTTTACTATTCAATACTGTATCATAATAATTCCCAAGGCATATTTGTTTCTTCATGACGCTCTTTTTATACTACCCTCAGTTTTACCACCAAGATTATTTTCTTTTATATACGAATATCTTGGATCTTAGACCAAAAAATTCTACAATTGGTACACCAGCTGCTTCATCTTTGAATTTCCAACAACTTCTTTAATTAGGAACTAAGTTGTATCATAGAATTGGGAATCTGGCTTGCAGTCATATGCATTATTTTCAACAAAATTACTATCATACTGATTCAGGTATTTTTTAATGCTAACTTGCCATCTTTATTAGTTAAAACACCATTTTCAAAGTATTTTATGTTTTCTTGTCATTTTACTTTAATCCTGGTGACACTCGTGGGGAACTTTGGTAAATTGATCAGAAAGTGGTAACATTTACTGGCTTTATACATGGATCAGGAAGTAGTAACATTTACTGGCTTTATACATTGATCAGGAAGTGGTAACATTTACTGGCTTTATACATTGATCAGGAAGTGGTAACATTTACTGGCTTTATACATGGATCAGGAAGTGGTAACATTTACTGGCTTTATACATGGATCAGGAAGTGGTAACATTTACTGGCTTTATACATGGATCAGGAAGTGGTAACATTTACTGGCTTTATACATGGATCAGGAAGTGGTAACATTTACTGGCTTTATACATTGATCAGGAAGTGGTAACATTTACTGGCTTTATACATGGATCAGGAAGTGGTAACATTTACTGGCTTTATACATTGATCAGGAAGTGGTAACATTTACTGGCTTTATACATGGATCAGGAAGTGGTAACATTTACTGGCTTTATACATTGATCAGGAAGTGGTAACATTTACTGGCTTTATACATTGATCAGGAAGTGGTAACATTTACTGGCTTTATACATTGATCAGGAAGTGGTAACATTTACTGGCTTTATACATTGATCAGGAAGTGGTAACATTTACTGGCTTTATACATTGATCAGGAAGTGGTAACATTTACTGGCTTTATACATTGATCAGGAAGTGGTAACATTTACTGGCTTTATACATGGATCAGGAAGTGGTAACATTTACTGGCTTTATACATGGATCAGGAAGTGGTAACATTTACTGGCTTTATACATGGATCAGGAAGTGGTAACATTTACTGGCTTTATACATGGATCAGGAAGTGGTAACATTTACTGGCTTTATACATGGATCAGGAAGTGGTAACATTTACTGGCTTTATACATTGATCAGGAAGTGGTAACATTTACTGGCTTTATACATGGATCAGGAAGTGGTAACATTTACTGGCTTTATACATTGATCAGGAAGTGGTAACATTTACTGGCTTTATACATGGATCAGGAAGTGGTAACATTTACTGGCTTTATACATTGATCAGGAAGTGGTAACATTTACTTGCTTTATACATTGATCAGGAAGTGGTAACATTTACTGGCTTTATACATGGATCAGGAAGTGGTAACATTTACTGGCTTTATACATTGATCAGGAAGTGGTAACATTTACTGGCTTTATACATGGATCAGGAAGTGGTAACATTTACTGGCTTTATACATTGATCAGGAAGTGGTAACATTTACTGGCTTTATACATTGATCAGGAAGTGGTAACATTTACTGGCTTTATACATGGATCAGGAAGTGGTAACATTTACTGGCTTTATACATTGATCAGGAAGTGGTAACATTTACTTGCTTTATACATTGATCAGGAAGTGGTAACATTTACTGGCTTTATACATTGATCAGGAAGTGGTAACATTTACTGGCTTTATACATGGATCAGGAAGTGGTAACATTTATTGGCTTTATACATGGATCAGGAAGTGGTAACATTTACTGGCTTTATACATGGATCAGGAAGTGGTAACATTTACTGGCTTTATACATTGATCAGGAAGTGGTAACATTTACTGGCTTTATACATGGATCAGGAAGTGGTAACATTTACTGGCTTTATACATGGATCAGAAAGTGGTAACATTTACTGGCTTTATACATTGATCAGGAAGTGGTAACATTTACTGGCTTTATACATGGATCAGGAAGTGGTAACATTTACTGGCTTTATACATTGATCAGGAAGTGGTAACATTTACTGGCTTTATACATGGATCAGGAAGTGGTAACATTTACTGGCTTTATACATGGATCAGGAAGTGGTAACATTTACTGGCTTTATACATTGATCAAGAAGTGGTAACATTTACTGGCTTTATACATGGATCAGGAAGTGGTAACATTTACTGGCTTTATACATTGATCAGGAAGTGGTAACATTTACTGGCTTTATACATGGATCAGGAAGTGGTAACATTTACTGGCTTTATACATGGATCAGGAAGTGGTAACATTTACAGGCTTTATACATGGATCAGGAAGTGGTAACATTTACTGGCTTTATACATTGATCAGGAAGTGGTAACATTTACTGGCTTAATTTATACATGGATCAGGAAGTGGTAACATTTACTGGCTTTATACATTGATCAGGAAGTGGTGACATTTACTGGCTTTATACATTGATCAGGAAGTGGTAACATTTACTGGCTTTATACATTGATCAGGAAGTGGTGACATTTACTGGCTTTATACATTGATCAGGAAGTGGTAACATTTACTGGCTTTATACATTGATCAGGAAGTGGTAACATTTACTGGCTTTATACATGGATCAGGAAGTGGTAACATTTACTGGCTTTATACATGGATCAGGAAGTGGTAACATTTACTGGCTTTATACATGGATCAGGAAGTGGTAACATTTACTGGCTTTATACATTGATCAGAAAGTGATAACATTTACTGGCTTTATACATTGATCAGGAAGTGGTAACATTTACTGGCTTTATACATGGATCAGGAAGTGGTAACATTTACTGGCTTTATACATGGATCAGGAAGTGGTAACATTTACTGGCTTTATACATTGATCAGAAAGTGGTAACATTTACTGGCTTTATACATTGATCAGGAAGTGGTAACATTTACTGGCTTTATACATGGATCAGGAAGTGGTAACATTTACTGGCTTTATACATGGATCAGGAAGTGGTAACATTTACTGGCTTTATACATGGATCAGGAAGTGGTAACATTTACTGGCTTTATACATGGATCAGGAAGTGGTAACATTTACTGGCTTTATACATGGATCAGGAAGTGGTAACATTTACTGGCTTTATACATGGATCAGGAAGTGGTAACATTTACTGGCTTTATACATGGATCAGGAAGTGGTAACATTTACTGGCTTTATACATTGATCAGGAAGTGGTAACATTTACTGGCTTTATACATGGATCAGGAAGTGGTAACATTTACTGGCTTTATACATTGATCAGGAAGTGGTAACATTTACTGGCTTTATACATTGATCAGGAAGTGGTAACATTTACTGGCTTTATACATGGATCAGGAAGTGGTAACATTTACTGGCTTTATACATGGATCAGGAAGTGGTAACATTTACTGGCTTTATACATGGATCAGGAAGTGGTAACATTTACTGGCTTTATACATGGATCAGGAAGTGGTAACATTTACTGGCTTTATACATGGATCAGGAAGTGGTAACATTTACTGGCTTTATACATTGATCAGGAAGTGGTAACATTTACTGGCTTTATACATGGATCAGGAAGTGGTAACATTTACTGGCTTTATACATGGATCAGGAAGTGGTAACATTTACTGGCTTTATACATGGATCAGGAAGTGGTAACATTTACTGGCTTAATTTATACATGGATCAGGAAGTGGTAACATTTACTGGCTTTATACATGGATCAGGAAGTGGTAACATTTACTGGCTTTATACATTGATCAGGAAGTGGTAACATTTACTGGCTTTATACATGGATCAGGAAGTGGTAACATTTACTGGCTTAATTTATACATGGATCAGGAAGTGGTAACATTTACTGGCTTTATACATTGATCAGGAAGTGGTAACATTTCCTGGCTTTATACATGGATCAGGAAGTGGTAACATTTACTGGCTTAATTTATACATGGATCAGGAAGTGGTAACATTTACTGGCTTTATACATTGATCAGGAAGTGGTAACATTTACTGGCTTTATACATGGATCAGGAAGTGGTAACATTTACTGGCTTTATACATGGATCAGGAAGTGGTAACATTTATTGGCTTTATACATGGATCAGGAAGTGGTAACATTTACTGGCTTTATACATGGATCAGGAAGTGGTAACATTTACTGGCTTTATACATGGATCAGGAAGTGGTAACATTTACTGGCTTTATACATGGATCAGGAAGTGGTAACATTTACTGGCTTTATACATGGATCAGGAAGTGGTAACATTTATTGGCTTTATACATGGATCAGGAAGTGGTAACATTTACTGGCTTTATACATTGATCAGGAAGTGGTAACATTTACTGGCTTTATACATTGATCAGGAAGTGGTAACATTTACTGGCTTTATACATGGATCAGGAAGTGGTAACATTTACTGGCTTTATACATGGATCAGGAAGTGGTAACATTTACTGGCTTTATACATGGATCAGGAAGTGGTAACATTTACTGGCTTTATACATGGATCAGGAAGTGGTAACATTTACTGGCTTTATACATTGATCAGGAAGTGGTAACATTTACTGGCTTTATACATGGATCAGGAAGTGGTAACATTTACTGGCTTTATACATTGATCAGGAAGTGGTAACATTTACTGGCTTTATACATGGATCAGGAAGTGGTAACATTTACTGGCTTTATACATTGATCAGGAAGTGGTAACATTTACTTGCTTTATACATTGATCAGGAAGTGGTAACATTTACTGGCTTTATACATGGATCAGGAAGTGGTAACATTTACTGGCTTTATACATTGATCAGGAAGTGGTAACATTTACTGGCTTTATACATGGATCAGGAAGTGGTAACATTTACTGGCTTTATACATTGATCAGGAAGTGGTAACATTTACTGGCTTTATACATTGATCAGGAAGTGGTAACATTTACTGGCTTTATACATTGATCAGGAAGTGGTAACATTTACTTGCTTTATACATTGATCAGGAAGTGGTAACATTTACTGGCTTTATACATTGATCAGGAAGTGGTAACATTTACTGGCTTTATACATGGATCAGGAAGTGGTAACATTTATTGGCTTTATACATGGATCAGGAAGTGGTAACATTTACTGGCTTTATACATGGATCAGGAAGTGGTAACATTTACTGGCTTTATACATTGATCAGGAAGTGGTAACATTTACTGGCTTTATACATGGATCAGGAAGTGGTAACATTTACTGGCTTTATACATGGATCAGAAAGTGGTAACATTTACTGGCTTTATACATTGATCAGGAAGTGGTAACATTTACTGGCTTTATACATGGATCAGGAAGTGGTAACATTTACTGGCTTTATACATTGATCAGGAAGTGGTAACATTTACTGGCTTTATACATGGATCAGGAAGTGGTAACATTTACTGGCTTTATACATGGATCAGGAAGTGGTAACATTTACTGGCTTTATACATTGATCAAGAAGTGGTAACATTTACTGGCTTTATACATGGATCAGGAAGTGGTAACATTTACTGGCTTTATACATTGATCAGGAAGTGGTAACATTTACTGGCTTTATACATGGATCAGGAAGTGGTAACATTTACTGGCTTTATACATGGATCAGGAAGTGGTAACATTTACAGGCTTTATACATGGATCAGGAAGTGGTAACATTTACTGGCTTTATACATTGATCAGGAAGTGGTAACATTTACTGGCTTAATTTATACATGGATCAGGAAGTGGTAACATTTACTGGCTTTATACATTGATCAGGAAGTGGTGACATTTACTGGCTTTATACATTGATCAGGAAGTGGTAACATTTACTGGCTTTATACATTGATCAGGAAGTGGTGACATTTACTGGCTTTATACATTGATCAGGAAGTGGTAACATTTACTGGCTTTATACATTGATCAGGAAGTGGTAACATTTACTGGCTTTATACATGGATCAGGAAGTGGTAACATTTACTGGCTTTATACATGGATCAGGAAGTGGTAACATTTACTGGCTTTATACATGGATCAGGAAGTGGTAACATTTACTGGCTTTATACATTGATCAGAAAGTGGTAACATTTACTGGCTTTATACATTGATCAGGAAGTGGTAACATTTACTGGCTTTATACATGGATCAGGAAGTGGTAACATTTACTGGCTTTATACATGGATCAGGAAGTGGTAACATTTACTGGCTTTATACATTGATCAGGAAGTGGTAACATTTACTGGCTTTATACATTGATCAGGAAGTGGTAACATTTACTGGCTTTATACATGGATCAGGAAGTGGTAACATTTACTGGCTTTATACATGGATCAGGAAGTGGTAACATTTACTGGCTTTATACATGGATCAGGAAGTGGTAACATTTACTGGCTTTATACATGGATCAGGAAGTGGTAACATTTACTGGCTTTATACATGGATCAGGAAGTGGTAACATTTACTGGCTTTATACATGGATCAGGAAGTGGTAACATTTACTGGCTTTATACATTGATCAGGAAGTGGTAACATTTACTGGCTTTATACATGGATCAGGAAGTGGTAACATTTACTGGCTTTATACATGGATCAGGAAGTGGTAACATTTACTGGCTTTATACATTGATCAGGAAGTGGTAACATTTACTGGCTTTATACATTGATCAGGAAGTGGTAACATTTACTGGCTTTATACATGGATCAGGAAGTGGTAACATTTACTGGCTTTATACATGGATCAGGAAGTGGTAACATTTACTGGCTTTATACATGGATCAGGAAGTGGTAACATTTACTGGCTTTATACATGGATCAGGAAGTGGTAACATTTACTGGCTTTATACATGGATCAGGAAGTGGTAACATTTACTGGCTTTATACATTGATCAGGAAGTGGTAACATTTACTGGCTTTATACATGGATCAGGAAGTGGTAACATTTACTGGCTTTATACATGGATCAGGAAGTGGTAACATTTACTGGCTTTATACATGGATCAGGAAGTGGTAACATTTACTGGCTTAATTTATACATGGATCAGGAAGTGGTAACATTTACTGGCTTTATACATGGATCAGGAAGTGGTGACATTTACTGGCTTTATACATTGATCAGGAAGTGGTAACATTTACT
Source organism: Glandiceps talaboti (assembly GCF_964340395.1). Classification (NCBI taxonomy): domain Eukaryota; kingdom Metazoa; phylum Hemichordata; class Enteropneusta; family Spengelidae; genus Glandiceps; species Glandiceps talaboti. The sequence goes on along the minus strand of NC_135550.1, from coordinate 2,352,004 downwards.
GGCTTAATTTATACATGGATCAGGAAGTGGTAACATTTACTGGCTTTATACATTGATCAGGAAGTGGTAACATTTCCTGGCTTTATACATGGATCAGGAAGTGGTAACATTTACTGGCTTAATTTATACATGGATCAGGAAGTGGTAACATTTACTGGCTTTATACATTGATCAGGAAGTGGTAACATTTACTGGCTTTATACATGGATCAGGAAGTGGTAACATTTACTGGCTTTATACATGGATCAGGAAGTGGTAACATTTATTGGCTTTATACATGGAACAGGAAGTGGTAACATTTACTGGCTTTATACATGGATCAGGAAGTGGTAACATTTACTGGCTTTATACATGGATCAGGAAGTGGTAACATTTACTGGCTTTATACATGGATCAGGAAGTGGTAACATTTACTGGCTTTATACATGGATCAGGAAGTGGTAACATTTATTGGCTTTATACATGGATCAGGAAGTGGTAACATTTACTGGCTTTATACATTGATCAGGAAGTGGTAACATTTACTGGCTTTATACATTGATCAGGAAGTGGTAACATTTACTGGCTTTATACATGGATCAGGAAGTGGTAACATTTATTGGCTTTATACATGGATCAGGAAGTGGTAACATTTACTGGCTTTATACATTGATCAGGAAGTGGTAACATTTACTGGCATTATACATGGATCAGGAAGTGGTAACATTTACTGGCTTTATACATGGATCAGGAAGTGGTAACATTTACTGGCTTAATTTATACATGGATCAGGAAGTGGTAACATTTACTGGCTTTATACATTGATCAGGAAGTGGTAACATTTACTGGCTTTATACATGGATCAGGAAGTGGTAACATTTACTGGCTTTATACATTGATCAGGAAGTGGTAACATTTACTGGCTTTATACATTGATCAGGAAGTGGTAACATTTACTGGCTTTATACATGGATCAGGAAGTGGTAACATTTACTGGCTTTATACATGGATCAGAAAGTGGTAACATTTACTGGCTTTATACATGGATCAGGAAGTGGTAACATTTACTGGCTTAATTTATACATGGATCAGGAAGTGGTAACATTTACTGGCTTTATACATGGATCAGGAAGTGGTAACATTTACTGGCTTTATACATTGATCAGGAAGTGGTAACATTTACTGGCTTTATACATGGATCAGGAAGTGGTAACATTTACTGGCTTTATACATGGATCAGGAAGTGGTAACATTTACTGGCTTAATTTATACATGGATCAGGAAGTGGTAACATTTACTGGCTTTATACATGGATCAGGAAGTGGTAACATTTACTGGCTTTATACATGGATCAGGAAGTGGTAACATTTACTGGCTTAATTTATACATTGATCAGGAAGTGGTAACATTTACTGACTTTATACATTGATCAGGAAGTGGTAACATTTACTGGCTTTATACATGGATCAGGAAGTGGTAACATTTACTGGCTTTATACATGGATCAGGAAGTGGTACCATTTACTGGCTTTATACATTGATCAGGAAGTGGTAACATTTACTGGCTTTATACATTGATCAGGAAGTGGTAACATTTACTGGCTTTATACATTGATCAGGAAGTGGTAACATTTACTGGCTTTATACATGGATCAGGAAGTGGTAACATTTACTGGCTTAATTTATACATGGATCAGGAAGTGGTAACATTTACTGGCTTTATACATGGATCAGGAAGTGGTAACATTTACTGGCTTTATACATTGATCAGGAAGTGGTAACATTTACTGGCTTTATACATTGATCAGGAAGTGGTGACATTTACTGGCTTTATACATTGATCAGGAAGTGGTAACATTTACTGGCTTTATACATGGATCAGGAAGTGGTAACATTTACTGGCTTAATTTATACATGGATCAGGAAGTGGTAACATTTACTGGCTTTATACATGGATCAGGAAGTGGTAACATTTACTGGCTTTATACATTGATCAGGAAGTGGTAACATTTACTGGCTTTATACATTGATCAGGAAGTGGTGACATTTACTGGCTTTATACATTGATCAGGAAGTGGTAACATTTACTGGCTTTATACATGGATCAGGAAGTGGTAACATTTACTGGCTTTATACATTGATCAGGAAGTGGTGACATTTACTGGCTTTATACATTGATCAGGAAGTGGTAACATTTACTGGCTTTATACATTGATCAGGAAGTGGTAACATTTACTGGCTTTATACATTGATCAGGAAGTGGTAACATTTACTGGCTTTATACATGGATCAGGAAGTGGTAACATTTACTGGCTTTATACATTGATCAGGAAGTGGTAACATTTACTGGCTTTATACATGGAATACTTTCGCCTCAGTGATAGGATGACATGACGTCACAATTTCTCAAAGTCAACACTGGAGGGCACTGTATTTAATTTAAAATATTTAATTTTAGTTTATACATATATTTTCATAAGCCTGAACATTTCATTCCTCCTGGCATCTAGTTCATAAACTCTCATGTTCACAGACATATCGGAGAGGTATCGAATATGCTCACAGGAAATGTCAGAGGATGTACGTCACCACCAGATTATACATAAGGGGAGCACAGGAAATTGTCAGAATGTTTGCACTAAGCATAATTTCCTACTTAGGCTCCTTCTAGCCTCAGTCTAGTTCAAGCTGAGTTGGAGAACATTGCTAATTTTGTCTCTAGGGAGCGTACAACCTCATGCTACTGGAAAATTGGATGAATGCTAGACTCTGATCTGAACTATCCAACTTACAAGTGCCATGCCCCAGCAACGCTAAAAAGAACCACCTTATCGGCTTGTACAAACAAAGGGTCAACGGCCGTGCGCCTCGTGGCAGGACAGGAAACGATCCAAGTTCTTGCGTGCAGCCACCAGAACAAGAAGCTGGGTCACAACCCTTCAACCATCATGCAATGGGCGTAAACAACAATGGCGGCCTCCTGTCAGCGATCCAAGGTCTGACCGCTACAGTTACAGAGATGCAGGCAAACCTAACAGTCCTGACGAATAAGATAGCAACGATGGAGCAGTCAGGACAAGCACCTATGCCGAATAACAACGATGATGATGTCGTGGGTACGCTTGATTCCGTTATGCGATCTCCATATCCAACTTCGATGACGACAGGGGGTACAAGAACACAGTTTGATGTGGCAGCTGAATCGCTACCATTCATCGAAACCATCACTCCCCAGTTACGCAAACAGATAATCGAAGGTAAGGATTGTCAACCTTTCTGCCCTACTCATTCCCTATTATAATCCTAATGACAAGACGGATAAGATAGACGGCAGACTAAACAAAGACCTCTCATTGAGCGACTTTATTCAAGCCTTCGGCATTTACATGTATAAAAACGTGATGAGCGACGCATTCCCACAACGCAGATTAGAACTAGACCTATACGAAAGGGACTTGATCGACATGGGTAACAGATATGGTAGTAAAGGTTTCTATGAATATCACAAGCAGTTTAGTGCCAAAGCCGCAGCCCATCTAAAGTACCACGTCAAAGTAGATTGGTCCATCAGGAGTAATACCTTATTCTGTATATTTTCACCAACTACAAGCCATTAGTTGCAACTTGTGCCAAGCATTGGGCCATACATCCAATTTCTGTCCAAAGAACCTTGAGGGCAAGAAACTGGAAAAAGGGCTGGATACGTATGGCAGAGCCCGTGTGTACCTACAGGGACGCAAAATTTGTAATAATTTCAACAGCAATGCAGGATGCAGCCGTTCAAGATGCTCCCACCTCCACATTTGTTTGACATGTATAAATAAAGATCATCCTAAATCAGTGTGTAATGAAACAAAAAACGGAGGGACTGCCAGGGGGAAGACATTACAATGAACACAGTTATTAACCCCCTGGCAGTAACAACTCCTATTAACATTGAGAGATTATCAACCAATCTAGCTGATCATCCAGACAAAGTTTTTGTTAACTACCTCATTGACGGACTAAGACACGGTTTTCACACTGGAATACACCCACTCCCAGACACATCTTATGAATGTAAGAATCTCAATTCCGCTCGCCTCCAACAAATACCTACATCAGAATTGATCGACAAAGAAATCAATAAAGGTTTTCTATCAGGCCCATATGACTCTATACCATTTGCAGTGTATCACATTAATTCAATCGGCATAGCTGAAGGTAAATATTCAAAAAAGAAAAGGCTAATCGTTGATCTATCGGCACCCCACAGCAACGAAACACACCCTTCGTTAAATGAGCTGATAAACAAAGAACAATATTCTCTACATTACGTCACCATAGATACTACAATCAAACATATCAAGAAATTAGGACAGGGCAGCTGGCTATGCAAGGTAGATATTTCAGATGCTTTCAAATTACTGCCTTTACACCCAAAAATGTGGCCTTATCATGGTATAAAGTGGCACAACAAATATTATTTCTTCACAAGACTAGTCTTTGGTAGCCGGTCTAGCCCAAAGATTTTTGATACCCTTGCTACAGCTCTATGTTGGATTGCTTCAAATGTATACAAAATACGTGACATTCTCCATTTACTAGACTTCCTGACAATTGATCCACCACACTCTGACGCAGACAATCATTAATGTTCAATACTCTCCGCATCCCACAAAACAGTAGGCCCTTCTACATGCCTTGAATACCTGGGAATTATACTAGATTCTGACAAAATGGAAGCCAGACTGCCGAAAGAAAAAGTGAATCGAATCTGTGAAATTCTCAGATCATTTCTCAACAGGAAATCATGCACAAAACGAGAACTGCTGAGCTTGTTAGGCCACCTAAATTTTGTCAGTCGCATCATTCGCCCAAGGACGGTCTTTCGTATCGTATCTTATTTCCCTATCTACTACAGTTAAAGAACTTCACCATCACGTACGCTTAAGTCAGGAGTGCAGACTTGATATACATATGTGGTTGAAATTCCTCTCACAGTGGCACTGCATCTCCTTTTTCTTAGATTACAATCATTCACATGCAGCGGATAAGCATCTCTACACGGATGCGACCGATAAAGCCTTTGGGGGTTACTACGACAATAAGTGGTTCCAAGGTAGTTTTCCTGACAACCTTATTTCAGATGGTGACAAGTTATCAATGGCTTTTCGGGAACTCTATCCCATCATGATAGCAATTGTTCTATGGGGTCACACTTGGACAAGCCGACGGATTTTATTCTATTGTGACAATATGAGTGCTGTCGAAATAATCAACAAAGGACGATCCAAAGTGAAGATAATAATGAAACTTATGCGCAAATTAACCTGGTTCACAGCACTCCATGGCATATCCCTGGTGTACGTAATGACATTGCTGATGCATTATCTCGTTTCAGATGCAGAAGTTCCACAGATTGCTGCCTACAGCAGACATGCTACCCCACCAAATCCTGCCACCAGAGGACCTATTCAAGATATAGATCTGCAGGTAAACAAATTGTGGACGTATGCTATTAGCAGCCAGACGGCAAAAGCTAATCAGACTGCGTTAACATGATTAATCCAATTCAGCTCTAGGTGTGGTGTCATCACTCAACCAGGCACACTTCCGCCCCTATCTGAGAACATACTTATACACTTTGTTACCTTCTGTCATCAATATCTCGACTTGAAATACAATACTATTAAGCTGTACCTAGCAGGGATACGTTTCCATTACTTACGGGAAAGGACATACTAACCCCTTTGCCAATTCAGAGAGGTTGGAATACATATTGAAGGGGGTAAAACGAAGTCAAGCAACTACAGGAACAAACACTGAAAAACGTTTTCCAATCACATACAATATCTTATGTAGTATCACTTCTGCACTACAGAACAAGGTCTTCTCTTTCAATGTTGATCTGCTTCTGCTATGTGCATGCCATATGGCCTTCTTCGGTTTCCTATGCTGTGGAGAATTTACAGTCAGGAACACAGTAGATACCATCATCCATAATATGACTGTGCGACATTGTGTGGTCGCAGGATAAATATTCCCATTATACAGTCGTATTGCGGAGGTCAAAAACTGACCCATTTGGCAATGGGACACCGATCCATATTTTCAACATTCCAGCACTAAACACATTGGTCTATATGAAACAGTTACTACTTCTTCGCGCCACCATCAAGGTGCAACGAACTTATCACCTCTATTCTTTGATCAAGATAAGGGAATTCTCAGTCAAGGACAATTCATTGGCTACTTACGCCACATACTAAGTACAATCAGACTTGACGTGTCCAAATTCTGTGGACACTCATTTCATATTGGAGCAGCTACATCAGCTGCGGAATCGAAGATCACATGATACAAAATCTTGGCAGGTGGTCATCGAACTGCTATACTAGATATATACGGATTGCTAAGAAAGACATTCAGCAAGCTCAACTCTGATCAGCATGGCACACACATAGTGTAATCTATATTGCATCCGGAGGCTTCCTAATCCATTGGTCTCCACCACTATCTTTAACTGTCTTGGGGGCATTCGTTACATTCACTGCTTAGCATTCATTCCACTACTTTTGGGCATTTTCCCCTTGTTCAATTACCCCAATACAGTTTACAGTCAGCTGAAAACTAATCAATCAGCTCATTTCGAATACAAATTCATTCACCTAGCTATGTCTGCCAGGTCCTCCCCAGGTAGCTAGGATAAGACACCTGCCGGGTCCTCCCCAGGTGCTCTTCTTGGCGTATTGTAAATTCTCCCAAGTACAAATTCAACCTAGCTATGTCTGTTGGGTCCTCCCCAGGTAGCTAGTATACAGACACCTGCCGGATCCTCCCCAGGTGCTCTTCTCGGCTTATTGCAAATTACCCCTGTACAATTCACCACCTAGCTATGTCTGCCGGGTCTTCCCCAGGTAGCTACAGTTACGACACCTGCCGGGTCCTCCCCAGGTGCTCTTCTTGGTTTACTGCAAATTATCCCTGTACAATTCACCACCTAGCTATGTCTGCCGGGTCCTCCCCAGGTAGCTATGGTTACGACACCTGCCAGGTCCTCCCCGGGTGATCTTTTCGGTTTACTTATATGTTTTACATTCAGGAGCACACATATACTATACTCCTTACACCTGCTGGTGATCTTCCCAGCTGCAAGTGGTGCTGAGTAGCCCTCAAGATAGCCATAGTTTGTGTTTGTTTTTTGTCATTGATTTAACAGTTAGTTTGTTACCACGACATTAAAGCTCAAGTTTTTCTAGACATACTTGCAAGTCTCACTACTTCATTCTACATTCACACAAGGACAGTAACAGATACCCAATATGTGGGTATAAATGGAAAAATGGTGACATACATAAGGGCGGCCCTATTTATTTTTCTGTTTCTCATCTCCCGACCGACCCTAATTTGCAGCTCAGACATCAGAAAAAAAACCCTTTTTTTATTTCCGACCGACCCGAGTTCATCTTAGCAACACAGCAAGATTGTAAGGTTTGAACGAACATCAAATGTTCCTCATGGTGTCTACCCCCTTGTCACGTTGGAGCAGCACGTGTCTTTCATGGCTGAGGTTGGAGGGACAGGGCTCAACATTAATGCCGGCCAAGCATCCCGGGCTGCCAAATCTTCAGGCTGGACCGGAAGATTTTTGAAAGACCTGCCCATTTTGCTGGAATGTAACAGCTCAGAATATTTCTATTATTTTCAAAATTATGCTTAAAATTGGTAAAAGGCATACTGCATTCCTCAAAAAAACAATTTTTTGACCAGTTTTTAGCTTTAAATCAGTTGTATCATTGGGGAAATGACCGACTCCGTAATGGTAATGCATTTCATGACCCATGACATACATGAACTTTAAAAGATGATCTTTGTTCATTGCGCATGTGCAATAAATGAAATTATCACAGCTTCACGCAGCAGAGGCTCATGATGTTTGTTACAACTTACAAGCTTCAATTGTGTCATAAACGCAGGTTTTAGGCATGGATGTTACAACAATTGTACAAAATGACTCAAAAAGAGCAGTGATAGCTGATCATTTAAATAGTTTCAGCATTGGAATGTTTGATAACACGGAGTGTCGCAGTCACACATCAACGAATGGTTATCTCTATCATGGTCGATGAGGTCGCACAGTACAAGGATATTCGAGTACGGTTAATTACCTGGAATCGGTACATACAAAATAATTCGTTTAGCTTTAATTTTAGTAAAGCGAAGCTCCGAGGGCTGTAAGAGAGTCTAACACACACACACACACACACACATCCACACACACACAGACAGACAGACAGACAGACGCCGGGCGATCCCTATAGCACTACTGAACCTCAGTTCAGTTGTGCTAAAAATGATAATTCCTCTAGCAAACTGATGACAATCACGCAAGTGTTTCAAAAAGTTACATACTAAAGTTCAAATTGGATAACTTGAAAAAATTGCTAGCAATGTCAATGCAACTTTGATTAATAGGACAAATGTGTTAGTACACCTGATAAAATCATACAATAGTTCATGGCTACAGATATACATCCATTAGGATGATGAGTATTCATCTTCTTACAAAGTTGTTCTACGGACTTGTCAACCTTGCTAAAATGAAGGAAAGAGACCTGTAACAAGGAATTCAATAAAGAGAAGAGAAAAGAAGTTGTAGAGAGACTGATAGGACAGAAAGGACAGAGAATAGAACAGAAAAAATATAGATTTTTTTCCTTGTCCTTTTTTTTCGCCCGCCCACTGAAGATGGGAAACAAAAAAAAAAAAAGGTCATCCTAATCTTGTTATAGTAGAAGCTTAAACCAATTCTAAGCTATACCAAAGATAACTGAGTTTTAAAAAAATAGTACATGTATATCAAATCACTTCTCTTACATTTATTTTATCAATAAAATTGCAATGTCATTTGATTGGACCTTCCCTTTAATTAAGGTTTACAAATTGTTTCGTGATACATGTACACCAGAAGTTTCATGTTTGGAGAATCAAATTTAGGAACTATTACCTTAAATTCAGTGTTAATCAAAGATAACAAAAGTAAAAAATGTTTGATTTTCACCTGAATCTGTTGTTTCCTCTTGACTACATTAGAGACTAGAAGTAAACAGGCTAAGGCATGTGCTGTCATCTGCAACTTGATAAACTGTCTGGAAAATGCTATCATATCCATATCAGATACCACAGGACAACTGAAATAATAGAAATGTGTTAATAACTATTAACAGTTGGCAAAGCTATATATCACTATTAATCACAATGTTCAAGTTGGGATTTGAGATTAGCTTCATGGAATATGTTGTGTATTCTGCACTGTACAACACTGACAGTTTTGAGCAATTCTTGGAGTGACTGTCTTGTTTCTTTGCATTGTCTGTTAAGATCATGAGTCAGGTTTTCTATGTCTTGTTGGTTCATTTGTTAAGATTTGATGATCCATCTGATCATACAAAGCACCATGACAGCTGATAACCACTACTTTATAACAAACCCAAAGACTACAATAGCTTACCGTAACAGAAGTAGCAGGGATTCATGGCATATTTTCATCTGTTCATCACTTAGTGGTGCAAACACTAAACACAAAGTAAGATCTCTTATTAGTACATTTGTATATATTACAAATTACAATTATGGAGTCATGATGCTCAAATTGTTAGAGTGGCTGGCTTGGAATCTGCAGGATATAGGTTGTGGAGTCATGATGGGTGAATGGTTAGAGTGGCTGGCTTGAATTTGTAGGATGTGAGTTCAGCATTGCTGTAGCTGTTTGTTTCTGAATAGCTTAAATCCTTGGGCAATATTGAACCACGATTGTGCTCCAGTCAACCCAGCTGTATAACTGGGGACCTGGTATACTTTTATATTAGGCCTTCTGCTAGGGATAGTAATAACTCGACCCTCATGAAAAAAGGCAATTACCTATCAGGCTATCGAGTCTAAATAAAGTTAATTATTATTATTATTATTATTATTATTATTATTATTATTATTACAACATTGCCAAATCAAATGATACAAAATCATACATTGTACATGTTTGAATAGACTGAAAGATACGTCATGACATTTCGCCCTCACTGGCCTCCTCTCACCCCTGACTGTATTACTCTGAACTAGTATGTCGGAAACTTCAAAAGATTTTGGCCCCACCCTGAACTAGTGATTAGAAGGTCATGCAGAGGTTGTCAAGTACATTAGAAATCAAATATGTAGAATAGCTTCTACGTCAGGCGATAAGAGTGAATGTTGCCATGGTAATATATATGTCAATCACTCGGTTGGCGACACTCGCTCTAGGATTAGGCTTGCATAACCACCGATAATATCACCACGTAAATAAACATACACACATGTGTCGGCAAAATTGTAACTCTCCTAAAATAATGTTCTTGTACTTCAAATTTTCAAATTATTACTGCCATGTTAAGTTTTGTATTAAATATTACGGAGTCATGCATGAAGGTACCTGTAAAATGCCAACAAAGTCCACGATCGCCACATTCAAACTTACGTGTACAGAGTATGCTGTCTGTGGTGTACAATTACACACTAAAACAAGCGATTCATGTTTCCTACAGACGATCGTTCATGTCATATTTACATGATTTGTGTCCCGTTACGATTTACTTGTTGTCCTCGTCGACAGCAATTCCGATCAATTTCTCTTGGTAAACTTCACTGGTAAGAACTTTCCACCAGACTTTGTTGATGGCAGCTTCAGGTGAACTGAATACTATTTGCACCCGTCCATCAATGACATGTTGTTTAGTATCATTATCGTTCAACGTTGAACCGATAAGCGATGCTGTTATGACTAACTTTTGACAACGTTCTACTTGGCCTATTATCAGTGAAATGAGAGGCGAAATAACAAGAATAAAACCTGGTTAACCCTTGACTAAATCGATGACTTTAGGTGCTAGGTAGTATATAATCCATTTCCTGTAATCGGTAGTATCGCAAACACGTCTCTTCCTGTACAAAAAAACCTCTCAACATTTTTCTTTCAACACTATTTCAAACTCATGGGAAGACTTTGTTACGGCATCCACGACAGGCATTTTGGTATACTTTGTTTGTAAACAAGTGTGAACAGATTACATTGTTTACACATGATAAGATACAAGATGGTTGTGGGCAGAACGTATGTTAATATCGGTGACGCAATGCCTGGTTCTGTTGCCAGTGAAATTAAAATAAATTAACATAAAAGTCTGACATGGTTATTTGAATGCCTTTTATTGTGTACATGCCTGTAATTGGCCACAACCAGTTCTGGTTGAAAATGCTAGGAATAGTGCAGTTCGATACAGACGTGGGAGGGGTTGGCCGACGTGTGTGGGCTTCCCATCATGGCATACCTTACAAACTAATGTTTGAATACAGACGTGGGAGGGGTTGGCCGACGTGTGTGGGCTTCCCATCATGGCATACCTTACAAACTAATGTTTGAATACAGACGTGGGAGGGGTTGGCCGACGTGTGTGGGCTTCCCATCATAGCGTACCTTACAAACTAATGTTTGAATACAGAATAATAATTTCTCCAGTTGTATAACAAAGGGAACCTTAATAAAATCTAAGGCAGACAATCTTGGTATTGTTAGTATACTGTACAGATGATTAAACCAAGGGCATGAGGCAACAATTCTGGTGTCTATCAACAATTGAATAACATGAATAAAGATAATATCAAAAAGTTCCGTCAAGTTTATAATTCCTTCATTATCTTGAATCAATAATTAATATCTAATTAAAATACACAGAAAAATACATACAGTAACTTGAAACGCGCTGAAATATAAATAGAATACGGCGGACTGGGACGTAACATGCGTAATGCATGTCTAGTCTAACGTGTGTGGAGCATGTGTGGAGTGTACCGATTGTGTAGCGCCCCCAACGGTCATATAAATTATCTGTCTTGTCGCGCGCTCGCGATCGCGAGCTCGAATGATTCGAATCTTTGCAACCGTCCATAAAAGTACTGGATTTTGAAAATTCCATATGCACGAGCTCGACATTTGCTCAATTTGCTCAATTTGCTCAATTGCTAAAAAAGGAAGGGTAGGACACTCCGGTGTTCTTTTTCGTCGTAAGATTGAAACCATATCGCCCTCGTTCACGGACGCTTTCTGTTTCGGGCAAACTTACGCGTTTTTGTTTACTCAGTCAAATGATGTTGTTACGTTTTCTCTTTCATTCAAAGGTATATTTTGAAGAGACACAGATATGATGAGTAATGTTTAATGATTATTTTTACGTAATTTTATGAAAATAATATAGACCGGAATCGACTGTGTGTTCGAGCCTACCGTAACTCAACGGCATCAAATATTTATTAAAAAAAGAAATTATCAATTGTGTTTTTGTTTATATCCCTCGCAAAAGACGCACCGTTTCAGAGCTTCAGTTCATATAATATGCTGTTTCAGCAATCTGTTTTACTGTCCTGCAAACGCCACAAAATTCATTGGTCACATGTTCGATTTGAAGCGTCCTGATTGGTTTATTCGATGTCTTGTCCTACCCCTCTGTATTACAAGTTTAAGCAAGGAATTGGTTTGAGCTCGAGCTCGAGCACGGCAAGCAGCGCGTCACGCATCGAAGCGTCAGCTGTCGCGAGCGAACTAAGCGTCGATTTTGCATGCACCATGATCATATTCCATTTAATCATTACAGACAAAATCTATCCATATAGTTTCTTTTCCTTTATTCTTTTTTGGAGTCTTCCATATTTATATAAACTTTTTCTGTGATTATTAAAAATGATTCATTTTTTAAAAGACAGGAAAGTGTACAAATACATACCCAAAATAACAAATATTTGTAGACGTGTTTAATGATTTTATTAAAATAAACTACAAATAAAGAAGTAAGTATGTAAATGTGACTCATAGCTAACTTGGGCCTTTATTACCTGTATGACATCATTATCATTTTTGGGTTTCACCAGAATTGTTGCCTCATGCCCCTGATTAAACCAGTACAAACAATAAAACCATATATGACAGACACCTTCTAAATTTAGTAATGAAACTTTTTATTTTACAGCGTCAAAAAATTCTTGGAAGTTGATCACTAGTAGGCTGTATAGATTAGCAGACCAATACAATCCAATAAAAAGACAACCTACCTACTGTTAGTGGCTGCAGTACAGCTGTTCTCCAGCTTCTAATTAGTGATGGAATCTGCCATAAATTTGGTATGACAGACAGCTGTATTACCACATAGTGAAGATAATTTATCTATGGTGGGAAAAATAGATGAAACACTTACAGAGATGGTAGTAGAAACAGTTCACATGTATATGTCATTAAATTCTGGGTAATCTTTTTTTTTTAAGTGACTTTTTAAGGATTGATTCCTATCAAATTATTGTCAGATTTTACATTGTGACAAGTGAGTGTGTGTGTGTGTGTGTGTGTGTGTGTGTGTGTGTGGCTATTGTTATGGGTGTGGTCTGGTTGCTAGGCACATTTACACACATTTCTTGAATGTTATTCAATTGTCTATTAATATACTTATATGGTTATCTTTGCAATATACTGGATTGTTTGGATGTTGCTATGGGTGTGGTCCTGTTGCTAGGCACATTTACATACATTTCTTGAATGTTTATTCAAATGTATATTAATCACTGTTGTTATCTTTGCGATATGCATGATCATTTGGCTGATGCTATGGGCATGGTCTTGTTGCTAGGTTCATTTGCATATATTTAAAACAATGCTGTTCACTTGTCTAACAACCCGTTATTTTTGTGACCGTTTGGCTGTTGCTATGGGTGTGGTCATGGTTGCTAAGGCAAAAATGTTTTACAGAAAATCTGCAGAATAATACTTCTACGAATATTCCCACCAAATTTCAGGCCAATCTGCCCAGTAGTTTTGGATTTTAACTTTTTAAACCAAAATTTGGTTGTTGCTATGGGCTTGGTCATTGTTGCTAGGACCAAAATGTTTTACAGAAAATCTGCTGAATAACATTTCTAAGAACATTCCCACCAAATTTCAGGCCAATCTGCCCAGTAGTTTTGGATTTTAACTTTTTTGACCAAAAATCATGTTTTTTGACACAAAAATGGCTGTAAGTCATAGTTCATTATCCATTTACTAAGATTGAAAGAAATTGATCAATGAATATCCAAGATATGACTCCGGACGGACGCACGCACGCACGATTGGACGGAGCACAATCTATAAGCCCCCGTCCTGGACTATGTAGGGGGGGGGGGGGGTAGGGGGGCTAAAAATCACAAATAAAGAGCAAAAACATTTGAAATCCTCTTTCAGACTATTAGAATTTTGATGGCCAAATGATTTCTCAGCCCCCTTCCCATTGTCGTAAATTTTGGTCATGCCATTAGTGCACATTCACTCTTGTATGCATCATCATCAGAGCCAAGTCAACTATTGCTATTGAAATTGACTCAAATAAGATGTATATATAAAGTATGTAAAATATAAAGAAACCCCCTTAAATAATTTTGAAACAAGGTGTGCATGTTAGTCCAGCAGCCACTTTACTGACATGTGAAGCCTGCATGAGGAAATATTGTCCATCGCAAAAACAAACAAACCAGATTTAAACTGAATGCCTCCCATAAGGGAATCACTAATTATGCAAATTGGTCATTAAAACTTAAAAAAAACTATGGTAACAGGTTTTTTTTTGACAGGTGTGCTTTCTGAGGTTAATGTATGTGCCAAATTAAACGGAATTTGAAGAGTGCATGATACTGCTTCATTGCTGAATATCATTTGTTATTCAAATTACTCACTGAAGAAAAAAGTTGCATCGACAACATCTTAGCACATGTACGTATCATTATAGTTGATATATGTATATACCATATTATATGAAATTTGAAGTTTGCATTTTTAAGATATAGTCTAGTTACCTAAAATCATTAATTATGCAAAAATTTCATTAAAACTGTAATCTATATCAACAAGGTTTATAGGACATATGCACTGTTATGTTTAACATATGTACTAAATTGTATTGTAATTGAAGTAGTATGCAGTCTTAAGATATTGCCTAATTATTGAAAATCATTAATTATGCAAATTATTCATTAACACTGTAAGGTACATCAACAAACTTTATAGGACATATTCGATTTGTTATGGTTAACATATGTACTGAATTGTATTGAAATTGAAGTATGCAATCTTAAGATATAGCCTAATTACTGAAAATCAATAATTGTGCAAATTAGTCATTAACACTAAGGTACATCAACAAACTTTATAGCATATATGCGATATTTGTTATGGTTAACATATCTTCTGAATTATATTGAAATTGAAGGATGTACTCTTAAGATATAGCCTAATTACCGAAAATAATTAATTATGCAAATTATTCATTAACACTGTAAGGTACATCAACAGGACATATGTGTTTTCTAATGGTTACCGTATGAACTAAATTATATTGAAATTGAAGAATGCAGTCTTAAGATATTGCTTAATTAGTTGATTTCATTGATATGCAAATTTCTCTAATTAACATGAACAGATTGAGCTCAAAAACTACTCAGGTCTAGCCATTATCCCAAACATTATATGTACCAAATTTCAGTTTAATTGAGATGACTGTTTTTAAGAAAAATGATGACACAGACATACAGACAGACAGACATCCCCCTTTTAATACCTCCCGTACCCTTACGGGAGGTAAAAAAAATGAAATGTCAAAAATGTGGGTAGGTTGGGCCCATTGAACAGCTTTCTTATTTTTTCTGACCTTATATAATATATGATTATTTTACATAATCTATAAAGCCAGGGTAATCCAAGGAACATTCCAAGATGTGCAACAAAGACATTACATATATCCTGACAATACTTACCATACTAAACACCATAAGTTGCTGTAATACTCCATTCCATAGTTGTATGTCATATATTTTATTGTCTAAACACAGATCACTAATCAACTTGACAGCCTGATGAAAAACACAAAATTTTGTTTTACAAAACAGATATATTATCATGTACAAGGAGTAAATGCTACCTGATACACTCAAATTAACCATTCTGATAGTTCTCCTTCAAATGACCCAGCGTTTGTCAAGGTCTCGACCTCATATTTAAATATATGTAACATTATGTCCCAACAACAGTGCTTCCCATTCTATAGGTACTAGTAGAACTTGTTTGACAAAAACCATTGAAAATAGACTAACAGAATTCAACCTTACTGGGCACCTCTCTTGTCATCATAGTCTGATAAGGACCAGCTACTGAATCCCAGGTACTTGTTTAAGTGTTATTTCATTTGTGGAGCCATATGGATTACACAGAATCACCCTTTCATTCTAGACAACAGTTTCTATAGCTCTGTCCATAGCCCCTACACGTGTAGGGTCTATGCTCTGTCCGACAACAATTTCTATAGCTCTGTCCATAGACCCTACACATGTAGGGGTCTATGCTCTGTCCGACAACAGTTTCTATACCTCTATCCATAGACCCTACACATGTAGGGGTCTATGCTCTGTCCGACAACAGTTTCTATAGCTCTGTCCATAGACCCTACACATGTAGGGGTCTATGCTCTGTCTGACAACTGTGTTTTTTACCCTAATCTAAACTTGGCCTTTAAGAACAAGTGTAGCAGAAATGTATTAAGTTTGGAGATTTTGAAGACTAGAGGAGTACCAATATTGAGACTACTTACAAAATGATTTGTTTTACAATATCTTCTTTGGTAAGTTCAATTTGATTTACAAGATAATAACATAAAATGCAATTTGCCTCTAAAGATTAAAATGTGAACATAAACTTTCAGGCATGTGATTCCTATAATTAATTTTTGTATTACGCTCTTAAAATTGTCATTGTTGTGAGTGGTATATAAACAGTCACTGTAAAAACCCCTCTGATAATTAGGCTCTTCCCTTCTCTTATACTACCTTAGGTTCATGACTGTGATTCCTCCAGATTCGTCTAACAAGTTCTTCTTTGTTACATTTGGTGAATTCAGCCACACTGTATGTCATATTGAGTGTTTCCAGATCAGTCAGGTATACTAAGGTTTGTAAATTGAATCTGCAAAATAGACACAGTGAGCACAGACAGTTATCCCTTCATGTTAGTCAGCTAGATGTTATTTTCTGCTCTCATGAAACAAGACTTGGGGAGGGGGGTATTTTAATTTCAATTTCTGTTGAAGGCTACACATATTTTGGACTGAGACACCTTTATATTCAAAAATTTTCAAAAATGTTACTTGCAGTACTTATATCAGCTTGGTGTTACTTGCAGTACTTATATCAGCTTGGTGTTACTTGCAGTACTTATATCAGCTTGGTGTTACATGCAGTACTTATATCAGCTTGGTGTTACATGCAGTACTTATATCAGCTTGGTGTTACATGCAGTACTTATATCAGCTTGGTGTTACTTGCAGTACTTATATCAGCTTGGTGTTACATGCAGTACTTATATCAGCTTGGTGTTACATGCAGTACTTATATCAGCTTGGTGTTACATGCAGTACTTATATCAGCTTGGTGTTACATGCAGTACTTATATCAGCTTGGTGTTACATGCAGTACTTATATCAGCTTGGTGTTACATGCAGTACTTATATCAGCTTGGTGTTACTTGCAGTACTTATATCAGCTTGGTGTTACTTGCAGTACTTATATCAGCTTGGTGTTACATGTAGTACTTATATCAGCTTGGTGTTACTTGCAGTACTTATATCAGCTTGGTGTTACTTGCAGTACTTATATCAGCTTGGTGTTACTTGCAGTACTTATATCAGCTTGGTGTTACTTGCAGTACTTATATCAGCTTGGTGTTACATGCAGTACTTATATCAGCTTGGTGTCACTTGCAGTACTTATATCAGCTTGGTGTCACTTGCAGTACTTATATCAACTTGGTGTTACTTGCAGTACTTATATCAGCTTGGTGTTACTTGCAGTACTTATATCAACTTGGTGTTACATGCAGTACTTATATCAGCTTGGTGTTACATGCAGTACTTATATCAGCTTGGTGTTACATGCAGTACTTATATCAGCTTGGTGTTACATGCAGTACTTATATCAGCTTGGTGTTACTTGCAGTACTTATATCAGCTTGGTGTTACATGCAGTACTTATATCAGCTTGGTGTTACTTGCAGTACTTATATCAGCTTGGTGTTACATGCAGTACTTATATCAGCTTGGTGTTACATGCAGTACTTATATCAGCTTGGTGTTACATGCAGTACTTATATCAGCTTGGTGTTACATGCAGTACTTATATCAGCTTGGTGTTACTTGCAGTACTTATATCAGCTTGGTGTTACTTGCAGTACTTATATCAGCTTGGTGTTACATGCAGTACTTATATCAGCTTGGTGTTACTTGCAGTACTTATATCAGCTTGGTGTTACATGCAGTACTTATATCAGCTTGGTGTTACATGCAGTACTTATATCAGCTTGGTGTTACTTGCAGTACTTATATCAGCTTGGTGTTACATGCAGTACTTATATCAGCTTGGTGTTACATGCAGTACTTATATCAGCTTGGTGTTACATGCAGTACTTATATCAGCTTGGTGTTACTTGCAGTACTTATATCAGCTTGGTGTTACATGCAGTACTTATATCAGCTTGGTGTTACTTGCAGTACTTATATCAACTTGGTGTTACTTGCAGTACTTATATCAGCTTGGTGTTACTTGCAGTACTTATATCAACTTGGTGTTACATGCAGTACTTATATCAGCTTGGTGTTACTTGCAGTACTTATATCAGCTTGGTGTTACATGCAGTACTTATATCAACTTGGTGTTACATGCAGTACTTATATCAGCTTGGTGTTACTTGCAGTACTTATATCAGCTTGGTGTTACTTGCAGTACTTATATCAGCTTGGTGTTACTTGCAGTACTTATATCAGCTTGGTGTTACATGCAGTACTTATATGAGCTTGGTGTTACTTGCAGTACTTATATCAACTTGGTGTTACATGCAGTACTTATATCAGCTTGGTGTTACATGCAGTACTTATATCAGCTTGGTGTTACTTGCAGTACTTATATCAGCTTGGTGTTACTTGCAGTACTTATATCAGCTTGGTGTTACATGCAGTACTTATATCAGCTTGGTGTTACTTGCAGTACTTATATCAGCTTGGTGTTACTTGCAGTACTTATATCAGCTTGGTGTTACATGCAGTACTTATATCAGCTTGGTGTTACATGCAGGACTTATATCAGCTTGGTGTTACTTGCAGTACTTATATCAGCTTGGTGTTACATGCAGTACTTATATCAGCTTGGTGTTACATGCAGTACTTATATCAGCTTGGTGTTACTTGCAGTACTTATATCAGCTTGGTGTTACATGCAGTACTTATATCAGCTTGGTGTTACATGCAGTACTTATATCAGCTTGGTGTTACATGCAGGACTTATATCAGCTTGGTGTTACTTTTAAGATTGTAATTCCTATTAGTCTTTCTGAATATGAAATATTTGGCTATTTTGGCTAAATTTAAAAATATTGTCTCAAACGTGTGTCCTGTATTAACCTTGCTTGCATAATCATCATAGAAGAACATGTAGACAGACAAGTTTGCCCTGATTCACAATCATTCACTGACAATAAACTAAGTTTTAACTTCCTTCCAAACTGAATTTTTAAAAAACACTGTAACTTAAAATTTCAATATTTTACCTGATTCTTTCCACAGGTTGTGAAGAAATCTTCTCAATCACTTCTTTACCAACCAGTGAAAACAGACACTGCATTATCCGAATGCAACTTGTATTTGTTAGTTCGGCAGATGGCTGAAATTTAAAAAAAAAGAAATCAGAAACCAAGACAAGCGTTTCACGTCAAGACAATAAAGTAAAGAACTAGACAAAATAAATCATTTAGTCTAGTAATAAGATAATGAAATATACAACCAGTGACAGGCTAACATGACATACAACCAGTGACAGGCTAACATGACATACAACCATTGACATGGTAACATGAAATACAACCAGTGACAGGCTAACATGACATACTACGTACTAGTGACATGCTAACATGAAATACTACCAGTGACTGGCTAACATGACATACTACGTACTAGTGACATGCTAACATGACATACTACCAGTGGCAGGCTAACACGACATACTACCAGTGACAGGCTAACATGACATACAACTAGTGACAGGCTAACATGACATACAACCATTGACATGGTAACATGACATACAACCAGTGACAGGCTAACATGAAATACAACCATTGACAGGCTAACATGACATACAACCAGTGGCTGGCTAACATGACATACTACCAGTGGCTGGCTAACATGACATACTACGTACTAGTGACATGCTAACATGAAATACTACCAGTGACTGGCTAACATGACATACTACGTACTAGTGACATGCTAACATGACATACTACCAGTGGCAGGCTAACACGACATACTACCAGTGACAGGCTAACATGACATACAACCAGTCACAGGCTAACATGACATACAACCAGTGACAGGCTAACATGACATACTACCTGTGACAGGCTAACATGACATACTACGTACTAGTGACAGGCTAACATGAAATACAACCATTGACAGGCTAACATGACATACAACCAGTGGCTGGCTAACATGACATACAACCAGTGGCTGGCTAACATGACATACTACGTACTAGTGACATGCTAACATGAAATACTACCAGTGACTGGCTAACATGACATACTACGTACTAGTGACATGCTAACATGACATACTACCAGTGGCAGGCTAACACGACATACTACCAGTGACAGGCTAACATGACATACAACCAGTCACAGGCTAACATGACATACAACCAGTGACAGGCTAACATGACATACTACCTGTGACAGGCTAACATGACATACTACGTACTAGTGACAGGCTAACATGACATACAACCAGTGACTGGCTAACATGACATACAACCAGTGACTGGCTAACATGACACACAACCAGTGACAGGCTAACACGACATACTACCAGTGACAGGCTAACATGACATACAACCAGTGACAGGCTAACATGACATACAACCAGTGAAAGGCTAACATGACATACAACCAGTGACAGGCTAACATGACATACAACCAGTGACAGGCTAACATGACATACTACGTACTAGTGACAGGCTAATATGACATACTACCAGTGACAGGCTAACATGACATACAACCAGTGACATGCTAACATGACATACAACCAGTGACAGGCTAACATGACATACTACCAGTGACAGGCTAACATGACATACAACCAGTGACAGGCTAACATGACATACAACCAGTGACATGCTAACACGACATACTACCAGTGACAGGCTAACATGACATACTACCAGTGACAGGCTAACATGACATACAACCAGTGACATGCTAACACGACATACTACTAGTGACAGGCTAACATGACATACAACCAGTGACAGGCTAACATGACATACAACCAGTGACAGGCTAACACGACATACTACCAGTGACATGCTAACACGACATACAACCAGTGACAGGCTAACATGACATACAACCAGTGACATGCTAACACGACATACAACCAGTGACAGGCTAACATGACATACAACCAGTGACAGGCTAACATGACATACAACCAGTGACATGCTAATATGACATACAACCAGTGACATGCTAACATGACATACAACCAGTGACATGCTAACATGACATACAACCAGTGACAGGCTAACACGACATACAACCAGTGACAGGCTAACACGACATACAACCAGTGACAGGCTAACATGACATACTACCAGTGACAGGCCAACATGACACACTACCAGTGACAGGCTAACATGACATACTACCAGTGACAGGCTAACATGACATACAATCAGTGACATGCTAACACGACATACTACCAGTGACAGGCTAACATGACATACAACCAGTGACAGGCTAACATGACATACTACCAGTGACAGGCTAACATGACATACTACCAGTGATAGGCTAACATGACATACTACCAGTGACAGGCCAACAGGACATACTACCAGTGACAGGCTAACATGACATACTACCAGTGACAGGCTAACACGACATACTACCAGTGACAGGCTAACATGACATACTACCAGTGACAGGCTAACATGATATACTACCAGTGACATGCTAACATGACATACAACCAGTGACAGGCTAACATGACATACAACCTGTGACATGCTAACATGACATACAACCATTGACATGCTAACATGACATACAACCAGTGACAGGCTAACATGACATACTACCAGTGACAGGCTAACATGACATACTACCAGTGACATGCTAACATGACATACAACCAGTGACAGGCTAACATGACATACTACCAGTGACAGGCTAACATGACATACTACCAGTGACAGGCTAACATGACATACAACCAGTGACAGGCTAACATGACATACTACCAGTGACAGGCTAACATGACATACAACCAGTGACAGGCTAACATGACATACAACCAGTGCCATGCTAACACGACATACTACCAGTGACAGGCTAACATGACATACAACCAGTGACAGGCTAACATGACATACAACCAGTGACAGGCTAACATGACATACTACCAGTGACATGCTAACACGACATACAACCAGTGACAGGCTAACATGACATACAACCAGTGACATGCTAACATGACATACAACCAGTGACATGCTAACATGACATACAACCATTGACATGCTAACATGACATACAACCAGTGACATGCTAACATGACATACTACCAGTGACAGACTAACATGACATACTACCAGTGACAGGCTAACATGACATACTACCAGTGACATGCTAACATGACATACAACCAGTGACAGGCTAACATGACATACAACCTGTGACATGCTAACATGACATACAACCATTGACATGCTAACATGACATACTACCAGTGACAGGCTAACATGACATACTACCAGTGACAGGCTAACATGACATACAACCAGTGACAGGCTAACATGACATACTACCAGTGACAGGCTAACATGACATACTACCAGTGACATGCTAACATGACATACAACCAGTGACATGCTAACACGACATACAGCCAGTGACAGGCTAACACGACATACAGCCAGTGACAGGCTAACATGATATACAACCAGTGACAGGCTAACATGACATACTACCAGTGACAGGCTAACATGAATAAGAACTTGTTAGAAACAGGTAAAGTAAAACATGAATTGGGTTTAATAACACTTGGCATAGCAAGTTGGACTTACAGATACATGTATTACGCTCTATCATTTGATAAACACCCTTTAAAGCGGAATGCCACTCCAGGATATAGAGTAAAAAATTACTATACACTTCAGTGTAAAACAGCTGTCATGAATATTTACTGTTAAACCATTGAATACATTAGTTCTGCTGATTCCCATGATGCAATAGCCTAGAGCAAAAATACCCTATTATGGTACATGGGAACGAACCACTGGCCGACCGCTGCCGATTGATGGCCCTTAGATCTGTAACATACATTGTTGACTTCTCATGCCACTCATATGGAAATTTGGCGTTTAATTTTCATGAAACTTCGAATACAGACTTAAAAATACCTAGTGAATCGATGTATGAAAAAATAATTGCTTGGTGGAAGGAATTTTTTTTACAAAAACGTCAAATTTGGTCCAGCTTTTGGAAAAAAAATCGGTGAAAATTTCGGCGAGCGTTTCCTGTAAATGTATTTGGCATACACCTGAATTGTGACCGAGACACATTCAAAACAACATACTCTATCGATGTTTGATAGAAAATAGGTGAATTTCCAATTAATTCTACATAAAAACTGTGAAAATGGTCAGTTTTTGAGTCCAAATGTTGTCATTTTCAAGTCCCAGGCGAAATCATGTAAATCTGTAATGAATGATCCGATTAAAAAATGAGTACCAAACATCGATAGGTCAAAGTCTGAAGAATTACCATAGAACTACATTACCATCCAGGTACCTCCCGCTAACATGCAAAGTTGGGTCAAAGGATTAGTCTGAACGTGGAAAAATCTATTGTGGTAAAGGATAAGGAACATTGGACTGTTCCCTCCTCTTTGACTGTGGCCATGGTGGGATGTGAGCATGCTGACAAACAGATAATTTGACATGTGCAAATAAAGTTCAAAGTCCCAAACACTTAGTGCTGTGTCAGATTACGTTGGAAATAGTCAAGGCAATTCTTCCCCGTGTACCTTAAAGCACAAGATCAACTTGATGTTTCTCTGAAATTGCAAGTGACCATATGTGATGTCAAATCATGAAATGACTCTCCACAACCCATAGTTTATGAAAATGTCTCTATTCCTGGAGTGGCATTTCTCTTTAATAAGGCCTTTTTACACAACAGCCCATATTCACACACACAAATTTCAAGTTCCCTGGCATTTCATGTATACATTGAGAAATGTAATATAATACACGTCTTCTAAGTCCAACATGCTGTGCCACGTGTTACTAAACTCCAATTCATTTGTTTACATTCCATGCTTGGAACAAGTTCCACTTGTTCATGCTAGCTTGTCCCTGGTTGTAGTACAAACCTTAGACAGGTAATTCCACAAGAAAAGAGCAGTTCCTTCACGACTGCCAAGTTGTAATATATACATCACCCTGGAAAAGTCATTAAAAACTCTTCATTTCAATAGAAATCTACATAGCATACAATAATCATTATAATGGCAAGTAAATAAGAAATCCAATTTTTCAGTATACATGTCCTAAAATGATTGGTTATATCAATATCCTATGCAATGTCATAGACAAATATGTAAGTTGTCAGATAAACTAATGTAATGTGTAAAGAATGCCTCTAAAATATAATGTACCATTTGTGGTTGTATATTGGTATAAAGAATCAGCAAACTTGTAAGGTTTACAATATTCATATCCATACCATACCACAGACATTGGAGAAAGAAGGGAGGAAACTGCTGCCAAACATCAAAGGAAGGCAATTTTTTTACTCAAGCAATGTGGATTGGAATTTAACTGTTACTGTTAATGCCTTGACATTAATAAGAATGTAATCAGAACTAGACTTGATATTCTCATGCAATGACAATGGCATAAAAATTGTGTAAACACTTTTACAAATAGTTTTCCCTATGGCAAGTACACCTTCACCATTGTCATTTGTCTTGCACAGGAGTACACATTGTTACGATATGTACTGACAACGTTTATGTTACCAGTCCTTATACATTTACTACTGGAGTCACATTTTATCAGTCTGAGAGATTTTGTTTACTTTTACTAGACTTTGTAAACCTACAGGAAGTGGTGACATTTGTCAAGAAACTGCATACACCAACCCATAGAGTAGACATTGCAGTGTGCTTTTTTAGCATGTGTGGTTTGCCAGCTATTGTAAAAAGATTCATTCAAAAGATATGAGCTTGACAGCACTTGCCTTCCTCAACAAAATTCATTGTGGTCTGATAAAAATTCAAATTTGTAACCCAGATATATATTGTAAAAGTCACTAAATATTTTATCTGACCACATTCAGTGGCAGCCATTTATTTCAGACGATGGCATGCATTTAGTGGGAAAATGCACAAATTTTTTTTCTTCAGTTTTTCAGAAGTTCTATAATTTTTAACTAGGCTTCTATTTGCTTTACAAACATAAAACACAATTGAATGGTTACTATGGCAATACTGTGCATTCATTTTGTGTTCTGCAATAGAACAATTGGTCTGGCAGCCTGGTGATAACGTGCAAGATTTAGCTGTCTTTTATGTCCTGTGTTGGCTTTACTTGGTCAAGTTTTTATTTATCTACTTATTTATTATTAATCTTTCATATACAGACACCATTTCAGTGCATTAGCACTGTTCTCCCAATGGAACCTGTTGCAAGATTATGTACACAGAAAACAAACAAACAAAAGGGACAAACCAGGACAAAAGTCACAAATGCAAAGTGTACTGTAAAAGATATCCACCCACATTACCAGACTACATTCTTAAGATGTCTTTTAAATATCAGAGTTCAGAGCTGATCTTATGGATAGGGCTAGATTGTTCCATCTAGTTATGTTATAAATGATCAATTTTCACCACCATTACTATTTAAGTCAACTGAATTCATCACATTTGTAAAGAAATTGAATGGTAAGAAAACATGAGACAGCAAGTCAATTTTGGCTACAGAGGAAGTCAAACATCAGCCTACAGGTCTGACTTGTGAATATTTAATTACAATGCATATGGATTAAAAAGTGATAATGTATTCTAACTAACATCACTTCAAAGGAAATGCCACAGTTTCCTCTCTCTCTCCCCATCATCTATGGTGATACAAAATGAAATAAGTATACTATGGACTTCAGTGCATTATACATTTATGTCATTGATTGATTTATTAACACAACATTACTTTGTACCTTCTCATAAGAATAACTCATACAAGAGACACACCAGTTTGAATAGCTGATATATCTGACATTGCAGCACTACTGACTTGACAAAATACATATAGCTATATTACAATAAATGTATCATACTAACCTCTTAAGATTGCGTTCATCTTCCGTCAGTTCATGTGACTTTGTACCAAACACTGATGTCTACATGTAAGAAATGTTACAATCAGTGTCATTTATATTAGATGACATACTACAGCAGTGGCAATGGAGGTTTCAATGAGTTAGTCATTTATATTAGATGACATACTACAACAGTGGCAATGGAGGTTTCAATGAGTTAATCATTTATATTAGATGACATACTACAACAGTGGCAATGGAGGTTTCATTTCCAGTTAGTCATGTATATTAGATGACATACTACAACAGTGGCAATGGAGGTTTCAATGAGTTAGTCATGTATATTAGATGACATACTACAACAGTGGCAATGGAGGTTTCAATGAGTTAATCATTTATATTAGATGACATACTACAACAGTGGCAATGGAGGTTTCATTTCCAGTTAGTCATGTATATTAGATGACATACTACAACAGTGGCAATGGAGGTTTCAATGAGTTAGTCATGTATATTAGATGACATACTACAACAGTGGCAATGGAGGTTTCAATGAGTTAGTCATTTATATTAGATGACATACTACAACAGTGGCAATGGAGGTTTCAATGAGTTAATCATTTATATTAGATGACATACTACAACAGTGGCAATGGAGGTTTCATTTCCAGTTAGTCATGTATATTAGATGACATACTACAACAGTGGCAATGGAGGTTTCAATGAGTTAGTCATGTATATTAGATGACATACTACAACAGTGGCAATGGAGGTTTCAATGAGTTAATCATTTATATTAGATGACATACTACAACAGTGGCAATGGAGGTTTCATTTCCAGTTAGTCATGTATATTAGATGACATACTACAACAGTGGCAATGGAGGTTTCAATGAGTTAGTCATGTATATTAGATGACATACTACAACAGTGGCAATGGAGGTTTCAATGAGTTAGTCATTTATATTAGATGACATACTACAACAGTGGCAATGGAGGTTTCAATGAGTTAATCATTTATATTAGATGACATACTACAACAGTGGCAATGGAGGTTTCATTTCCAGTTAGTCATGTATATTAGATGACATACTACAACAGTGGCAATGGAGGTTTCAATGAGTTAATCATTTATATTAGATGACATACTACAGCAGTGGCAATGGAGGTTTCAATGAGTTAGTCATTTATATTAGATTACATACTACAGCAGTGGCAATGGAGGTTTCAATGAGTTAGTCATTTATATTAGATTACATACTACAACAGTGGCAATGGAGGTTTCATTTCCAGTTAGTCATGTATATTAGATGACATACTACAACAGTGGCAATGGAGGTTTCATTTCCAGTTAGTCATGTATATTAGATGACATACTACAGCAGTGGCAATGGAGGTTTCATTTTCAGTTAGTCATTTATATTAGATATTATATTATTCATAAATGTTGTTGACTCTTGAAGTGCTTTTCATGATTGACACTATACATTGCAACACAATTTCTTTGCAAGTGTAGATGCTTTAGATGGCAGTCAATGACACATTCAAACAGGTAGTGAATACACAACCATAAAACTAGTTGACATTCCATGACACATTCATTGTGTATTTGCAACCATAATACTTGTCTAGTAAAAAGTATGTTTATATTCCCAATCATTTTACAATTAGACTATAATATCAATATATTACCGTGGCTGTATTTAAACTGTAATATCAATATATTACTGTGGCTGTATTTAAACTGTAATATCAATATATTACTGTGGCTGCATTTAAACTGTAATATCAATATATTACTGTGGCTGTATTTAAACTGTAATATCAATATATTACCGTGGCTGTATTTAAACTGTAATATCAATATATTACCGTGGCTGTATTTAAACTGTAATATCAATATATTACCGTGGCTGTATTTAAACTGTAATATCAATATATTACTGTGGCTGTATTTAAACTGTAATATCAATATATTACCGTGGCTGCATTTAAACTGTAATATCAGTATATTACCGTGGCTGCATTTAAACTGTAATATCAATATATTACCGTGGCTGTATTTAAACTGTAATATCAATATATTACCGTGGCTGTATTTAAACTGTAATATCAATATATTACTGTGGCTGTATTTAAACTGTAATATCAATATATTACCGTGGCTGTATTTAAACTGTAATATCAATATATTACCGTGGCTGTATTTAAACTGTAATATCAATATATTACTGTGGCTGTATTTAAACTGTAATATCAATATATTACTGTGGCTGTATTTAAACTGTAATATCAATATATTACCGTGGCTGTATTTAAACTGTAATATCAATATATTACTGTGGCTGTATTTAAACTGTAATATCAATATATTACCGTGGCTGTATTTAAACTGTAATATCAATATATTACTGTGGCTGTATTTAAACTGTAATATCAATATATTACCGTGGCTGTATTTAAACTGTAATATCAATATATTACCGTGGCTGCATTTAAACTGTAATATCAATATATTACCGTGGCTGTATTTAAACTGTAATATCAATATATTACCGTGGCTGTATTTAAACTGTAATATCAATATATTACTGTGGCTGTATTTAAACTGTAATATCAATATATTACTGTGGCTGTATTTAAACTGTAATATCAATATATTACCGTGGCTGTATTTAAACTGTAATATCAATATATTACTGTGGCTGTATTTAAACTGTAATATCAATATATTACCGTGGCTGTATTTAAACTGTAATATCAATATATTACTGTGGCTGTATTTAAACTGTAATATCAATATATTACCGTGGCTGTATTTAAACTGTAATATCAATATATTACTGTGGCTGTATTTAAACTGTAATATCAATATATTACCGTGGCTGTATTTAAACTGTAATATCAATATATTACTGTGGCTGTATTTAAACTGTAATATCAATATATTACTGTGGCTGTATTTAAACTGTAATATCAATATATTACCGTGGCTGTATTTAAACTGTAATATCAATATATTACCGTGGCTGTATTTAAACTGTAATATCAATATATTACCGTGGCTGTATTTAAACTGTAATATCAATATATTACCGTGGCTGTATTTAAACTGTAATATCAATATATTACCGTGGCTGTATTTAAACTGTAATATCAATATATTACCGTGGCTGTATTTAAACTGTAATATCAATATATTACTGTGGCTGTATTTAAACTGTAATATCAATATATTACTGTGGCTGTATTTAAACTGTAATATCAATATATTACCGTGGCTGCATTTAAACTGTAATATCAATATATTACTGTGGCTGCATTTAAACTGTAATATCAATATATTACTGTGGCTGTATTTAAACTGTAATATCAATATATTACCGTGGCTGTATTTAAACTGTAATATCAATATATTACTGTGGCTGTATTTAAACTGTAATATCAATATATTACTGTGGCTGTATTTAAACTGTAATATCAATATATTACCGTGGCTGTATTTAAACTGTAATATCAATATATTACCGTGGCTGTATTTAAACTGTAATATCAATATATTACTGTGGCTGCATTTAAACTGTAATATCAATATATTACCGTGGCTGTATTTAAACTGTAATATCAATATATTACTGTGGCTGTATTTAAACTGTAATATCAATATATTACTGTGGCTGCATTTAAACTGTAATATCAATATATTACCGTGGCTGTATTTAAACTGTAATATCAATATATTACCGTGGCTGTATTTAAACTGTAATATCAATATATTACTGTGGCTGTATTTAAACTGTAATATCAATATATTACTGTGGCTGTATTTAAACTGTAATATCAATATATTACCGTGGCTGTATTTAAACTGTAATATCAATATATTACCGTGGCTGTATTTAAACTGTAATATCAATATATTACTGTGGCTGTATTTAAACTGTAATATCAATATATTACCGTGGCTGTATTTAAACTGTAATATCAATATATTACCGTGGCTGTATTTAAACTGTAATATCAATATATTACTGTGGCTGTATTTAAACTGTAATATCAATATATTACCGTGGCTGTATTTAAACTGTAATATCAATATATTACTGTGGCTGCATTTAAACTGTAATATCAATATATTACTGTGGCTGTATTTAAACTGTAATATCAATATATTACTGTGGCTGTATTTAAACTGTAATATCAATATATTACCGTGGCTGTATTTAAACTGTAATATCAATATATTACCGTGGCTGTATTTAAACTGTAATATCAATATATTACTGTGGCTGTATTTAAACTGTAATATCAATATATTACTGTGGCTGCATTTAAACTGTAATATCAATATATTACCGTGGCTGTATTTAAACTGTAATATCAATATATTACCGTGGCTGTATTTAAACTGTAATATCAATATATTACTGTGGCTGTATTTAAACTGTAATATCAATATATTACTGTGGCTGTATTTAAACTGTAATATCAATATATTACCGTGGCTGTATTTAAACTGTAATATCAATATATTACCGTGGCTGTATTTAAACTGTAATATCAATATATTACTGTGGCTGTATTTAAACTGTAATATCAATATATTACTGTGGCTGTATTTAAACTGTAATATCAATATATTACCGTGGCTGTATTTAAACTGTAATATCAATATATTACTGTGGCTGTATTTAAACTGTAATATCAATATATTACCGTGGCTGTATTTAAACTGTAATATCAATATATTACTGTGGCTGCATTTAAACTGTAATATCAATATATTACTGTGGCTGTATTTAAACTGTAATATCAATATATTACTGTGGCTGTATTTAAACTGTAATATCAATATATTACTGTGGCTGTATTTAAACTGTAATATCAATATATTACCGTGGCTGTATTTAAACTGTAATATCAATATATTACCGTGGCTGTATTTAAACTGTAATATCAATATATTACCGTGGCTGTATTTAAACTGTAATATCAATATATTACCGTGGCTGTATTTAAACTGTAATATCAATATATTACCGTGGCTGTATTTAAACTGTAATATCAATATATTACTGTGGCTGTATTTAAACTGTAATATCAATATATTACTGTGGCTGTATTTAAACTGTAATATCAATATATTACCGTGGCTGTATTTAAACTGTAATATCAATATATTACCGTGGCTGTATTTAAACTGTAATATCAATATATTACCGTGGCTGTATTTAAACTGTAATATCAATATATTACTGAGGCTGTATTTAAACTGTAATATCAATATATTACCGAGGCTGTATTTAAACTGTAATATCAATATATTACTGTGGCTGTATTTAAACTGTAATATCAATATATTACTGTGGCTGTATTTAAACTGTAATATCAATATATTACTGTGGCTGTATTTAAACTGTAATATCAATATATTACCATGGCTGTATTTAAACTGTAATATCAATATATTACTGTGGCTGCATTTAAACTGTAATATCAATATATTACTGTGGCTGCATTTAAACTGTAATATCAATATATTACTGTGGCTGTATTTAAACTGTAATATCAATATATTACCGTGGCTGTATTTAAACTGTAATATCAATATATTACCGTGGCTGTATTTAAACTGTAATATCAATATACATGTATTACCGTGGCTGTATTTAAACTGTAATATCAATATATTACTGTGGCTGTATTTAAACTGTAATATCAACATATTACCGTGGCTGTATTTAAACTGTAATATCAATATATTACCGTGGCTGTATTTAAACTGTAATATCAATATATTACTGTGGCTGCATTTAAACTGTAATATCAATATATTACCGTGGCTGTATTTAAACTGTAATATCAATATATTACTGAGGCTGTATTTAAACTGTAATATCAATTTATTACTGTGGCTGTATTTAAACTGTAATATCAATATATTACCGTGGCTGTATTTAAACTGTAATATCAATATATTACTGTGGCTGCATTTAAACTGTAATATCAATATATTACCGTGGCTGTATTTAAACTGTAATATCAATATATTACTGAGGCTGTATTTAAACTGTAATATCAATTTATTACTGTGGCTGTATTTAAACTGTAATATCAATATATTACTGTGGCTGTATTTAAACTGTAATATCAATATATTACCGTGGCTGTATTTAAACTGTAATATCAATATATTACTGTGGCTGCATTTAAACTGTAATATCAATATATTACTGTGGCTGTATTTAAACTGTAATATCAATATATTACTGTGGCTGTATTTAAACTGTAATATCAATATATTACTGTGGCTGTATTTAAACTGTAATATCAATATATTACCGTGGCTGTATTTAAACTGTAATATCAATATATTACTGTGGCTGCATTTAAACTGTAATATCAATATATTACTGTGGCTGTATTTAAACTGTAATATCAATATATTACTGTGGCTGTATTTAAACTGTAATATCAATATATTACCGTGGCTGTATTTAAACTGTAATATCAATATATTACCGTGGCTGTATTTAAACTGTAATATCAATATATTACCGTGGCTGTATTTAAACTGTAATATCAATATATTACCGTGGCTGTATTTAAACTGTAATATCAATATATTACTGTGGCTGTATTTAAACTGTAATATCAATATATTACTGTGGCTGTATTTAAACTGTAATATCAATATATTACCGTGGCTGTATTTAAACTGTAATATCAATATATTACTGTGGCTGCATTTAAACTGTAATATCAATATATTACCGTGGCTGTATTTAAACTGTAATATCAATATATTACCGTGGCTGTATTTAAACTGTAATATCAATATATTACTGTGGCTGTATTTAAACTGTAATATCAATATATTACCGTGGCTGTATTTAAACTGTAATATCAATATATTACCGTGGCTGTATTTAAACTGTAATATCAATATATTACTGTGGCTGCATTTAAACTGTAATATCAATATATTACTGTGGCTGCATTTAAACTGTAATATCAATATATTACTGTGGCTGTATTTAAACTGTAATATCAATATATTACCGTGGCTGTATTTAAACTGTAATATCAATATATTACCGTGGCTGTATTTAAACTGTAATATCAATATACATGTATTACCGTGGCTGTATTTAAACTGTAATATCAATATATTACTGTGGCTGTATTTAAACTGTAATATCAACATATTACCGTGGCTGTATTTAAACTGTAATATCAATATATTACCGTGGCTGTATTTAAACTGTAATATCAATATATTACTGTGGCTGTATTTAAACTGTAATATCAACATATTACCGTGGCTGTATTTAAACTGTAATATCAATATATTACCGCGGCTGTATTTAAACTGTAATATCAATATATTACCGTGGCTGTATTTAAACTGTAATATCAATATATTACCGTGGCTGTATTTAAACTGTAATATCAATATACATGTATTACCGTGGCTGTATTTAAACTGTAATATCAATATATTACTGTGGCTGTATTTAAACTGTAATATCAATATATTACCGTGGCTGTATTTAAACTGTAATATCAATATATTACTGTGGCTGCATTTAAACTGTAATATCAATATATTACCGTGGCTGTATTTAAACTGTAATATCAATATATTACTGTGGCTGTATTTAAACTGTAATATCAATATATTACTGTGGCTGTATTTAAACTGTAATATCAATATATTACCGTGGCTGTATTTAAACTGTAATATCAATATATTACTGTGGCTGTATTTAAACTGTAATATCAATATATTACCGTGGCTGTATTTAAACTGTAATATCAATATATTACTGTGGCTGTATTTAAACTGTAATATCAATATATTACCGTGGCTGTATTTAAACTGTAATATCAATATATTACTGTGGCTGTATTTAAACTGTAATATCAATATATTACCGTGGCTGTATTTAAACTGTAATATCAATATATTACTGTGGCTGTATTTAAACTGTAATATCAATATATTACCGTGGCTGTATTTAAACTGTAATATCAATATATTACCGTGGCTGTATTTAAACTGTAATATCAATATATTACCATGGCTGTATTTAAACTGTAATATCAATATATTACTGTGGCTGCATTTAAACTGTAATATCAATATATTACCGTGGCTGTATTTAAACTGTAATATCAATATATTACTGTGGCTGTATTTAAACTGTAATATCAATATATTACCGTGGCTGTATTTAAACTGTAATATCAATATATTACCGTGGCTGTATTTAAACTGTAATATCAATATATTACTGTGGCTGTATTTAAACTGTAATATCAATATATTACCGTGGCTGCATTTAAACTGTAATATCAATATATTACTGTGGCTGTATTTAAACTGTAATATCAATATATTACCGTGGCTGTATTTAAACTGTAATATCAATATATTACTGTGGCTGTATTTAAACTGTAATATCAATATATTACCGTGTCTGTATTTAAACTGTAATATCAATATATTACCGTGGCTGTATTTAAACTGTAATATCAATATATTACTGTGGCTGTATTTAAACTGTAATATCAATATATTACTGTGGCTGTATTTAAACTGTAATATCAATACATTACTGTGGCTGTATTTAAACTGTAATATCAATATATTACCGTGGCTGTATTTAAACTGTAATATCAATATATTACCGTGGCTGTATTTAAACTGTAATATCAATATATTACTGTGGCTGTATTTAAACTGTAATATCAATATATTACCGTGGCTGTATTTAAACTGTAATATCAATATATTACCGTGGCTGCATTTAGCTCTAAACTAGTCAGAACAACACATTGATGTCACAGATACACTGAATACAACACATTGATGTCACAGATACACTGAATAATAATTGTTTTTGAATACTCTCCAGCAGCAAAGAACAAATATAATATTTTCCGAAATAAAATGCTAAAAAGTAAGTTAATTTTTGTTTCCTTACATCATCATCACACCTGTCAGTCTTACATTCCTGTGATGGTAGCCACTTTTCAAACAATGCTAGTCTTATCTTGTGTATGTTATATTCATTGACAGCTGCTATCTTATCTGCTGCAGCATGAATATCTGAAGGGAAAAAGAAAAGAATATGTCAAACTGTATCTAGTACACAATAAATCAGGAATATTAAATTTCAACATTGAAATTTGAACTATTGAAACACTACACATTGTTGAAATTTTGTGAAAGGGAAACTGAAGTTGTTCTGAATCACCAGTCTGATCAGTTGCATGAGGCAACAATTCTGGTGAAACTCGAAAATGATAATGATGTCATACAGGTAATAAAGGCCCAAGTTAGCTATGAGTCACATTTACATAGTATTACTTACTTCTTTATTTATAGTATATTTTAATAAACTCATTATACACGTCTACACATATTTGTTATTTTGGGTATAAGGCCAGAAATGGAATGATTAAAAATAGTATATGTATGTATGTACTTGACTGTGCACTTTCTGGTCTTTTAAAAAAATGAAACATTTTTTTATAATAATCGCAGAAAAAAAGTTTATATAAAAATATGGAAGACTCCAAAAAAGAAAGTAAACGGATAGACATGGTGCAAAAACGATGCTTAGTGCGTGGCGACAGCTCACGCGCTCCGCTGCTTGGCGTGCTCGAACTGAAACATATTCCAATCGAATTGTGACCCATGAATTTTCTCTCGAAGCTTGATACCACCTGCTGCCCTCTTGTGGTGAGATATATATTTCGTATGTTGCAGTACATTGTGGCGTTTGCGGGACATTACAACAGATTGAAACAGCATATTATATGAACTGAAGCTCAGAAATGGTGCGTCTTTTGCGAGGGATATAAACAAAAACACAATTGATAATATCTTGGTTTAATCAATATTTGGTGCTGTAGAGTTACGGTAGGCTCGAACACACAGTCGATTCCGGTCTATATTATTTTCATAAAATTACGTAAAAATAATCATTAAACATTAGTCGTCATATCTGTGTCTCTTCAAAATATACCTTTGAATGAAAAGAGAAAACCTAACAACATCATTTGACTGAGTAAACAAATTCTCGTAAGTTTGCCCGAAACAGAAAGCGTCCATGAACGAGGGCGATGTGGTTTCAAGCTTACGACGAAAACGAACACCAAAGTGTCCTACCCCTTCTTTTTTAGCAAATGAGCAAATTGAGCAAATGCTGAGCTCGTGGAGGTTGAATTTTCAAATTCCAAGATTCGAATCATTCGATCTCGCGACAAGACAGAGAAGTAAATTCTACAACCGTTGGGGGCGCTATTCAATCGGTACACTCCACAGCATGCAGTGTTCCCGTATATTCTATTTGTATTCCAGCGAGATTCGATCGAGTTAAATAGGTGTTTCTCTGTGTATTATAATTAGATATTAATTAGCGATTCAAGATACTGAATATAATGATAAACAAGAACTTGATGGAACTTGTTGATGTCTATATTCACGGCGTTATTCAATATTGTTATAGACACCAGAATTGTTGCCACAAGCCCTTGGTCTGATGTTCTGAATTGGTCACATGACTCATCACTGAGATCATGTAACAAAAGAATGGGAATCCCACATAAGAATACTCAATGTAATTATTTACTAACAACAATGAATTGTAATTTAAAACTATTGAACATTACACAACACTGATATGTTGACAAAGCAAACTGAAGCTTTTGTCCACAACTGTTGACTTGTTCACTAGTCTCTGTCTGATGGTCTGGGTTGGTCACATGACTCATGAGTGGGATCATGTGACATCAAATTTGCAGTTATATATCATAAGTTGATGTAAAATGAAAATAACTATTCAATTGTACTAACCTGGAAGGCTACTTATATATTCATTTCCTCTTTCTTCAATACTCTTATGTTCATACAATTTGAATATTAACCCAGCTGGCTGATTGGTCAATTCCAAGTGGGCTGGTTCACTCAAATTGTATTTGTATAACACCTGTTCAGTAGCCAATCGCTTGTATACGTCTGTTATCTTTTGGGAAGCATGAGTTGCCATTTCAGCTTCACTTGGCTACAGACAGAGAACATTAAAGTACTTTAGAGAAAATTGAAAAGTCATTAACACTTTAACATGCAGACATTTGTGTAAATTGTACGCCAATATTTTGAAAACTTTCTTAATCCTCTTTCTCCCATGGGGTATTTGTTTGTACACAACTAAGTTCACATTTTGAGAAAGAGTATTACACACATTAACAGTAAAGACAGATTTGAAGGACTGAACTTTATCACTTGTACTGATAATCAGTGTGCCTTCTACGCCAATTTGACGCACCACTGATGCACACAATTTCTAGTGACACAATAAGCAGTATGTACTTTAATGATACGATTGATACCAACATTTTGTAGTTCTTGGTCAAAATGATAAAAACTGGCATTTCTTGTGAGTCACCATATAGGAAGAGAAAGGGGAACACCAAATTTTGTGAAAGGCTTTAATTAATCTATAAAACAAGAATACAAATTTTGTAAAATAATAATCATTTCTAGACCTTGGAGGGTTTATTGACATGTATGTAATATAAAAATATTATTACCAATGGTATCTTCGGAGGGGGTGGGGGTGGGGGTGGGGGGGGGGGGTAAGCTATCCAAGGCAGTCAATAACTTGAATACAATTATACCAACTTACATTATTCTTGGCCAATTCTTTCCAGCGAAGTGCCAACATTTTACAGAATTTCAAGGCAATCACTTGGTCAGAACCTAGACAGATGAATAAGGGTGTAAACATTGCTGATAACAAAAAAAAAACAGTTTTAAAAAAAGTTTTGAAATCACTAAGTTGAACATTTCTAGAAAGACCCTTCACTCTACATAAGATGTATGATAAGAAGTGTAGAGGACAATTACTGAACACATGGTTAGAAGAGTGATATTTTGTCAAAAGAAAAATGGATACCTTTTAACTTTACAGATACTATAAGCTTTGCACACTACATGTATATACTTAATGACTGTGAACTAAAAACATACCTCTAGGCAGTTCTTTAACAATAAATCTAGCAGCAGCTACAGCCATTCTACAGTCCTTGATATTCAACAGTAGGTTTTTCAACTTCTCTAGAATGTTGACATCCATTTTTCTATTACTGTTCCATCCTATACTATCGTTGTTTACACCAAATATGTCCTCTTGCTGTTCCCATTGTTTCTTCACTTCCTTCATTTCATTTTC
The DNA here is from genome assembly GCF_964340395.1 of Glandiceps talaboti. Classification (NCBI taxonomy): domain Eukaryota; kingdom Metazoa; phylum Hemichordata; class Enteropneusta; family Spengelidae; genus Glandiceps; species Glandiceps talaboti. Next base: position 2,313,269 of record NC_135550.1, on the reverse strand, counting down.
AATGGCCACCAGATGCAATTTTTCTGGACTTAACTGTGTATACACATATATATGAAGTATATGGTTATATGAAACAGTCAAGGGATTAAAATCTAAAGAGGGGGCTTTTTGTCCTGGCTATTTAAGATGAATGTTGGACAGGTCCGTCCACTGCCATCCACTGCGAGGAGTTCCCTGGTAACCTGCTGAGTGCAACTTGTATGCCTTGTATCCAGCATACATTTACTGTGCACTAACATGAAAAGACCAGCTCCCTGAAGCGTAGTGTTAGGGCTCAGGATTAGCAGTCAGGAGGTCATGGGTTTGAATCCCACTGGAAACAGGGGATTTTTCTGTGATGGACCCAAACCCAGGGCGAGTGTTCTACAGACTTGATGGATAGGCTGTATCACTCAGTCGTGTCTCACTCACAAGACAAGTGCGAATTTGTGGGGACTCTTTATTTGATAAATGACTAAAAAAGTTGGGGATGATTAATCACCTGGAGCCTGCAGGTGCTGTTTGCTGGGCCTGGGTAACTCTGAGATAGCCTGTGGATTGACTGGGAAAGCCTTGACAGTTCCATAGCAATGTGATATAGAGCGTGCAACATATATTAGCCCTGTCACCTAGTTCCAAACCTGAATAGAACTCTGTTTTTTATGTATGATTTTGTATATATATCTGCATAAAAGAAAATCACAGGGTGCAATTCCCAGCACAAAAAGTTAATTAAAAAATAAATAATGAAACTGAACTGAAAATGCTCCTGTATATCTTTGTACGTTCCACAGGTGTAGCAAGTTTCATTGAAATTGGTGCTCTTGGGTTGCTGTTTGGTCAAATATGTAATGTCCAGCTCTTGGGTTGCTGTTTGGTCAAATATGTAATGTCCAGCTCTTGGGTTGCTGTTTGGTCAAATATGTAATGTCCAGCTCTTGGGTTGCTGTTTGGTCAAATATGTAATGTCCAGCTCTTGGGTTGCTGTTTAGTCATTACTCCAGACACACAGTAATCTGTCACATCTATTCCTTTGTCTACAGTTCTTGTTAATCAAACATCACTGCCAGATCTAAATCTCAAAGTTTCATTTTATCATACCCCAAATTTTCCTGTGTTGGTGTACAGAATTATTTTGTAACTGGTTATTGATAGGTCAGTGACAGTGTCAATCAACTTGGATGGATACTAATACTGGTTATTGATAGGTCAGTGACAGTGTCAATCAACTTGGGTGGATACTAATACTGGTTATTGACAGGTCAGTGACAGTGTCAATCAACTTGGGTGGATACTAATACTGGTTATTGATAGGTCAGTGACAGTGTCAATCAACTTGAGTTGATGCTAAACGTACTGTAACAATATAAGTGATTATACTTACATTGGTGGTGTGCATAAAATTGGTATTTGCATTCAATTTGCAGTCTTGCATATTTTATGTTTGGGGTCAGAGCATTCCATACTCATGAAATCAAAAGTGCATGTGAATGCACAGTTTTTATGACAGGTCCCCTGAAATACTTTACTTCTATGTTACTGAATGGAGACATGATTTAAAAGAAATTGCAGGCAACAAATAAATACTACAAAGTGTCTGATAATGCAGGAAACTGCTGAATTTAATTCAATAATTGAACCTGAAGATCAAAGTCAAGGCCAAAGGTCAATATTTCAAAAGAAAGTTTAAACCCGGCAATGTGAGGGGGGGGGGGGGGGGGTAGACACTTGAATGCAGTCTCTACGTATTGATGTTTTTTTGAGTAATGTGGTAAGTCATGATTGTTCACTTAAAATATGGCTGCATTGAGTGAAAATTTATCATGAGCACCAAAAATAATGCATGTGTATGTTTATCTGGTTCTACATTATCTATAGACATGATCTAAAAGACATTAGCTACACATAATTGAGGTATGTAATTCGCCCAAAACTGACCAAGTACGGGCAGAGTTACGAGCTCGTAAGTCTCAAGTACGAGTGACGTCTGAACTCGTAATTTCCATATACGGGTGACGTCATACTCTTGCAGTTGGCCTAATTTTCGATGAGTACGCAGAGGACTCACGCTTGTCGTATTCCGCAAGTACGTGGCGAATATCCGAATTAATCGGTCATCCGAACTGACTACGTGTCCCCCGAAAAAATATATTGTTCTGATATCAAAGTAATGTTTCGGTAAAAATTTGAAGTTTGATGAATGACGATCGACTTGTGAATGAGCGCGGTTTGTCTTGGAGCTACAGTGTGTATAAAATCACTGTCCACCACTTGAATGATGTGATGTTAATGACGTACGGTAAAACAAAAGACGGCTACATCAAGTGCATTGGAACGATCACACCTTCAATAACATCTCAATAAAGTTGTTCTCCTATTGACCGCCCCGTTGTCTTTTGTATGATTCATAAAAGATTTGAAATGATTGTGAAATGGTGAGAACGGCATGTCACACTCTGACTATAGTGGCGACTTTCAAACAACTTATCGGCATGAGATGTAACGCAACCATTGATGATTGACTGTGATACCGAAAAGATGATTGTCGGTCAGAAGTGAAAGGAGTTTCGTATCGTTTCTTTTTCCATGGCCCAATAAAGATTTTCAAAGGTGTAAAACCTTTTCAGCTTCGGCCTACCTATAAATCTGCGATGTCTAGGAAGGAATCTTCACTCGATCGTGAAACTTAAGATAAAGTCGAAAACGATGTCCCGTGTGAACCAGTACCATTGCACGGCGAAGCGGCAGCTATGCTTTCTCCGTGTTTGTTATGGCTAGAGTCGCAGCCTGATTGTGAACCTACCCAGTTGTTATTGCTCCGTAGTTTACACTGAAATGCAGCAGACAGCCGTGCAATGAAACAGGAACCCCTGACGTCACTCGTACTTGAGACTTGCGAGCTCGTAACTCTGCCCGTACTTGGTCAGTTTTGGGCCAATTACTTACATGCTATACAGGAAACTTTTAAAAAGGGTACATTTCACATTTTGAGAGCAATGACGGAAGTTACATACGATCAAATTGGCTCGAGCGTACACACAACAAAGCTGCCTTTGTATATCTGCGTTGTCCTCCCCTGATAAAGACACAATTTAACCTAGGTACTTTTAAGTACTCACAAACTGCAGAGGTTTGCCATATAGCAATATGCGGAGCATTCTACCCGGTTTCCAAGACTTCGGGAAAATAGCCATACATTCTGTTTTGGTAGTATGAAAGAGAATGTCGTGGTCGTTTCCATAATGATCGCAAATGCCTATCAATTTATGCAATGCTTTCGCTGACGGACAAATCAAAACTGGATTCAGAATTACTCTTATTTGAATACCTGTCTTACCTTCAATACTTCTGCCACTGGTAACAGATTGCATACCGAGTCTGCATTCAACTCTGGAGCTGAAGATAGGAAAACAATTGTTTCAGAAATACTTTATCCTCTGTATCAACCAGTTTCTTTTGTATCTCAGGCCAGAAAAAATATAAAAAAGCTGTTCAACGGGCAACCCAGCCCATCACATCGGGTAGGTAGATCAATTGCTTTTAATTTTTATTTTTACAATGTTGGAGAAGGATTGAAATACGAGCTGATGGCAAGACATTTTAGATTGATCTTAATATAGAACTTATTATTCAGTCATTTTGATTTCATCTCTTGCAATTTGTCTATGGCAATCGATTTCCATCAGTTCTACAGTTAGGAAATGTACATACTTTACGGTTAAACAAATTGTGTAGCTTCTCTGACCCTCTCTCCTCTCAAAAAATGTTAAGACCCTCTAAATGAAACTCCAGAATTTTTTTAGCAACCCTTTCTGTCACATACACTACAGTGAAGATATAAAATTATATGGTATAATGATGTGTTAAAATAACAGTGATAAGTTAAACCAACTACAATAACAGTCCCCCAAACGAGAGTGCTTTTTAAATTACAAAGGATGTGGATTTCATATGGACAAGGAGATGTCTCATAATGAGCTCTAACCTATACAGGTGGTACTTAGCCAGCTACCTTCCATCTTGTTTTGAGAGAAAGACAATTATCTCTGTGATTGCTACTGATTGGAAGGAGACAACTCCAAAGATGAAAACCTTTTTGAAAATAAGGACAATGTAGGAGGCCATTTAGAGGCATACATTTATCAAACCATAGACATAATTTAAAGTCTTACAGTACTTGAATATGGTATCAAAATACTAGAATTGAGACAATTATACTATGCAGTACATATATGGCTATGAAGTGTACATTTGTATTTTGTTGTAACAAAGCAGATTGAAAGATATCTTGCAGATGTGCACTTGGTAACTGACTTCTGAAGTTTATTTTGGTTCCAAAAAATCATGAATAAAGGGCAAAACATTTCAAAACTTTCAGACTATCAGCATGTTGACAGCCCAAAGACTACTCAACCCCCTTCCCATAGTCATAAATATTTGCTCCTTGATGCAACAGCTTAGTTTAATCTCAATTCAAATCTCTTGTATGCATCGTCAGAGCCACAGTATACAGCAAGATTATATAATTTGGAATTGACTCAAATGCATATGGTGACTTGTATCATTCAGAAAATATAAATAAATCACCTTAATTTTGAAACAAAGTGTAAATTTTACTAACATGTGAAGCCCGCATGAGGATATATTGCCAATCATCAAAAAAAAAAAAAAAAAAAAAAATCAAATAAAAAAAAAATTGAAATGCCCCAAATGTGGGTAGGTCGGGCCCGTTGAACAGCTTTTTTATTTTTCCTGGCCTCATACAATACAGATATATACTTGGTTTTGTCTTCTTGTTAAATTCAATGAACTGTAAAAACAATCAGTCAGTACTTAAGGTTCTTTCAGTCCTCTTGTTCCATTGGCAACGTCACCGGTAACGGTAAATTTTTACAGAGAAAATACACTGCCGATTTTGACAGTTATGGTAGCTATTTGTCTGTACGATCTTCCCACCATGTATATTTTCAGTATGTATGTTCTCACATATGGGTACCAATTGATGTTGGTATTCCTGGTTTTCCTCCAATCATAATTGATTCACAATATTTGTGAGATCATGAGAAAATACGAAATAATTTCTGACAGTGGAACTCAAGTTAAATGAAAAGACGTGGAGAATACAGGGGTATACTAACTGTTCAGTGCTCCTATTGCATATGTCTGGAGTCAGCTATTAGACAATGCTGGTGACTCTTACATAATTGTTCACCGCCTGGTCTGGTGTGTCTCAAGTGTGTCTCAAGACTGATTTCTCAGCGATAAAAGTGTCATAACCCAAACAACATGTGGAACAATTGCAGTAAATGTTGAAACAAAGCAATTGAAGTAATTAAGTAACATCTACATATAAACATCATTCTTTATTTTGTGGAATCAGCTGTAATGTCTGTCCCATGTTGTCACAAAGGTCACAAAATTGTAATTGAATCATGGGTGTCAGAGATATAGCTGTCCATGGAAGGATGGACATGGGTCGTTCTTATAGCCCCCTCTGGCCAGTGCCTGATGGGGGCTAATAAAGCACATTTTTATTGTAAACCTAGATATTTTCATAACTAGAGTTTTCGAAGACTAATTTTTACTAATTACCAAGTTGGTACATTGTGTTCATACACAAGAAGTCATTTTTTCCCTTACTTCTTTTCATGTTTTGTTTTCCAACAAAATAAGCAAAAAAAATCTTTTTTAGCCAAAATTTTCCAGGTTTACAATATCTTGAACATGTATATGATTTTTTTGACAGGGAGGTGTCTGAGTGAATATCATGTAACCATAATTCTACATTCGGGAAGATGTAATGAACTTGACATAAACATCTAGTACTGAATGTGAAAGCATCAACTTACTGACTATTTTCCAAGGATTACCATACATAAGTGGATGAAATGGAAGTTTGGTTTCCGCCAAGTGTGGAAGTGATTCACTGTCATGAAGCAGCTGGTATGAAGTATAGAAGACAACCATTAATAATAGAATTGAAACTAATAATAACAACAAAATGTCTTCCTGTCTTTGTAAAAGCAAGAATAAGACAACAGGATTGTCATCGTGACAACTATGCACATGACAACATACCATGTGAAGTATCTCATCGTGACAACTATGCACATGACAACATACCATGTGAAGTATCCCATGACATCTATGCACAACATACCATGTGAAGTATCTCATCGTGACAACTATGCACATGACAACATACCATGTGAAGTATCCCATGACATCTATGCACATAACATACCATGTGAAGTATCTCATCATGACAACTATGCACATGATAACATACCATGTGAAGTATCCCATGACATCTATGCACAACATACCATGTGAAGTATCTCATCGTGACATCTATACACATGACAACATACCATGTGAAGTATCTCATCGTGACAACTATGCACATGACAACATACCATGTGAAGTATCCCATGACATCTATGCACAACATACCATGTGAAGTATCTCATTATGACAACTATGCACATGACAACATACCATGTGAAGTATCCCATGACATCTATGCACATAACATACCATGTGAAGTATCTCATCGTGACAACTATGCACATGATAACATACCATGTGAAGTATCCCATGACATCTATGCACAACATACCATGTGAAGTATCTCATCGTGACAACTATGCACATGACAACATACCATGTGAAGTATCCCATGACATCTATGCACATAACATACCATGTGAAGTATCTCATCGTGACAACTATGCACATGATAACATACCATGTGAAGTATCTCATCGTGACAACTATGCACATGATAACACACCATGTGAAGTATCCCATGACATCTATGCACATGATAACATACCATGTGAAGTATCTCATCGTGACATCTATACACATGATAACATACCATGTGAAGTGTCCCATGACATCTATGCACATAACATACCATGTGAAGTATCTCATCGTGACATCTATACACATGATAACATACCATGTGAAGTATCTCATCGTGGCAACTATGCACATGACAACATACCATGTGAAGTATCTCATAGTGACAACTATGCACATGATAACACACCATGTGAAGTATCCCATGACATCTATGCACAACATACCATGTGAAGTATCTCATCGTGACAACTATGCACATGATAACATACCATGTGAAGTGTCCCATGACATCTATGCACATAACATACCATGTGAAGTATCTCATCGTGACAACTATGCACATGATAACATACCATGTGAAGTGTCCCATGACATCTATGCACATAACATACCATGTGAAGTATCTCATCGTGACAACTATGCACATGATAACACACCATGTGAAGTATCCCATGACATCTATGCACATGATAACATACCATGTGAAGTATCTCATCGTGACATATATACACATGATAACATACCATGTGAAGTGTCCCATGACATCTATGCATATAACATACCATGTGAAGTATCTCATCGTGACATCTATACACATGATAACATACCATGTGAAGTGTCCCATGACATCTATACACATAACATACCATGTGAAGTATCTCATCGTGATAACTATGCACATGATAACATACCGTGTGAAGTGTCCCATGACATCTATGCACATAACATACCATGTGAAGTATCTCATCGCGCGCGACAACTATGCACATGATAACATACCGTGTGAAGTGTCCCATGACATCTATGCACATGATAACATACAGTGTGAAGTATCCCATGACATCTATGCACATAACATACCATGTGAAGTAACTCATCGTGACATCTATGCACATGATAACATACCATGTGAAGTATCCCATGACATCTATGCACATGATAACATACCGTGTGAAGTATCCCATGACATCTATGCACATGATAACATACAGTGTGAAGTATCCCATGACATCTATGCACATAACATACCATGTGAAGTAACTCATCATGACATCTATGCACATGATAACATACCATGTGAAGTATCCCATGACATCTATGCACATGATAACATACCGTGTGAAGTATCCCATGACATCTATGCAAATAACATACCATGTGAAGTAACTCATCATGACATCTATGCACATAACATACCATGTGAAGTATCCCATGACATCTGTGCACATAACATACCATGTGAAGTATCTCATTGTGACAACTATGCACATGATAACATACCATGTGAAGTATCCCATGACATCTATGCACATGATAACACACCACGTGAATTATTTCATCGTGACATCTATACACATGATAACATACCGTGTGAAGTATGTCGTGACAACTATGCACATGATAACATACCGTGTGAAGTATGTCATCGTGACAACTATGCACATGATAACATACCATGTGAAGTATCTCATCGTGACAACTATGCACATGATAACATACCATGTGAAGTATCCCATGACATCTATGCACATGATAACATACCACGTGAAGTATGTCATCGTGACAACTATGCACATGATAACATACCACGTGAAGTATCTCATTGTGACAACTATGCACATGATAACATACCATGTGAAGTATCCCATGACATCTATGCACATGATAACATACCACGTGAAGTATGTCATCGTGACAACTATGCACATGATAACATACCACGTGAAGTATCTCATCGTGACATCTATACACATGATATTAAACATAGTGATCAGTGGTGATAGTTTCAGGGTATGCTTTTTGACATGAATGAAAAATGTTATTAATTTTATTTTTATGTAGCCTTGATATCTGGAGGTATGACAAAACATTTACCCAATTGTACAATTCTCAATGGAATATAAACATAACTGAGAAATGAAGAAATTTTGGACAATGTAGATGAAAAATCTTGTTAAATCAAAGCTATACTTCTCATCCTACAAAATCATTTCAGCATAGCATCATGAAAACTCAATAAACAAACATCATATTTCACATCACTTGGCACCTATAAGCATCACATTTCACATCACTTGGCACCTACAAACATCAAATTTCACATCACTTGGCACCTACAAACATCAAATTTCACATCACTTGGCACCTACAAACATCAAATTTCACATCACTTGGCACCTACAAACATCAAATTTCACATCACTTGGCACCTACAAACATCAAATTTCACATCACTTGGCACCTACAAACATCAAATTTCATATCACTTGGCACCTACAAACATCAAATTTCACATCACTTGGCACCTACAAACATCAAATTTATCATCACTAGGCACCTATAAGCATCACATTTCCTATAAACCTTTCTTCATGTAAATTCAACATGTTAGCATCAGCACTCATCATCAAATTTCATGTACACTCCATACTTGAATCATCAAATTTCATGTACACTCCATACTTGAATCATCAAATTTCAAGTACACTCCATACTTGAATCTGCATCAAATTTCATGTACACTCCATACTTAAATCATCAAATTTCACATACACGCCATACTTGAATCATCAAATTTCATGTACACTCCATACTTAAATCATCAAATTTCAAGTACACTCCATACTTGAATCATCAAATTTCATGTACACTCCATACTTAAATCATCAAATTTCACATACACGCCATACTTGAATCATCAAATTTCACATACACTCCATACTTAAATCATCAAATTTCATGTACACTATACTTGAATCATCAAATTTCATGACTCCATTTTTGAATCATCAAATTTCATGTACACTCCATACTTGAATCATCAAATTTCATGTACACTCCATACTTGAATCATCAAATTTCATGTACACTCCATACTTGAATCATCAAATTTCACATACACTCCATACTTAAATTGATCAAATTTCATGTACACTCCATACTTGAATCATCAAATTTCATGACTCCATACTTGAATCATCAAATTTCATGTACACTCCATACTTGAATCATCAAATTTCATGTACACTCCATACTTGAATCATCAAATTCCCAAACATACCTGATCTTCCTCTGTCTTGTATCTATATGCCACTTCATACTGAGAGGCTTTGCTGCATCTAGTATACACAGTCAGGTACTCAAGTAGTTTCAAGCCCTTCATGGAAATAAAATAATGAAGATATAATAGTCACATGCATGCCAAGATCTAGTGACTCCTACCTCACATAGTAGCTAGTAGCAAAATTAAGCATTAAAAGACACACACATCATCACCTCATTGCAGAAAGGTTGTATCTGCTATGCAATTGTATTGGCAGATACGATCTTACTGCACTGACACGACGACATATCCTAGATTTGTCTAACTTATAGACAAGCCTTCATCGAAGACATACCCCCAAAAAAGGATTTGTTGTAGTAGGAACGAATAGATTTTTGTTGGTGCTATTGAAAGGTGTGGTGTATTGTTTGAACATGAAATACAGTTATAGATTGATATGTTAGAGTACTTAGTAATGTAATTGCTGAAATATGTGAGGAGTGATGTATAGAAAACGGAAGTATGATTTGTGTGTATATATATGTGTCATGTAACAAAGAATTCGAAATCGGAACAGTTGCGGGGCAAAGTGCTAGATCTATAGCACTTCGCCACTTTTTGACAAAGTGCTAGATCTAGCACTTTAGCGAAAACTGACGAAGTGCTAGATCTAGCACTTTGTCAAAAAGTGGCGAAGTGCTAGATCTAGCACTTCAACAAAGAGTGGCAAAGTGCTAGGTCATCGGTAAATATGTCATGTTATACCGGTAATGGACATGTTATTACTCTCAGTGTAAAATGTTACTTCCCGTGTTAACGACCTTAGAGTTTGATTTTCCGTATGTTTTGCCAATGCACAAACAAGTTTCTACTTCGTAATTTTCAGTAACGTTCAGTTTTGTATTTTTTCGATGTTCTATGCGGCGAAAACTACAGCACGTGGTCGTTTCCCTTCCACGTTTCGTAATCCTTACAACGGCTTGACACCACTACCAACAACCGCAGACCGCCATTTTGACAGCTGTCACGTCAAATAACGCACTCCCATATACAGTCGAAACTACGAACATTTTGTTCGGCGTGCGTCACAGACTTCAACTATAGCACGTAGTCATTTCGTCGGAACCACGTTTCGTACTCCGCAGTTGACAACGGCATGACACCACACAGTCGAAACTTCGAAGATTTCAGGAAGTAGAAACATTTAGTTCGGCGTGTGTCACAGACTTCATACTGCAGATTTAATGGCAGTGACATTTGTAACATTGCATGACAAAGAAATAATATAAAGGAAAACTGAATTTCTTGGTGTGTGTGTGTGTGGGGGGGGGGGTTAGTGTGCCTAGATGCGAGAGCGAAGATTTTTCTTGATCGTTGAACACGAAAATAAAGTCTGGGTGTAAGTTTATATCATGTTCACTATATTTCTATTGAATAGATTCACTTCTTTCAGTATTATCAGATCGTTTATAGATGACAAAAAATATTGCTATCGAAACGTAAGTGCGAAAACATATTCGTGTGAACAATTTTAATTTCAGCCCTTCATTGCTGTAAATATTTTGATAGAAATCTATAAATAACCCGTCACTACTGTTTTGTAAATTCCATGTACTTGGTACTGCCAACTTCTTGACTGAAAACAACGACAATAAATAATCCATGACTTCGCCAGATCTCAAGTAAACCATCACATTACTGTTAACTGAATTTTTTTGCATTCCTAGACAATCACCAACTTCAATATCGTCCCTTATGTAATTCCTGGTCGCTCAGAAATTATACTCCAATGTGGGATAAAGATTTCAGTGATTTTCAAATTTATTTCAAGACGTTATGATTGATATATCTTTCCCGCTCTAAAATAGACATGGTATAAGAAATACTGAGTGGCTAGTCCTTGTTTACAGAGTAGATTGCAGATTCTGAAGTACAGTCCCGCCCACAGGCACTAGTTTCCCGAGATATGTATCAGAATGTTTCTATCATAATACAATACAGTGTCGATAATATCGATGGTATTGACGTGTGTTAGCCAATTGTATATGAAAGGGGTAAAATAATAACACTTGTTTCTGTGATCGCGCAAGTCCATCCAAGGTATTGACAAGGCATGTTTGTAACAGAACACACAACCCCCGGGACACAACCGTACGTACGGCAACGTGAAGTTTCAACCGGCCGTTTTACCCGGCAAACATTTAACAAACTTCAGATAAATCGTGTCGTTGTTACAATCGGCCAAAGATAAGTTTTGGAGTCGATCGTGCGCCACACGACCATGTACACAGACTACTGACATGGTGCATGTATGTGACATTTATCGACCACGTTATATCAAGCCGTTGGAGGCGCTTCGTTGTTTACAGTCCCGCACTTCGTTGTTTTCTGGCGAAGTGCTAGATCTAGCACTTTGGCGAAAACTGGCGAAGTGCTAGATCTAGCACTTTGTCAAAAAGTGGCGAAGTGCTAGATCTAGCACTTTGCCCCGCAACTGTTCAATTTTGGACCATTTAGCTACCTCTATGTGTGTGTGTTAAAGAAAGGACTGAGGATATTTGATTGGAGTAAGTTTGTTATAATAATATGTGTAGTTATGACTGTGTATTTGGCAAGTGATGTTGAAAGTGAGTGTGGGTTGACATAAACAGTATTGGCTAGATATAAATTGTGACAATATACTCTGAGTATTTTGGTAGGTGTGTATGGCCTGAAGTAATGTAATGGTAAATGTACGGGAATGTTTTCCTCTAGCCTGACACTACAATGTCAAGTTGTTGAGTCTGTGCAGTATTTTGCTGGCTTCCAGTTTAAAAAGGACTGTCACAACAATAATGTCATGGCAATTATGCCAATTAAAAAGATACAGCCACTCAACACCAAAAAGGGATTATTTTTTATCTGTATGTGTAGATCCTGGACAATTTCAACTATGTCAGCATTGTCTTAAAGATTGCAACACAGAAAATCAAACACACTTCACAGACTTTACATGTCTGTATGAATCATACTATGATAATTTAATATCTGAACTTAACTCAAAGGTCATCTAAAAACAAATATTGTATCTGATATTGAGCAGGCAGACAGTTGAAATCACATGGCTTGTGCTTGCCACAGAATTACAAAATGTACTTCAACAAATTTTGTCCTCTGACCTTGGACACTGAGGTCAAGGTCAAAGTCTCATTACAAAGGTCATTACTGATAAAATGGAGGTAGACACTTGAATGTTACCTCCATCTATTAAGGTTCAAGAGTTAATGAGTAAAATATGAATACTTATGACAAATATGGCCGCCATTTGACTGTTATTGTATAGGTTGTGAAACGAAGTGACATGCATATGCAGGCTATAGTATCTGCCAGGTTTGGTTGGAATTAGTTTATGCATATCAGAGATATACCAGTATATGGGTGAAGACATTTGAATGAGGTCTCTATGTGTTAAAGTTCAAGAGTTATTGGGCAATTAAAGTGTGATTATTTACGACAAATATAGCCGCTATTTTGCTATTATTATTGGTTTTGAAAACAAAGTGATATGTATATGCCGACTATAGCATCTGACATTTGTACAAGGTTTTGTTGAAATCAGTCCATGCATATCAGAGATATCCATAATTTATACAATTGGACAATAATATGGCTATTTGAACTGAAGGTCAAGGTCAAGGTCAAAGTTCAATGTGTCATTAGAAAGCTTGTCATTGATTATATGGGTGAATACACTTGAATGAGGTCTCTATGTGTTAAACTTCAAGAGTTATTGGGCAAAGTGTGATTATTTACGACAAATATGGCCAGCATTTCACTTTTGTCGCAATGGTTGTAAAACCAAGTGATGTGCGTATAACCTCTATAACATCTGACATTTGTACCAGGTTTGGTTGAATTGGCGCATGCATATTGGAGATACAGGTGGATATGGACAGATGGATGGAAGGACAGACAGACAGATGGATGGATGTACAGGCGAACGGAGCCCAACGTAGAAGCCCCCATCAGGGCTAATAAATCATAAATGAATGAATGGTTTATATCTGTGCTATTGTAGCAATAATTCAAACTAGTTCAAGTGGCCCATAATTGAGGCCTGTTTCAGTTTGCAAAATGCACAATATGGTAAACATTTATTTTGGAGCATTAAAATATGGTAGAACAGCACTTTAGGATATGTCTGTCAGTCATACTTTAATTTGGTGGACAATGCAAGGGGAGAAGTAGACACTGGTTGGCCCACCATATTCAGACACCTTTCACAACAGAAATATGACAACTCAAAAACTATACTAAGTAATGGGTCTACTTTTGTGTGTATACAATATATCCAATACAACATTCAACTATAGTAAACATTAAAATTTACTATTAAAGCAAATGTAAGTCACAAGTTAACATAATTTTGTTTAATATGAGTTCTGCCAGTTACTACATATGATTCAACTTGATTTACATGGCCCAGTGGGATTCACCAATCATCCCCCCCCCCCACACACACACACAAGCAATCCTACCTGATCTACAGTTTTCACTTCTTCTTCTGATAATGGACAGTCATTCTTTATAACACCAAGTAGGAAATCAATTCTTTCATAGTCATAGAAATTAACCTATAAATAGAGAGATTAATCAGAGCTTACAATAACGAGACGACAAATAGCTCCTCATCTGCATCGCATTCTTGTTATGGCAAAAGTGATTATATAAGCAACACTTCTGAGAGATGTGATCTTGCTAACTATTTTCAACTGACAAATTTGGCAAATTTAGTATGAACTCATTTCTCTATCATTGATCCCTCTTCCAACGAAAACAATTTGAAAGTATAATCAAACAGAGGAATAAACATGAAAAGGCACATGCAATTGGTAGTCCCACAGCCTAGCCTGGACATCCAATTTGTGCCCGCTTTTTTCAAAGATATTGTAAGAAAGTTGATAGAATGTAACAGTTGCAATTTTGTGTGTACTAAAAACATTATCGGTTTTGAAACTGAACCCACCTGTGAAATCTAGGAAAATGTGACTAGCTTACAGGTTACAGGTTGCAAGCTAAAAGCACTGTCTACATCATTAACAATGGAGATGGACACAGCACAATGTTTTTTTTAGATGCTCCTACCATATCTATTTCAAATATAGATTTTTAGTATATCCTGATATAGTTCTTTACAAAGCAGGTAAAGTAGATTTTAAACAAAATCTTGGTCAAATTTGATGGTAAACAAGGGGGCATTATTACGCTAAAATATTCACTTACAGTTTTCACTTTACATGTATCTTAATACATACCTGTTTCCAGACATTCCATATGGAATATAATTTTCATTTTACATGCACCTCAACACATACCTGTTTCCAGACATTCCATACAGAATAGTTTTCACTTTACATGTATCTTAACACATCCCTATGGAATACAAATCACATCCTTTATGTAAGTCAATACTTAAAAATATTTGTTCTTACCTGATCAAGTATTAAATTCAGTTTCAGTTGTAATGCCTCTTTATTGCTGACATGATTTAGTACATATATAACTAATCCCTTGTCTAATGCTGGTGGTTCATTTTTAGCTGTACTTCTAGGAGGTAATAGAAGTGTCTCTACGTACAACAGCAGGGCACTCTCTTCATGCAGGTTGAATGCTCTGTAAACATAGATGTCATATTCTAGTTATTGGATAAAACAAAAGAAGAGGTAGTTTTGGCCACATAGGGTGCTATTTGACAGCAGATTTTTGCTGGAAGCATAGGCCATATTTGTTCAGTAGTTTAGCATACTTTGAAAATCCTCCTTTCCCAACAATTCATAGTGTATGACAGTGATAACTCAAGTACTGTTCTGTTTTGGATTGTGTTTATGAACTCATGAAGTTTGTGTAAATTGATTCTCCAGGCTGTTTTTTGTACTGCCATGTATTTGACAAACTTCATGAAAAGTTAAAAGTTATTTTCCCTAATCTAGAGTGACTTTTTACATGATCTGTTTGTCAAAACCTTAGAAAAGTGAGAAACTGGACTATGGCTCATTACACTACTAAGTGATTGGTTTGAAAGCAAACAATAAATTGTGTAGCTACTAGAATTCATTTCCAATAGACAAACTTTTACAGCGTGTCCTTCTGGATACTGAAATAAACACCACATACATCAACTGAAGTGAACGCCATGTACATCAACTGAAGTGAGCACCATGTACATCAACTGAAGTGAGCACCACATACATCAACTGAAGTGAACACCACATACATCAACTGAACACCACATCCATCAACTGAACACAACGTACATCAACTGAAGTGAACGCAATGTACATCAACTGAAGTGAACACCACGTACATCAACTGAAGTGAACACCACATACATCAACTGAAGTGAACACCACGTACATCAACTGAAGTGAACACCATGTACATCAACTGAAGTGAACACCATGTACATCAACTGAAATGAACACCACATACAACAACTGAAGTGAACACCACGTACATCAACTGAACACCACATACATCAACTTAACACCACATACATCAACTGAAGTGAACACCACATACATCAACTGACACGAACACCACATACATCAACTGAAGTGAACACCACATACATCATCAAGTGTTCTTTCTCACCAGATATGTCTACACTTCTCTTAATTACTAAAAATCCTTGGGACTTTTGTGTCTTAAAGTTTTGAGAAATTGTTTGCAATATCTCAGTTATAGAGACTGGGGACCAATTTTGCAACTCAGGATAGATGAATCCAAATCAATATTTTGTATACATCTTTCAAATTTGATTATCTTTATTTTTATTAATATGAGCAAAAATCACATACATTAAATCTAGTTGAAATAATACTGTACAGTAGCACAAATCAAAAGTAATTTGTCTACACAGATGTTGGCAACAATGTTTTAACAAAAGGTATAAATATGTCTTACTGTTTTTTGAAACCTGTCAGTTTATGGCTAACATTTCAGACCACTAAAAGGGTGTTTTACACCATGAGTGTACATTACCACGTATTCCAATGTACCTGCAGTAATCCTTGAACATTTCAACATCACCATGTTGTATTATTTGGGGTAACAGGTTCTGATAATCTTGTGTTTGGTCACTACTAAACGCATCTCTGAATGTGATCTGCAGACAACACATACAATGTACAAAATTTGAAAAAACACAGTTGTCAGGTATAGAGTAGAGTAGTAAGACCTTTTAAAAGGTAAATGAAATTCACAATATACTTTCAGCACTTTTGGTTTGGGAGTCATTTTATGATTTGACTTCACATAATTTTGAGAGATTGCATAGAAACACCAAATTGAAACTCTTTCACCTCCATTGTTCTCATAGTAGTCCACTGGTGCATCAAGTAGTAGATGAACAATGAATATTTATGCTTATTACCTTCTGATAAATAGTCGTCAATATTCATTGTTCATTGTTATAAAAGGCCAAGTTGTTATTGCAGTAAAATAGGGCATATTAAGGCAAAGTGTTTCAAGTTGAAGAAAGATGAAAATCAGAAGATATCCAGTAAACCGGTAGCCCTAGTTAATACTAAGAGTAGAAGTAATGTCTCTATTAATAGCCATGTTGGTAGAAGAGAATCCAGTCTTAGACTAGACACTAGTATCGGAAATGTCAATAATGTTGATAGGGTAAAACCTGTATCAGAGAGTTACAAGAAGCTCATCTCTAAGGGTCAGGGGTTAGGTCACTGACAGGTCATGATGAGGTCAAGTCAGTAGTTATTCTTAGGGATACTGGAGCAGCCCAATCATTGATGTTAAATGATGTGCTACCCCCTAATTCATATAATAAAGCCAATGCCACCATTTTAATACAGGGCATTGATGGTAATCATATCCCAGTTCCACTATTTGAGGTCAACTTAAGGTCAGCGTTAGTTACAGGTAATGTTCAGGTAACTTACAGGTAACTTGATACATGGGTCTGCCAACTTTCCGGCATGGGACTGAAATTTGCTAAGGAAGTTGGTAACTTGATACATGGGTCTGCCAACTTTCCGGCATGGGACTGAAATTTGCTAAGGAAGTTGGTAACTTGATACATGGGCCCAACAACTTTCAGGCATGGGTCTGAAAGTTGCTAAATAAGTGAGATGGTAACTTGATCTATGGGCCCAACAACTTTCCGGCCTGAGACTGAAATCTGCTAAAGTTGGTAATTTGTAAGCAAGTTGGTTACTTCATATATGTGCCCGCCATGTTCCACCTATGGACATGTACATGGGCACCTAATTACCATTATCTAATTAGTATAATCTTCTTGTACCCCTATATTCTTGTGGGCTACACAGCCTACCTACCAAAATTTATTCATAGAAAAAAACTGGTACATTTTTGTACTGTACTATGTACCCCTGAACTTGTGTACTTACCTGAAGTTATTCTAGCTAGATTGTGACCCCTGGTACAGTACCACTGAACTAAAATTGTGTACTTAACTGCTAGTTTGTGACCCCCGATACTGTACCACTGAACTTGTGTACTTACCTGAAGCTATTCTACTTTGTGACCCCATGTACTATACCACTGAACTTGTGTACTTACCTGAAGCTATTCTACTTTACGTGACCCCTGGTACTGTACCACTGAACTTGTGTACTTACCTGAAGCTGTTCTAGTTTGTGACCCCATGTAGCTTTAGTACCAAGTTTTGCAAATGATGCAAGTAATTCAGGGTCCTGGTAGTACTGTGCCAGCTTCTTACCAACTTTGCTGATAGCCTAAACACAGAGATGTGATATTAAAATCTTCCCTTAGTCTTGTTATTCTCATTTTTGTGCAGACAAAATAACTTTAAATTGATCTATTAATGTAACATTGTTAAGTGTTTAATCACAAGCAAAGAGAGAAGATCAATTTCAGATTCTAATAAACAATACACACATGCACACACTGACACCAAGGTCAAATCCAGGACCTAACAGATACCCACACACAGAGATATTAAGATCAATTTCAGAAACTAACAGATACCCACACACACAGACATTAAGATCAATTTCAGAATCTAACAGTAATACACACACACAGACATTATGATCAATTTCAGAATCTAACAGTAATACACACACACAGACATTAAGATCAATTTCAGAAACTAACAGATACCCACACACACAGACATTAAGATCAATTTCAGAATCTAACAGATACCCACACACACAGACATTAAGATCAATTTCAGAATCTAACAGTAATACACACACACAGACATTATGATCAATTTCAGAATCTAACAGATACCCACACACAGAGACAGTAAATGTCTCTGTGTGTGTATTACTGTTAGATTCTGAAATTGATCTTAATGTCTCTGTGTGTGTGGGTATCTGTTAGATTCTGAAATTGATCTTAATGTCTCTGTGTGTGGGTATCTGTTAGTTTCTGAAATTGATCTTAATGTCTGTGTGTATTGCTGACACACACATTGACATTAAGATCAATTTCAGAAACTAACAGATACCAACACACAGAGACATTAAAATCAATTTCAGAAACTAACAGATACCCACACACACAGACATTAAGATCAATTTCAGAAACTAACAGATACCCACACACACAGACATTAAGATCAATTTCAGAATCTAACAGTAATACACACACACACATTGACATTAAGATCAATTTCAGAATCTAACAGTAATACACAGATACCCAAACACACAGACATTAAGATCAATTTCAGAAACTAACAGATACCCCCACACACAGACATTAAGATCAATTTCAGAATCTAACAGATACCCACACACACAGACATTAAGATCAATTTCAGAAACTAACAGATACCCACACACAGAGACATTAAGATCAATTTCAGAATCTAACAGATACCCACACACAGACAGTAAGATCAATTTCAGAATCTAACAGTAATACACACACACAGACATTATGATCAATTTCAGAATCTAACAGATACCCACACACAGAGACAGTAAATGTCTCTGTGTGTGTATTACTGTTAGATTCTGAAATTGATCTTAATGTCTCTGTGTGTGTGGGTATCTGTTAGATTCTGAAATTGATCTTAATGTCTCTGTGTGTGGGTATCTGTTAGTTTCTGAAATTGATCTTAATGTCTGTGTGTATTGCTGACACACACATTGACATTAAGATCAATTTCAGAAACTAACAGATACCAACACACAGAGACATTAAAATCAATTTCAGAAACTAACAGATACCCACACACACAGACATTAAGATCAATTTCAGAAACTAACAGATACCCACACACACAGACATTAAGATCAATTTCAGAATCTAACAGTAATACACACACACACATTGACATTAAGATCAATTTCAGAATCTAACAGTAATACACAGATACCCAAACACACAGACATTAAGATCAATTTCAGAAACTAACAGCTACCCCCACACACAGACATTAAGATCAATTTCAGAATCTAACAGATACCCACACACACAGACATTAAGATCAATTTCAGAAACTAACAGATACCCACACACAGAGACATTAAGATCAATTTCAGAATCTAACAGATACCCACACACAGACAGTAAGATCAATTTCAGAATCTAACAGTAATACACACACACAGACATTATGATCAATTTCAGAATCTAACAGATACCCACACACAGAGACAGTAAATGTCTCTGTGTGTGTATTACTGTTAGATTCTGAAATTGATCTTAATGTCTCTGTGTGTGTGGGTATCTGTTAGATTCTGAAATTGATCTTAATGTCTCTGTGTGTGGGTATCTGTTAGTTTCTGAAATTGATCTTAATGTCTGTGTGTATTGCTGACACACACATTGACATTAAGATCAATTTCAGAAACTAACAGATACCAACACACAGAGACATTAAAATCAATTTCAGAAACTAACAGATACCCACACACACAGACATTAAGATCAATTTCAGAAACTAACAGATACCCACACACACAGACATTAAGATCAATTTCAGAATCTAACAGTAATACACACACACATTGACATTAAGATCAATTTCAGAATCTAACAGTAATACACAGATACCCAAACACACAGACATTAAGATCAATTTCAGAAACTAACAGATACCCCCACACACAGACATTAAGATCAATTTCAGAATCTAACAGATACCCACACACACAGACATTAAGATCAATTTCAGAAACTAACAGATACCCACACACAGAGACATTAAGATCAATTTCAGAATCTAACAGATACCCACACACAGACAGTAAGATCAATTTCAGAATCTAACAGTAATACACACACACAGACATTATGATCAATTTCAGAATCTAACAGTAATACACACACACAGAGACATTAAGATCAATTTCAGAATCTAACAGATACCCACACACACAGACATTAAGATCAATTTCAGAATCTAACAGTAATACACACACAGAGACATTAAGATCAATTTCAGAATCTAACAGTAATGCACACACACACACACACACACATTGACATTAAGATCAATTTCAGAATCTAACGGTAATACACATACACACACACATTGACATTAAGATCAATTTCAGAATCTAACAGTAATACACACTCAGATACCCACACACACAGACATTAAGATCAATTTCAGAAACTAACAGATACCCCCACACACAGACATTAAGATCAATTTCAGAATCTAACAGATACCCACACACACAGACATTAAGATCAATTTCAGAAACTAACAGTAATACACACACACACAGACATTATGATCAATTTCAGAATCTAACAGTAATACACACACAGAGACATTAAGATCAATTTCAGAATTAAACTAACAGATACCCACACAGAGACATTAAGATCAATTTCAGAAACTAACAGATACCCACACACACAGATATTAAGATCAATTTCAGAAACTAACAGATACCAACACACACAGACATTAAGATCAATTTCAGAAACTAACAGATACCCACACACACAGACATTAAGATCAATTTCAGAAACTAACAGATACCCACACACACAGACATTAAGATCAATTTCAGAATCTAACAGTAATACACACACACACATTGACATTAAGATCAATTTCAGAATCTAACAGTAATACACAGATACCCACACACACAGACATTAAGATCAATTTCAGAAACTAACAGATACCCCCACACACAGACATTAAGATCAATTTCAGAATCTAACAGATACCCACACACACAGACATTAAGATCAATTTCAGAAACTAACAGATACCCACACACACAGACATTAAGATCAATTTCAGAAACTAACAGATACCCACACAGAGACAGTAAGATCAATTTCAGAATCTAACAGTAATACACACACACAGACATTATGATCAATTTCAGAATCTAACAGTAATACACACACACAGAGACATTAAGATCAATTTCAGAATTAAACTAACAGATACCCACACACAGACATTAAGATCAATTTCAGAAACTAACAGATACCCACACACAGAGACATTAAGATCAATTTCAGAAACTAACAGATACCCCCACACACAGACATTAAGATCAATTTCAGAATCTAACAGTAATACATTTGACATTAAGATCAATTTCAGAATCTAACAGTAATGCACACACACATTGACATTAAGATCAATTTCAGAATCTAACAGTAATACACAGATACTCACACACACAGACATTAAGATCAATTTCAGAATCTAACAGTAATACACACACACATTGACATTAAGATAAATTTCAGAATCTAACAGTAATGCACACACACATTGACATTAAGATCAATTTCAGAATCTAACAGTAATACACACACACACACATTGACATTAAGATCAATTTCAGAATCTAACAGTAATACACAGATACCCACACACACAGACATTAAGATCAATTTCAGAATCTAACAGTAATACACACACACATTGACATTAAGATCAATTTCAGAATCTAACACTAATACACACACACATTGACATTAAGATCAATTTCAGAATCTAACAGTAATGCACACACACATTGACATTAAGATCAATTTCAGAATCTAACAGTAATACACACACAGACATTAAGATCAATTTTAGAATCTAACAGTAATACACACACACATTGACATTAAGATCAATTTCAGAATCTAACAGTAATGCACACACACATTGACATTAAGATCAATTTCAGAATCTAACAGTAATACACAGATACTCACACACACAGACATTAAGATCAATTTCAGAATCTAACAGTAATGCACACACACATTGACATTAAGATCAATTTCAGAATCTAACAGTAATACACACACACACACATTGACATTAAGATCAATTTCAGAATCTAACAGTAATGCACACACACATTGACATTAAGATCAATTTCAGAATCTAACAGTAATACACACACAGACATTAAGATCAATTCCAGAATCTAACAGTAATACACACACACATTGACATTAAGATCAATTTCAGAATCTAACAGTAATGCACACACACATTGACATTAAGATCAATTTCAGAATCTAACAGTAATACACACACACACACATTGACATTAAGATCAATTTCAGAATCTAACAGTAATACACAGATACTCACACACACAGACATTAAGATCAATTTCAGAATCTAACAGTAATACACACACACATTGACATTAAGATAAATTTCAGAATCTAACAGTAATGCACACACACATTGACATTAAGATCAATTTCAGAATCTAACAGTAATACACACACACATTGACATTAAGATCAATTTCAGAATCTAACAGTAATACACAGATACCCACACACACAGACATTAAGATCAATTTCAGAATCTAACAGTAATACACACACACATTGACATTAAGATCAATTTCAGAATCTAACACTAATACACACACACATTGACATTAAGATCAATTTCAGAATCTAACAGTAATGCACACACACATTGACATTAAGATCAATTTCAGAATCTAACAGTAATACACACACAGACATTAAGATCAATTTTAGAATCTAACAGTAATACACACACACATTGACATTAAGATCAATTTCAGAATCTAACAGTAATGCACACACACATTGACATTAAGATCAATTTCAGAATCTAACAGTAATACACAGATACTCACACACACAGACATTAAGATCAATTTCAGAATCTAACAGTAATGCACACACACATTGACATTAAGATCAATTTCAGAATCTAACAGTAATACACACACACACACATTGACATTAAGATCAATTTCAGAATCTAACAGTAATGCACACACACATTGACATTAAGATCAATTTCAGAATCTAACAGTAATACACACACAGACATTAAGATCAATTCCAGAATCTAACAGTAATACACACACACACACATTGACATTAAGATCAATTTCAGAATCTAACAGTAATGCACACACACATTGACATTAAGATCAATTTCAGAATCTAACAGTAATACACACACACACACATTGACATTAAGATCAATTTCAGAATCTAACAGTAATACACAGATACTCACACACACAGACATTAAGATCAATTTCAGAATCTAACAGTAATGCACACACACATTGACATTAAGATCAATTTCAGAATCTAACAGTAATACACACACACATTGACATTTAGTAGTATAGGGGTAAGTCAGCATGTTGTCCTCTGTGATTGATATGATAGCTATCAGTAACACAGTAAAGTCTTTGACGTTAGCAAGTTTGCACTCAATCTGACTGAAGAGAATGAATGCCAGTCAGTTTGTCCTAAACCAACTAGGCCTACTATAACTCATCCCAATGTTCGTATCTAATTTGTCCCTTCATATAAATGTCCTTTTTGTCCTTTGATCGATTGTCAGGGGAGCTCACATGAAATATGAATTTTTTTTTTCAGTCAAGACATATTTTCCAGGGGATGACATACAATTTTTTTAGCATGAAGTATCATGATGCAGTTTGACTTTGAAATTTACCTGTACACGATGTACACATAAGATTTCAGTTAAAGATTGTCCATTACATATTTAATAGATTGCAGAATAAATTATGCCAGGATTTGATTTTAAAATGTCAATAAATATATGGTATGTGAAGCTTCCTTCTCCACTCTTTACAGTGATGGCCATGGGATGAGTTAGTTTGGGACGAGTTGGTTTTGGGACTAAGTGACTGGAACCCAAGAGAATTGTAATTTCTACTGAAATGAATTTCTGTATAAGACTAATACCCACCTTTTAGCTTACTTTTGGGTGTCCCTCTGCTTCCCCTTGTGTATTGCCAAATATAAATTAATGCCTCCGGCACCCTGTGGCCTGTCGTCCTAGTGGTCACATGACCTTGACTAGCCAATCCCCAGTATTCCTTGGTCCTAAACATAACCGAAGGTTACAAGGACTGGAGACTGTGGGAAGGAGGGTGGGAGCATAAAAGGTGGGTATTAGTCTTATACAGAAATTCATTTCAGTAGAAATTACAATTCTGTACAGACAAATACCCACCTTTTAGCTTACTTTTGGGTAAGCCTAGAATACGACACCTAGTTGGTGGAGGGAGTCTCCACACTGAAAGGCATAGCAACATTTTGAGCCGAACTGATAGGACCTAGAGCAGACATCCTGACTGCCTCTTGGGCCATGTCCCGCAAGTAAAAGCTAATGAATGAGTTCTGAGAGCGCCAGGTTCCTGCCTCAATGACTGACTTAATGGATACGCCAGACCAGAGTGCCCAGGAAGTAGCCACTGCACGAACTTCATGAGCAGTAACTTTAGAAAGTGCCTGTGTATCAGCTGTGGAAGAACTGTATGCTACTTTAATAGTATTAACTATCCACTTAGAAATGTCGGCCGTGGTACAATCCATTTTGTCCGATTTCCAAGGGATGAACAAGCGGGTACGATCGCCCCTAATATATTTAGTGCGATTACAGTACCACTTGAGAGCTCTGACTGGACATAAAAGACGTTCTTTTCGGTCCCTTCCCACCAGCGTGGCTAAATCCTTTATGATAATTACACCAACTAGAGAATCTCTTCCACTTTTCCCCGTAAGTAGCAAGGGTACTCGCATGCTGGGGTCTTGCGATGACCGCGGCAGTCTTGCAAGAAAAGCCCTTTGCAATGAGAGATCGTTCGACAATCTGAATGCGTGTAGATGGAACGTCTCTGGATGTGGGTGAAGGATGTTCCGTCCCTGTGACAACAGATCCTCCCTCTGGGGCAGTTTGCATGGGAGATCTATTCGGAGAGACAGTAACACTGGGAACCACGAGCGGTTCGGCCACAGTGGAGCGACTAGAGATAGTACACACTTTTCCTCTTGAATTTTTCTGAGGACTAGTGGTAGTAGGGGGAGAGGTGGGATGGCGTAAGCCTCCAGCCCCTCCCAACTGAAAGACATGGCATCCACTGCCATTGCTCTGAGATCTGGTACAGGAGATACAAAGAGATGAAGTTTGCGATTGAGAAATGTTGCGAACAGGTCGACTACAGGCTTGTTCCACCTGATGAAGATTTGATTGGCTACATTCTGTGGAATCTCCCATTCCATGGGGCGAACTTGGATGCAGCGCGAGAATGCGTCTGCAATCCCGTTGCGCTTCCCCGGAGGGTGCCGCGCCCTTAGTGTTATCTTCCTGTCTTTGCACCAGAACATTAGGTCCCAGGTGAGATAACATAGGGTCAGTGACCTGGTTCCCCCCCCCCCCCCATTTTGTTGATGTAAGCCACCACTGTTGTGTTGCCGGTATTGACTAGCACAGCAGTGTGACACCAGGTGTTCGAACTGGCGAAGAGCTAGAACAACTGCCTGCATTTCCAACCAGTTGATATGATGGAGGCTAGATGGTAGATCCCAAGTACCTGAGGTCCAGTGGTGGTCCAGATGGGCTCCCCATCCCACCTTGGACGCGTCGGTAAAAGGGAAATATCTGTTTTCCAACTCGAAAATTGTTTTCCTTCCAACATTGCCTCTTTGTCCAACCACCATCGTAGGTGTGGAAAAAGGGGTGGTAGGATGGGAACCATACACTCTGCTGATTGGATACTGGGGTGCCAGTGAGCCAACAGGTAGAGTTGAATTGGTCGCATTCTGAGGCGTGCCCATGGTGAAATGTCGATGATGGAATTCATCAAACCCAACAGGGACAGAAATAGTTTGGCTTGTATGCGGGTTTGTTTTGCTACAAGTCTTATCAGTACTACAATCTTGTCTACTCGCTCTTGCGGTGGACAGACTATTCCCTGTTTGGTCATAAAACGCATCCCGATAAAAATCATGTCCTGAGTAGGAACTAGAATCGATTTGAGAGACCTCAGAATAATCTGGGTGTCTCGAACAAAACGATGTAGCTGTTCGACTTTCTTGTCGTGTAGCAACCAGTCGTCTAGAGAGTGGTCGCCGGCACGGAAACTACTCGAGTAAAGACTCTCGGTGCTGTTGCGAGCCGAACGGTAGTGCTACGTATTTGAACACTCGACCGTCGGTTGCAAAGCGGAGAAAGTGACGACACGACTCATGAATGGGAATGTGGAAGTAGGCGTCCTTCAAATCTATGGATGCCATCCATTCGCCTGGCTGAATAGAGGCGAGGACGGATCGGCTTGTTAACATCTTGAATCTGGGCACTCGCAGGTACTTGTTGAGAGTGGATAGATTCAGTATCGGACGCCATCCCCTCGACTTTTTTGGAACCAGGAAAAAGTGGCTGTAAAAGCCGGGTCCCGATGACGGGGCATCGATTTCCCTTATTGCGTTTTTGCCTATTAGGGAGTCGATAGCTTCCAGAAATGCCGTTCGTTGACTGGCCAGTCTTGGAACTGGAGTAACAAACGGTACGACCGAAAGAGGGGGATCGCGTACGAAAGATAGGCGGTAACCCTCTCTTACGGTAGACAAAATCTATTCGTCTGACGTAATGCATTCCCAATGTTTTGCGTATAAACTTATACGCCCCCCCACTGGACCGCTGTCCGTGGGGTTCAGGGTCCTGTCGGGAAGGAAGTCAGGAGAACTGCTGACGACTTCCTGACCCCTGTGTTTGATTGGTCGAGGAAGTGGACGGCTTACCCGGCTGACTAGAGCGTCTAGTGTTTGCAGCCTGAACCTGTTTGGGTTTACGGGTGCGTTTCTTACTCTGACTTCGACGCTTGTATCCACTAGTTTGTGGTTGCTGTCTTGTAGTCGGAGTAAACATAGACGCTTTAGGCATAGCAGTGGCCTGGAATTGAGGAGGTTTTGTAAATCTTGCATCCCTCTAAGTTGCGGTCAGAGCTTGCTTAGCCATCTCGCTCAGCGAGCCCCCAAATAAAAATCTAGAATTGCTTGTCTTGCTAGCCCTAGCTTCTAGTTTTAGTTCGGGGGTGTACTTTGGTGCTAGTCGCTCAAGGAAGGCATCACGTTCTGACAAAATGAGCGATGCCCGCTGATGTAATGACGAGTCTGTGAGATGTCACACTCGTCACTACTGAGCGAAAAAGACGGAGGAGTTTGCTCTGCGTGTCTGACACAGGACCACTCTTAGTCAACTCAATCGCTGTGGCGATAAACCAGTCCAGGTGTGATAGAATGCGTATGTTTTTAGACAACGATTCACCCATGGACCTCACGAAGGAGCGAGAAACCATATAAGATTTGAAAGCAGTATAGTTGTCGTCAACTAACCTTGCTTCCTTCTCCAACGTTGGATACCCTAGCCATGGTTCAGATGTATGAACCTGGTAAGACTTTGACCTGGATTTGAACCATGGGAATCGACCCGGTGGAAGGGGATCCCTGTCGTCCATACCTTCCAGTTCGTTCTCAATTTGTCCTTGTCGAGACGAGACTGAATCGGCCCAAGGAAGAGACGTAGTAGGGTAAGATGACGCTCGCGACTCCTCCCCCAGCGACTGAAACATTTGGGATTCAAGCGGCTTGGGTGGAGCCGGCCGTTTACAGTCGGGAAACTGCTCGTAAATCCATGAAATTAACTCTTCATAGGCCACTTCATCACGAGTAGTGGCAGCTGACGGACAGCGACTGGCTGTCCCGACTGATATTTCAGAACGGGATTCCATGTCGCTAAAATCATCATCAGAGGCATGGATCTCCAACACATCCTTAGATACCTGTGGAGACCTGCGTCCTTCCCGAGTTAAACGATCAAAACGATCTGGAAGGTCTCTATGTGGGGAGCGTGACCGATCACCGTGTCTTGACCCTGAGACGGAATGATCGGATGATGACGCTCTATCCCGAGTAGTAGACCTACTACTGGAACGAGACGGCCGAGAGGGTGAAGGTTGACTTCCTGCTTCGGCCTCCTGGTTCCCCTGGGGGTGGGGGCTCATTGTCACTAGGCCCGGTGTGGGGTTAGTAACAGGTGGAGTCCGCCCTTGAAGACCATGTTGAATGGTTTGCTGCCAGGCATTGGGAACACTGGGTACCATAGAGGGTGCTGTTCCATGTGGTAAATAGGGTACTGCTCCCTGTGGTACAAAGGCAGTGTTCCCAGTCATCTGTGGATGAACCCCTGTATACTGACTGAAATACTGAGGGTTTGTCACAGAAAATTGGTTATAAGGAACGTAAGAGTGTCCCCTAGGAGGGAAATAAACTCCAGGTTGTACTCCTGTTTGGTCGGTCACAGATTCGATGGGTGTCCAGTATCTGGACTGCCCCCTCGAATTTGCCGCCTGTGGTAAATTACTACGTACTGCAGCAGTGGTTTGACCTTGACCAAAGGAAATGTCCCTGACCTCTGTAGTGGGGATACGTTCTGCCTCTCCCTGAACGATCGTATTTTTGATCGGGCGAACCTGTCTGTCATCGGGCTGGGAACGCCGAGGGAGGTAATACGGATCCCGTCTATCGGGCGATAGATCGAGTTCCGCGGAGCATAAATCCCTATGTGGGTGGGTTCGACCGGGATGGTGCGGCGACAACCGCAGGCACTCCAGGATCCCTAATGGAGGTAAAACTGTCGCCTTGAAAAAGGCGGTTTTCCTGAAAAGGAGAAACGGACTTACCTTCTTTGGAAGTACTTACCGTAGAGGAAGTCCGCTCGACTAGCAAAGACGCGCGTTGAGGGATGACGTCATCGATCTCGCTACGTCTTTCTGAAAACTTTTTCCACTGACGATCGGTCCAGTTACTGCAGAAATCGCATGTCTGGTCGGGCCGACAGGATCTGCAGTCCGCACAAAGATCATGGCCATCTCCCGCAACGATGGGGTGGCCACACTTACTTATGGGAGACTGATCCGACATTGTGAAGGAAGTTCAAATGCTAAAAAAAAATATACAAGTACAACAATGGCGCCCGATTTACCAAAATGAGGCGACAACGAACTTGAGAAAAATAAGGTGTCCACGAAGCGTAGACGCAACACACGAGAATAAAAAGGAACGATTTAGCTGAAATCCTGAGGTATTCAGCAAAGTGTCCACCGCTTATTAGGAGATAACTCGTGTCAATTTTGGCACAAGAGGATAAAACTCGCAGAGTCCTTTAGCTATTCTACGAAATTCATTGATTTGCCAAGGAATACTGGGGATTGGCTAGTCAGGGTCATGTGACCACTAGGGGATGGCCCACAGGGTGCAGTGAGCACAAATTTATCTACTTGGCAATTACACAAGGGGAAGCAGAGGGACACCCAAAAGTAAGCTAAAAGGTGGGTATTTGTCTGTACAGAATGACTATGACAATATGCCATATTCTTGTTATTGGAAAGACAAATATTGTACAGCTTGGCCCCAAGGGGTGATAGTCAACAAGAAAGACAAAAGATTATACAGCTTGGCCACAAGGGGTGATAGTCAACAAGAAAGACAAAATATTGTACAGCTTGGCCACAAGGGGTGATAGTCAACAAGAAAGACAAAAGATTATACAGCTTGGCCACAAGGGGTGATAGTCAACAAGAAAGACAAAATATTGTACAGCTTGGCCACAAGGGGTGATAGTTAAAAGGAAAGACAAAATATTGTATAGCTTGGCCACTAGGGGTGAAACCAAAGTAAAATGACATGGGGAAACCCAGGTAAAATGACATGGGGAAACTCATTAGATTTTACCTTCTTACGACCCTTATCATGAACACTGTACAGTATCATTTTCTCAATACTGACCATAATTTTGGTGTAGTTATGTCCTGTTGATGAACAGATACTTTGTAATTTATCCAGTGTTTTTTGTTGTGGTAAGACAATTGAAAATCCAAATGCTAGCTCCACATCTACCTTTTTGCTGCCCAATATCTGAAAATAAATGACAAAAGATTAGTTGGTGTAGATACCTGATTGTAAAGTAAATGTCAAAGTGTCTACATGGAGGACAGCCTATAGCAAAGAAATTCAAACCATGGTCTAGATGTACTTGGTGGTTTGTTTACTGTACATCATTTACATTAGGAATGTGTATTATAATTTGTACATTTCATTCGTATAATCTGGGGTCTGATATTTGTACATTCTATTCATATAATCTGGGGTCTGATATTTGTACATTTCATTCGTATAATCTGGGGTCTGATATTTGTACATTTCATTCGTATAATCTGGGGTCTGATATTTGTACATTTCATTCGTATAATCTGGGGTCTGATATTTGTACATTTCATTCGTATAATCTGGGGTCTGATATTTGTACATTTCATTCGTATAATCTGGGGTCTGATATTTGTACATTTCATTCGTATAATCTGGGGTCTGATATTTGTACATTTCATTCGTATAATCTGGGGTCTGATATTTGTACATTTCATTCGTATAATCTGGGGTCTGATATTTGTACATTTCATTCGTATAATCTGGGGTCTGATATTTGCACATTTCATTCGTATAATCTGGGTTCTGATATTTGTACATTTCATTCGTATAATCTGGGTTCTGATATTTGTACATTTCATTCATATAATCTGGGGTCTCAGTGTTCGCGGTCGACATTCTGACAATGCGTTTCACGTACGCAAAGGCTAAGCATAATAGCGTATCGTCGTCATATGAATGCGTACAGGCTACTTCCGCATTCAACCATGGGCAAAAATGTCGTAATTAATTTTGTTGACACTCATAGTAAATGTTTACGATGAAGAGGACATTTTTAATAACATGAATTTTTGATGTACAGGTATTCATACTGATACAGAGAAATACATTTTACATGTAAATTAATGAAAAATATAAATTATACGAAACTGATCACAACTTGACAGATGATCACAACTTGATCACACTGACAGCATGCAGCTTGGCATGGTAACTAACATTGTAACCTAACAGTTGTAAAACTTCATAATTATAAAAAATGTTACTGTGTCTCTAGAATTTAACTGGATTTCTCTTTGCACAAGAAGTGAAAATTTCCCTTGCTCGATCAAAACGAAACTCTACAACCGGTGGTCCTTCCATTGTAAGTAGCATCAGATCGTCAGCATGCTCGTCGCCAAGTCGATTACGTCGTGTCGTGAGTACGCGGTTTTGGCAACTGAATCCCCTTTCACAGGGCACGGAAGAAACCGGAATCACTAGAGCTATGCAGGCTAACAAACGGAACATTGGAAACAGCTCTGCATAGTCGGTAATCAGAATACGACAAGATTCACTGAAATTGGGTCGTCCGTGGGCACGCAAAGTCAGTTTCATTTGAGTAAACTCGGCTTGCAAATCGGGCCCATGTATTGGGGCTACCATTGGCACGCCATCTTCAACGCGATTAGCACCAAAGTGGGCTATCAGTGTTGCCAGAGACACTGTACCGTAATCACGGATCTCAACATCGCGATCTGGAAATTTGCTAGCATTTAGAACTTTATCGAGGCACGTTAGTAAATCGGTATATTCACTGGGAAATCGTGCTTGCAGTCGTTCGATTAGATGCGTTATGAAGCCACGCCTTACATTTGCATAACCTTGGATATGATTTGCAGCTGTGTAAGTCAGAGAATGACCACGATACACATTGTTATCAATTTCCCTCGTAAGCATGGTCTCATGTTCGCCTAAACTGTCCGGTTCTAATAAAAGCTGTAGGGATGCGATAGTTGATTGGACCATCGGTTCGATAGTAGCCAAGTTGACATCTTCTCGTTGGAATACAAGATTGCAGCGGTCCATGATTGATGATTGGCAGTACGTCCATCAGCAAATGCGTGATGGCCAGGAACGAGTACTGTTTGATCTGCTTTAAAAGACCGCTAGCAACTGCGTTGTCACGTTGAGATGCTTCTTCGTCGAATTCCATGACAAGCGCTGGCCAGTTATCATAAATTCCCTTGACGGCTCGGCCGAAAGAAAGCCATCGCACTGAGCATGGCTCCTTTAAACTCAGAACATCTTCGGTATTGAGAATTTTATTTAATTCTCGCAATCTCTGGTATCGTGTGGCAGAATACTTGAAAAAGTTGAAAATGTTATTCACGGTCTTTTTATACTCGGTAATTTTCTTTACACTGCGACTAGCATCGGCTGCTGCAAGTGCCAACCGGTGTGCGACACAATGGACATGGATAAGATATACGTTTTGACGTTTCAAACGTACGCCGACACCGTTATGTCTACCCGTCATGACGGAAGCCCCGTCAGAGCCGAGACCCATGACTTTCGATATTTCAATTCCATGATCACCGAGCACTTCTAACATTTTGTCAGCTACTGTTTCGGCAGTACCGTTTAAAACAGTGTAGTTCCCAATAAATATAGTACGGGGTTTTCCATCATCAACGATTTTCAGAAATATGATCAGCTTCTTATGAACTGTTACATTGACTGTTTCGTCAACGAGTATGCCAACAAATGGCGAATCCGATATTTTCTGAGAAATTTCTTCACGTACTGTGTCAGCTAATGCTCTTTGCATGGATGTAACACTGTCGTGGTGCGTATAAGTCTCCGTTTTCAAACATTCGCATCCGTTTTCACATTGCAGTTCTATCAACGAGACAAATTTTCGGTCGGGTATCTCCTCCTTAGCCATGTAATAGACGGTACGAAGAACTGCTCGCTGTTTGTCCTTACTTTCGGAAAGTCCTTTACTTGAAAAGTTGCGCATTAAATTCTGTGATGGTCTCACCACTGTAGCTTCACGATGGTCATCGGTCTTCATATGACGCTTTATCGCCGATTTTTGTGAATCTGGAGACCCGCGAGTAAACGCGTTCCTCTTATTTGCTTTCTCACACAGCATACAAAACAGTAGAAGTTTTGTTTTGTCACTATTACCGATGGTCTGAACTTGTGAACGAAGCCATGGAAACTCGGTGCTCCAACTGCTCTGAAACTCAGTGTGACTTTCTCCCGTACCGGGTTGCTTACGCTTACGCTTTACTGCTGTCGACGTCGATGTCTCCGTGGACACGGTAGAGGTGCACGTCGTGGCACTGGTAGACTCTGAAGTAGACTGGGTTGGCATGTCGGCCCTTTTGCTGTTTGAACTTGAACTAGATTCATCTTGCGATGCTTCCGATGTTTTTTTGCTAGAAGTACTAAAGCTGAAAGACAGCAACGAGGATTGCTTTGACATGATCTATGACCTATGGTGGCAACAGTTACAGGTAGCTACGCTGCTTTTCATCACACACGCTGTCGTGTCAGTGATAGACAGACACATGTACAAATCGCGCGAAATAATTTGCTCAAACTGTTACAATTTACAATTTCATGAAACACCACGGTGACGGAATAGCTAGTTGTTATTGGGTCGCAATCTCAAAAAGCAAAAATCGCGTCAGAAAATTTGCCAACATGTTGCAATTTCAAGCTGTATCTGTGCGTTGGTTGGAGGGACTATTAGTATTACATGTAAACGCCATTTCGTTATCAAAATTGCCCTAATAATACTAATAGACGCCAGTATTTTACGTACAGTCAAACGCATTGCCATCAAAAAAATACGTACGAAAAATTTCAACTACGTATAATACGCACTTTTTTGCGTAACCGCGAACACTGCTGTCTGATATTTGTACATTTCATTCGTATAATCTGGGGTCTGATATTTGTACATTTCATTCTTATAATCTGGGGTCTGATATTTGTACATTTCATTCGTATAATCTGGGGTCTGATATTTGTACATTTCATTTGTATAATCTGGGGTCTGATATTTGTACATTTCATTCGTATAATCTGGGGTCTGATATTTGTACATTTCATTTGTATAATCTGGGGTCTGATATTTGTACATTTCATTCGTATAATCTGGGGTCTGATATTTGTACATTTCATTCTTATAATCTGGGGTCTGATATTTGTACATTTCATTCGTATAATCTGGGGTCTGATATTTGTACATTTCATTCGTATAATCTGGGGTCTGATATTTGTACATTTCATTCGTATAATCTGGGGTCTGATATTTGTACATTTCATTTGTATAATCTGGGGTCTGATATTTGTACATTTCATTAGTATAATCTGGGGTCTGATATTTGTACATTTCATTAGTATAATCTGGGGTCTGATATTTGTACATTTCATTTGTATAATCTGGGGTCTGATATTTGTACATTTCATTCGTATAATCTGGGGTCTGATATTTGTACATTTCATTCGTATAATCTGGGTTCTGATATTTGTACATTTCATTCGTATAATCTGGGGTCTGATATTTGTACATTTCATTCGTATAATCTGGGTTCTGATATTTGTACATTTCATTCGTATAATCTGGGTTCTGATATTTGTACATTTCATTAGTATAATCTGGGGTCTGATATTTGTACATTTCATTCGTATAATCTGGGGTCTGATATTTGTACATTTCATTCGTATAATCTGGGGTCTGATATTTGTACATTTCATTTGTATAATCTGGGGTCTGATATTTGTACATTTCATTTGTATAATCTGGGTTCTGATATTTGTACATTTCATTTGTATAATCTGGGGTCTGATATTTGTACATTTCATTCGTATAATCTGGGTTCTGATATTTGTACATTTCATTCGTATAATCTGGGTTCTGATATTTGTACATTTCATTCGTATAATCTGGGTTCTGATATTTGTACATTTCATTAGTATAATCTGGGGTCTGATATTTGTACATTTCATTTGTATAATCTGGGGTCTGATATTTGTACATTTCATTAGTATAATCTGGGGTCTGATATTTGTACATTTCATTCGTATAATCTGGGTTCTGATATTTGTACATTTCATTCGTATAATCTGGGTTCTGATATTTGTACATTTCATTTGTATAATCTGGGGTCTGATATTTGTACATTTCATTCGTATAATCTGGGTTCTGATATTTGTACATTTCATTCGTATAATCTGGGGTCTGATATTTGTACATTTCATTCGTATAATCTGGGGTCTGATATTTGTACATTTCATTCGTATAATCTGGGTTCTGATATTTGTACATTTCATTTGTATAATCTGGGGTCTGATATTTGTACATTTCATTAGTATAATCTGGGGTCTGATATTTGCACATTTCATTCGTATAATCTGGGTTCTGATATTTGTACATTTTATTCATATAATCTGGGGTCTGATATTTGTACATTTCATTTGTATAATCTGGGTTCTGATATTTGTACATTTCATTTGTATAATCTGGGGTCTGATATTTGTACATTTTATTTGTATAATCTGGGGTCTGATATTTGTACATTTCATTTGTATAATCTGGGTTCTGATATTTGTACATTTCATTTGTATAATCTGGGGTCTGATATTTGTACATTTCATTTGTATAAGCTGGGTTCTGATATTTGTACATTTCATTCATATAATCTGGGGTCTGATATTTGTACATTTCATTTGTATAATCTGGGTTCTGATATTTGTACATTTCATTTGTATAATCTGGGTTCTGATATTTGTACATTTCATTTGTATAATCTGGGTTCTGATATTTGTACATTTCATTTGTATAATCTGGGGTCTGATATTTGTACATTTCATTCGTATAATCTGGGTTCTGATATTTGTACATTTCATTAGTATAATCTGGGGTCTGATATTTGTACATTTCATTTGTATAATCTGGGGTCTGATATTTGTACATTTCATTTGTATAATCTGGGTTCTGATATTTGTACATTTCATTCGTATAATCTGGGGTCTGATATTTGTACATTTCATTTGTATAATCTGGGTTCTGATATTTGTACATTTTATTCATATAATCTGGGGTCTGATATTTGTACATTTCATTTGTATAATCTGGGTTCTGATATTTGTACATTTCATTTGTATAATCTGGGGTCTGATATTTGTACATTTCATTTGTATAATCTGGGGTCTGATATTTGTACATTTCATTTGTATAATCTGGGTTCTGATATTTGTACATTTCATTTGTATAATCTGGGGTCTGATATTTGTACATTTCATTTGTATAATCTGGGTTCTGATATTTGTACATTTCATTCATATAATCTGTGGTCTGATATTTGTACATTTCATTTGTATAATCTGGGTTCTGATATTTGTACATTTCATTTGTATAATCTGGGTTCTGATATTTGTACATTTCATTTGTATAATCTGGGTTCTGATATTTGTACATTTCATTCGTATAATCTGGGGTCTGATATTTGTACATTTCATTTGTATAATCTGGGGTCTGATATTTGTACATTTCATTCATATAATCTGGGGTCTGATATTTGTACATTTCATTCGTATAATCTGGGGTCTGATATTTGTACATTTCATTTGTATAATCTGGGTTCTGATATTTGTACATTTTATTCATATAATCTGGGGTCTGATATTTGTACATTTCATTTGTATAATCTGGGTTCTGATATTTGTACATTTCATTTGTATAATCTGGGGTCTGATATTTGTACATTTCATTTGTATAATCTGGGGTCTGATATTTGTACATTTCATTTGTATAATCTGGGTTCTGATATTTGTACATTTCATTTGTATAATCTGGGGTCTGATATTTGTACATTTCATTTGTATAATCTGGGTTCTGATATTTGTACATTTCATTCATATAATCTGGGGTCTGATATTTGTACATTTCATTTGTATAATCTGGGTTCTGATATTTGTACATTTCATTTGTATAATCTGGGTTCTGATATTTGTACATTTCATTTGTATAATCTGGGTTCTGATATTTGTACATTTCATTCGTATAATCTGGGGTCTGATATTTGTACATTTCATTTGTATAATCTGGGGTCTGATATTTGTACATTTCATTCATATAATCTGGGGTCTGATATTTGTACATTTCATTTGTATAATCTGGGGTCTGATATTTGTACATTTCATTCATATAATCTGGGGTCTGATATTTGTACATTTCATTCGTATAATCTGGGTTCTGATATTTGTACATTTCATTCATATAATCTGGGGTCTGATATTTGTACATTTCATTTGTATAATCTGGGGTCTGATATTTGTACATTTCATTCGTATAATCAAGTGTCTGTTATTTGTACATTTCATTCGTATAATCTGGGGTCTGATATTTGTACATTTCATTTGTATAAATCAAGTGTCTTATGTTTATTTCAGACACTGGCAGATGTGGATGTACAGAATGTCTAAATTGAAAGAGAAATATGTTTGCACCTTGTTAAATTGAAACAATGGGAATTTCATAATTTCTTATATTTCACTTAATTTTATGCATATTTACTATTGTGCTTGCATATGGTATGTTTTATCTGTTGTACACCGTGTTGACCATTGGCAGGCTTAATTTCTTGAATGCTGACATAGCTACTGAAATAGAATTCTTTGCTCAAAATGCCTGTTGAAACTAGAACAGTGATTTATCACATCAAAAGCCTTCTAAGTTCTAAACTTATTTGTCCATGCACTGAAACATAATCATTTGTGTACAAAGTCCTAATTATAATGGGTGACTCTGGATTGAAATTTACAGTACTAATTATAATGGGTGATTCTGGATTGAAATTTACAGTACTAATTATAGTGGGTGACTCTGGATTGAAATTTACAGTACTAATTATAGTGGGTGACTCTGGATTGAAATTTACAGTACTAATTATAGTGGGTGATTCTGGATTGAAATTTACAGTACTAATTATAATGGGTGACTCTGGATTGAAATTTACAGTACTAATTATAATGGGTGACTCTGGATTGAAATTTACAGTACTAATTATAATGGGTGACTCTGGATTGGAATTTACAGTACTAATTATAATGGGTGATTCTGGATTGAAATTTACAGTACTAATTATAGTGGGTGACTCTGGATTGAAATTTACAGTACTAATTATAATGGGTGATTCTGGATTGAAATTTACAGTACTAATTATAATGGGTGACTCTGGATTGAAATTTACAGTACTAATTATAATGGGTGACTGTGGATTGAAATTTACAGTACTAATTATAATGGGTGACTCTGGATTGAAATTTACAGTACTAATTATAATGGGTGACTCTGGATTGAAATTTACAGTACTAATTATAATGGGTGATTCTGGATTGAAATTTACAGTACTAATTATAATGGGTGATTCTGGATTGAAATTTACAGTACTAATTATAATGGGTGACTCTGGATTGAAATTTACAGTACTAATTATAATGGGTGATTCTGGATTGAAATTTACAGTACTAATTATAATGGGTGACTCTGGATTGAAATTTACAGTACTAATTATAATGGGTGACTCTGGATTGAAATTTACAGTACTAATTATAATGGGTGACTCTGGATTGGAATTTACAGTACTAATTATAATGGGTGATTCTGGATTGAAATTTACAGTACTAATTATAGTGGGTGACTCTGGATTGAAATTTACAGTACTAATTATAATGGGTGATTCTGGATTGAAATTTACAGTACTAATTATAATGGGTGACTCTGGATTGAAATTTACAGTACTAATTATAATGGGTGACTGTGGATTGAAATTTACAGTACTAATTATAATGGGTGACTCTGGATTGAAATTTACAGTACTAATTATAATGGGTGACTGGATTGAAATTTACAGTACTAATTATAATGGGTGATTCTGGATTGAAATTTACAGTACTAATTATAATGGGTGATTCTGGATTGAAATTTACAGTACTAATTATAATGGGTGACTCTGGATTGAAATTTACAGTACTAATTATAATGGGTGATTCTGGATTGAAATTTACAGTACTAATTATAATGGGTGACTCTGGATTGAAATTTACAGTACTAATTATAATGGGTGACTCTGGATTGAAATTTACAGTACTAATTATAATGGGTGACTCTGGATTGAAATTTACAGTACTAATTATAATGGGTGACTCTGGATTGAAATTTACAGTACTAATTATAGTGGGTGACTCTGGATTGAAATTTACAGTACTAATTATAGTGGGTGACTCTGGATTGAAATTTACAGTACTAATTATAATGGGTGACTCTGGATTGAAATTTACAGTACTAATTATAGTGGGTGACTCTGGATTGAAATTTACAGTACTAATTATAGTGGGTGACTCTGGATTGAAATTTACAGTACTAATTATAATGGGTGACTCTGGATTGGAATTTACAGTACTAATTATAATGGGTGATTCTGGATTGAAATTTACAGTACTAATTATAATGGGTGATTCTGGATTGAAATTTACAGTACTAATTATAATGGGTGACTCTGGATTGAAATTTACAGTACTAATTAAAATGGGTGACTCTGGATTGAAATTTACAGTACTAATTAAAATGGGTGACTCTGGATTGAAATTTACAGTACTAATTATAATGGGTGACTCTGGATTGAAATTTACAGTACTAATTATAATGGGTGACTCTGGATTGAAATTTACAGTACTAATTATAATGGGTGACTCTGGATTGAAATTTACAGTACTAATTATAATGGGTGACTCTGGATTGAAATTTACAGTACTAATTATAATGGGTGACTCTGGATTGAAATTTACAGTACTAATTATAGTGGGTGACTCTGGATTGAAATTTACAGTACTAATTATAGTGGGTGACTCTGGATTGAAATTTACAGTACTAATTATAGTGGGTGACTCTGGATTGAAATTTACAGTACTAATTATAGTGGGTGACTCTGGATTGAAATTTACAGTACTAATTATAATGGGTGACTCTGGATTGGAATTTACAGTACTAATTATAATGGGTGATTCTGGATTGAAATTTACAGTACTAATTATAATGGGTGATTCTGGATTGAAATTTACAGTACTAATTATAATGGGTGACTCTGGATTGAAATTTACAGTACTAATTAAAATGGGTGACTCTGGATTGAAATTTACAGTACTAATTAAAATGGGTGATTCTGGATTGAAATTTACAGTACTAATTATAATGGGTGACTCTGGATTGAAATTTACAGTACTAATTATAATGGGTGACTCTGGATTGAAATTTACAGTACTAATTATAATGGGTGACTCTGGATTGAAATTTACAGTACTAATTATAATGGGTGACTCTGGATTGAAATTTACAGTACTAATTATAGTGGGTGACTCTGGATTGAAATTTACAGTACTAATTATAGTGGGTGACTCTGGATTGAAATTTACAGTACTAATTATAGTGGGTGACTCTGGATTGAAATTTACAGTACTAATTATAATGGGTGACTCTGGATTGAAATTTACAGTACTAATTATAATGGGTGACTCTGGATTGAAATTTACAGTACTAATTATAATGGGTGACTCTGGATTGAAATTTACAGTACTAATTATAATGGGTGATTCTGGATTGAAATTTACAGTACTAATTATAATGGGTGATTCTGGATTGAAATTTACAGTACTAATTATAATGGGTGACTCTGGATTGAAATTTACAGTACTAATTATAATGGGTGACTATGGATTGAAATTTACAGTACTAATTATAATGGGTGACTATGGATTGAAATTTACAGTACTAATTATAATGGGTGACTCTGGATTGAAATTTACAGTACTAATTATAATGGGTGATTCTGGATTGAAATTTACAGTACTAATTATAGTGGGTGACTCTGGATTGAAATTTACAGTACTAATTATAATGGGTGACTGGATTGAAATTTACAGTACTAATTATAATGGGTGACTCTGGATTGAAATTTACAGTACTAATTATAATGGGTGACTCTGGATTG
The DNA here is from genome assembly GCF_964340395.1 of Glandiceps talaboti. Lineage (NCBI taxonomy): Eukaryota > Metazoa > Hemichordata > Enteropneusta > Spengelidae > Glandiceps > Glandiceps talaboti. The sequence continues at coordinate 2,271,335 of NC_135550.1, read as the reverse complement.
AAATTTACAGTACTAATTATAATGGGTGATTCTGGATTGAAATTTACAGTACTAATTATAATGGGTGACTCTGGATTGAAATTTACAGTACTAATTATAATGGGTGACTCTGGATTGAAATTTACAGTACTAATTATAATGGGTGACTCTGGATTGGAATTTACAGTACTAATTATAATGGGTGACTCTGGATTGAAATTTACAGTACTAATTATAATGGGTGACTCTGGATTGGAATTTACAGTACTAATTATAATGGGTGACTCTGGATTGAAATTTACAGTACTAATTATAATGGGTGATTCTGGATTGGAATTTACAGTACTAATTATAATGGGTGACTCTGGATTGGAATTTACAGTACTAATTATAGTGGGTGACTCTGGATTGAAATTTACAGTACTAATTATAGTGGGTGATTCTGGATTGAAATTTACAGTACTAATTATAATGGGTGATTCTGGATTGAAATTTACAGTACTAATTATAGTGGGTGACTCTGGATTGAAATTTACAGTACTAATTATAATGGGTGACTCTGGATTGAAATTTACAGTACTAATTATAATGGGTGACTCTGGATTGAAATTTACAGTACTAATTATAGTGGGTGACTCTGGATTGAAATTTACAGTACTAATTATAATGGGTGACTCTGGATTGAAATTTACAGTACTAATTATAATGGGTGACTCTGGATTGAAATTTACAGTACTAATTATAATGGGTGATTCTGGATTGAAATTTACAGTACTAATTATAATGGGTGACTCTGGATTGAAATTTACAGTACATTATGATAGCACATTGATAATGAATGATGAGTTAATAATACTTACTTTATGAAGCAGGTTCAAAGAATATTTTTGTACAGCAAGATTAGAATGTGTTATACACAGCTTCATTACATCATCTAAATCTGTATCACTGTCAGGTGTCTGTAGAGAGACAAGATGAAATGAAAAATGAGTTGGTTTTAAGATTTTATCTAGACCTGCAGTATTCAGTTGTCTGTAAGGGAGACATGAAATACTTATATATAATCTTTCGGTATTTCTCATTCGTGCTACGTCATCTCAGACTCATGATTCCCCTCATGTCGGCCGTATCGGCTCGGATGGATACAGAAATAGGGGAATCATGAATCTGAGATGACGTAGCATGAATGAGAAATACCGGGAGATTATTTATTTATTATATACATAGACCCACTATTTTTTTCTATTATAGTGACAATTTTAAACTAAAATATTCTCAAACTTACGCTGAACGTGCATTAATTTTATGAAGTGATGGGGCTACAGCACTCAGCTGTTACGTTCATTCAGTTTTCAGAATGTAGTCGCCATTGTGACAGCTGCCGTCACTACTACTACTACTAATGTATATGTTGAGATCAGTAAAATTACACCACAGACTTTCAGGTAGGGAACATTTTGCCAACAACGGGACGTTTGTCAAGAGCAGTGATTAATTCTTTGACAAAATATAGCCACTTTCATCAGAAAAATTGAGACATATCGAGAGACTGACTAACGAATGGATGCCTACACCGGTTTATGCATAGAACTCGGCTCAGAGTCATACGCTAAATACATTAACACTGGCAAGTTAAAACGTCAAAAACATTGTGAAATTTTCAAAAACACCTTGTCAAAAGTCATTTAAAAATTCTATCAATAGTTGAATTTAACGGACAACAATTTCACTGTGTTGCGCAACAATCACAAGTGGAAGTTTTTACGATGTTGATGTTAGCATGTCTACATATGTTAGTGGCTGTACGTACGAAAGGTGATTGTTCACTGTTTACACTGAGGATGATGATGGTCGATGTTTGGCAATCCATGAATAGCAAGGAAACCATATTTTCAAACAACATCGTAACTGTACAGGTTGATGATGTTTACAAATAATTCAAAGTAGTTCTGACCATATTACTATACTGTGACGTCAAAATATAGTAATATGAAATGTATGGATTTCATAGTACTATACTTTGACGTCACACCCTGGGAATATGAAGGTCTGTGTCTATAATAAAATATGTTAATGACAGTAAAATACAACGCTACTCCTTTTGTCTGCTTTTGCAGTCAGAAAAGATAATAAGTGCTGTCACAAATTATTTGCTAGCTTCATTGGACCTTGACTCGCCTACATGTTACACTACCATTCACTTAGAGTACATTTTACTTACAGCATGTGTTGTAGTTCGACTTGCTCTATACTGCAAACAAATCAATATTGTCTTGAGGGTGTAGGCAAGCCCTAGACTGTGTTCTTGTAGTAATGATACTATGTTTGCTGAACAGTGATTCACATTTTCTATGATATTCTGACCTCGGTCTTCATCATGTTCTGTTGATAAAGTGAACACAAATTATTACAACTACAATTTAAATTTAGTTTTCAACACATTTGACCAAAATACAAGTCTTAGTTTCTCATTTTGTGAGTTGACTAGAAAATCAGTATGATGGTAGATGCATTCAATACAATGTTGTATTCATCATAATATAGCTACTATTACAAACATGGTATGTACAACAATACTGTTTTTAAATTAATCAGGCTTTACAAATCTTTAATCAGGTCCAGACATCTCTATTAATGTACACAGGCTTGCTTTTAGAAATCTGTGTGGCAAACTATTATGTGCTCATGGCAACAAAGAGACTGTAATTAGCCATTCTAACTAGACTGTAAAAGTTACAAGTAACAACCTAGTAGGCTAGTACCTATGTCATGTTTAGTCATTCTAAGTAGACTGTAAAAGTTACAAGTAACAACCTAGTAGGCTAGTATCTATGTCATGTTTAGTCATTCTAACTTGACTGTAAAAGTTACAAGTAACAACCTAGTAGGCTAGTATCTATGTCATGTTTAGCCATTCTAAGTAGACTGTAAAAGTTACAAGTAACAACCTAGTAGGCTAGTATCTATGTCATGTTTAGTCATTCTAACTTGACTGTAAAAGTTACAAGTAACAACCTAGTAGGCTAGTATCTATGTCATGTTTAGCCATTCTAAGTAGACTGTTAAAGTTACAAGTAACAACCTAGTAGGCTAATACCTATGTCATGTTTAGCCATTCTAAGTAGACTGTAAAAGTTACAAGTAACAACCTAGTAGGCTAATACCTATGTCATGTTTAGTCATTCTAAGTAGACTGTAAAAGTTACAAGTAACAACCTAGTAGTAGTAGGCTAGGTACCTATGTCATGTTTAGTCATTCTAACTTGACTGTAAAAGTTACAAGTAACAACCTAGTAGGCTAATACCTATGTCATGTTTAACCATTCTAACTTGACTGTAAAAGTTACAAGTAACAACCTAGTAGGCTAGTATCTATGTCATGTTTAGTAATTCTAAGTAGACTGTAAAAGTTACAAGTAACAACCTAGTAGGCTAATACCTATGTCATGTTTAGTCATTCTAACTAGACTGTAAAAGTTACAAGTAACAACCTAGTAGGCTAATACCTATGTCATGTTTAGCCATTCTAAGTAGACTGTACCTATGTCATGTTTAGCCATTCTAAGTAGACTGTACCTATGTCATGTTTAGCCATTCCTAGAATACTATCTTACCATAAATAAGATACGTATAATCATGTCCCTATGTATTGCTATGAAGAAATTGCGAGCACACTTTGCCCAAATAAGGTCAGGGTCGGAAATTTTGAACTACTTTCTTTCCTGTTTCTATGCGTGTTGCAAAACTTGTTGGCATTCTATTAATATTTTCCTATGCTATTCAACAGTAGCTCCAGGAAATTCCTCCTAAATCATAAATAGTATTCTATTTGGCAATTGTGGTGAAGTTACATCAAATATTGGCAAGGAATATTTGGATTTGATGAATGATGTACAAATAGTGAAGCTGACGATAGACGTTCTACTCTGCTGTAACTTTACCAACTGTATCAAACGCCTAAAACAAGAGGAAGTGTACGTTTCTTATTAGAATTGGATGATAGTCAGTGACTGAAGTATAGTGTTTCCAATTTGTGATATTTGACAATTTTAGTGTTACAAAGGACTCTTTTACACCCAGTTTCACAGCGTTTTTGATTACATTTGTGTTGTTCTTCAATTGTGGCATGTATGCAGGCATTCTATTGATTAAGGAAGGTACTCAACCAAATACAACATCATTTTCCCAAAACATCTGTTGCATAGTCAAATTATGATAAATTTTATTAAATGCCAAATTCAAACCTTGTTCACAGTAATTTTGTGTTTCATGTTTTCCATTTTTTTTGTGTTCGTGCGACTCGAATGATGCGTATGAGCATGCAAAGAGCACAAGATATAATTATATGTGATTGAACATACTGAAATCAATCTGCCAGGCCATACATGTGATTCACCTTGGCATACATCAAGATATAATTATATGAACATACCGAAATCAATCGGCCAGGCCATACATGTGATTCACCTTGGCATACATCAAGATATAATTATATGAACATACCGAAATCAATCGGCCAGGCCATACATGTGATTCACCTTGGCATACATATGAACATACCGAAATCAATCGGCCAGGCCATACATGTGATTCACCTTGGCATACATCAAGATATAATTATATGAACATACCGAAATCAATCTGCCAGGCCATACATGTGATTCACCTTGGCATACATCAAGATTTACAACTAACAGTGGTTTATTTTCATTATAATGGCTTTTACTGTATCTAAAAAAGTCCAAATTATTGATTGCAAATGTATTTTTTCACTTCAAGAGGTATATGATACTTTTATTTTCCAGGAATCCTATGAAATTTCAGAACATAACAGGAGCATATAAACCCTGTTTAAATGTTGTCTGTGTCGATCACCTGCATGGACAGTATAATAACTTACCTACATCATGTTCAGCCATTCCTACAACACTATCTTGCTGTAAAGGTTGTCTGTGGTCACTTGCATGAACTTGTGGCAAACAGGAAAGAGTGAACTGATTGGCCAACGGCATGGCTAGACTAGGATCTAAGACTAGTCCATCCTCCTCATAGTAATCATTAAACTGCCATTCATAGTATGGGTCATCTCTGTGATACCTTGCAATGCCACGATCATCACATGAATTCTGTTAATATCAACAAAGACATGTTTTTGGATTAGTTCTGAACTCAGTGTAAACAATTTACCTAGTATATCTATGAATGTTCACAATCATCCAGGTATGAAGTTAATAACAAAGTACTTAATATAATCTATCCTACTGGACTTGCTGTTCACATGACAATCCTACTCTGTCAAGAGTCACAAACCATCTGTCATTAGATCATCAGTCGGCCTGATGAAGCGTCCAGGATAGGACGTGAAACTTTTGCCATTCAAAATAACAGCAAGTCCAGTAGGATAGATTATAATTACTTCGTTATTAATTCACCAGAGTATATTTCAACTAATCACTAGGCCTTCTTCAGCTGTTATTGTATATTATTCAATGATGAATAGTTATCAAATGACTGGCAGGACGCTGTATACCATCGCTATTTTCATTCTCTATTCCCTATAAGTGACAGGTGTTCAGATTTAGACAAATATACTAGGTAAATTATTTACAATCTGAGTCTTGAACTAATACAAAATAGGATTCCAGAACAAGGCAATGTTCTTGGTTGAACAAAGAAATGGTTTCTCTGCTCAGTATATACAAGTCATGTCATCTCTCCAATTCACAATATGATAGTAGGACAGACAAGTCTTCCACAACTGCTACTTTTGATTTCAGGGTGGGATGGGGCGGGGTTATTTCTTTCAGGGTGGGGTGGGGTGGGGTGATTTCTTTCAGGGTGGGGTAGGATTTCTTTCAGGGTGGGGTGGGGTGAGGTGATTTCTTTCAGGGTGGGGTGGTGTGATTTCTTTCAGGGTGGGATGGGGTGATTTCTTTCAGGGTGGGGTGGGGTGATTTCTTTCAGGGTGGGGTAGGGTGGGGTGATTTCTTTCAGGGTGGGGTGATTTCTTTCAGGGTGGGATGGAGTGATTTCTTTCGGGGTGGGGTGGTTTCTTTCAGGGTGGGGTGGGGTGATTTCTTTCAGGGTGGGATGGAGTGATTTCTTTCAGGGTGGGGTGGGGTGATTTCTTTCAGGGTGGGGTGATTTCTTTCAAGCAAATCATCTCACAACAAAGACTTGTGTACTAAAAGGACCAATGAATGATCAATACTTTGTTCATGTTAAACCTCAAATCTCTTTTTCTTGTCATCATTTGTATATGATCCATAAAAGGTACAAGAGAAAGTGACAAACCTGAATACCAATGTCACAGTCTGCATTTTCACACTGCTGGTACACGTGATCTGTTAGTCTTGTACAGTTTAGTAACATTTGACAGTCAGCTAGTAGATCTAACAGAAAGACAAAGATACTAAAATCAGTATTTCAGATATAGCCAATACTAAAATTGTTATTTTATGTGTTAGTCTTGTAGTTCTGACTGTCTGCTAGTAGATCTATTTAATATCAATATTTCTTGAATGGACAATGTCATGCTTGAGTGATATGATCCCACATATTCCTGTTATTGTGATTTGGCAATAAATGCATGAAATGATCTTCAACCAACTGTATCTCTTAGCCTGTCTCAAGCTGTGCTAAAACTACCTACTAGCAGCAAGTTTCCCTATTGATCACAGTGTAATCTTTCGCTCCCTGATGTTGAATTGTAAAAAATTGTTGATAAGACCAAGGCTGGCTTGTCCGTCCACAGATAATGACACACATACACTCACTCACTTCACTCAGATGGTAAACAAACAACTCCAACATTTGATGTTAAATTAGCAACTAGAACACAGTATATCATTGCAAATTTGTTTATTACACCAGATTAGATATCCCACAGTGTCACTATCCTGTACATAAAACTCCACTGGTGAACTGTACACTAATTAAACATCAGTGAATGAAAGATTATACTGTGATCAATAGAGAAACTTGCTGCTAGTAGGTAATTGTAGCACAGCTTTAGACAGACTAAGAGATAAAGTTGGTGCACATGTTTGTAGCTCTGAAAAGAGGATCTTTGTGTAAATTCCAGGAAATAGATGCATTTTCACAAACTTTGGGATCTGGAAACTGAAGTCATTTCATGATTTCACATCACATAAATTTCAAATGATTGACAAGAAAGACCAAATTGAAACTCTTTTTCACCTCTATTGTTCTCACACAGGTACACCATTGCAGCATGGGACTTAACATATGTGCATAATGATTTACAAAGGTTATAACACATAAGTATACCGCCACCTAGTGGTCAGCTGTAACTATGGAATTTGCCTGATGAGGATCATCAACCAAGACTGATTGAAAGCTCAATGCTAAAAATAACTTTGATCTGCTTGTGTGTAATTATAATCTTTTGTAAATCATTTGATCTACCAAGCTGATGAATATTTCTGGTCATTTATGCATATGTATTAGATATTCATGATTTTTTATCTAAAGGTAATAAGCACTTTATAATAGGAGTCATAAATATTCAGTATGCATCTAAATAAATACATACATATGTATGTCTGCTAACTGCCATGAGGCAACAGTGGACCGGTGTGAAAACAATGAAAATACACTATTTTCTGTAGTGGGTGTCCCCTTTATGGACCCATACCACATTAGGATTAAAATTTGGGTCATAAAACAGAGATATATAAAATGTGTGTACAGAATCTTATACTTACAGCATCACAGATAACATGTCACTAATGTGAGAGCCTGGAATTGAATTACTAGTATGAACCTTTAATAACATCACAATTCTGAAAACAGATTGATATTTGCAAACACACTACTGGTAGTAATTAATGTACCTGTATGGCAAATGATAGCAGCTTGACATGCTAATTGACATATTTGAGAAGAATACCATTGACTACCACTATAAACACTTCCAGTTTCAGCTTGAATGTAACACAATGTGTGTGCTACTGTATATAAAATAGCACCAGTTTTCTCATCAGGAACCAGTTCATACAAATCCCTGTAAAGAAAGATGACATTATATGATGTTTTTGTTGGAAAATTTGATATCATTGAGATACACTAATATAGCAATTTTGAAAAACACTTTCATATATTCCTGTGCAACACTATTTTCAAAGTGTTTTACAATTATTACCCAGGCTTGGTGTAGTTCACTGAGAACATAACAGCCAGGCTTGGTGTAGATCACTGAGAACATAACAGGCCCTTTCTAACTCTGAACTCTCTGTAAGCATACAATCTGGCAGCTGCAGCCACTGAGGCACATTGGTTTAAAGTTCTCTTTCATACCAGGTCCCAAAATATACAGCTTGGTTAACCTGGGGCACTCTTGTGGTTCAAATCATTCACAAACAAACAAACAAACAAACAAACAAACAAACAGATAAACATCGATGACGTGGCTCAAACAAGCTGCAAATCACCACTCTATCAATTCAGCCATCCTGACTCACACTTCCCTTGAGTAATTCCATTCCTGTTTGCATTTTTATTCAATAATGGTTGTATGCTTCCCTTTGTTTGAATTTAGTCAGCCCACATGAGGGTTACCATTACACATTGTCTAAGAATGTATATTTTGACCAATCTTTGTCCTAGTATTTTAGCAAATAATTAGACAGAAGTCTCTCCTTCCTTTCAGTACTTATCTGATAAATAGTAAGTAGAGTTTATATACACGGTCTGAATGCCAGCATAGTCTCTAACCATAAAAGAGAGGTGAAAGATTTGATAAAGGCTAGCGCTAGACTAATATATACATAATCATGGAACTAAGGCTTCAGAAACTGGCTTCTAACCATCATGTTGGTAATAATAACTATTGGGATAGATAGTAAACTCACTTGCACTTTTCAATAGCTGTCTCAACTTGTCCATTTTTGGCAGCCTGTACAGCCAGTTGACCTTTCAACTCATCAACAGAGATTCCAAGTAGCTCTGCTAGTCTATAACAAAGATGCATACTTTTGTTGATGAATTTGTCATAGTAAGTCCTCCTATCTCATCAGACTTTGGTTAATGAATAAATTAATTTGCCACAGTAAATCCTCCTATCTCATCAGACTTTGGTTGATGAATAAATTAATTTGCCACAATAAATCCTCCAATCTCATCAGACTTTGGTTGATAAACAAATTAATTTGCCATAGTAAGTCCTCCTATCTCATCAGACTTTGGTTGATGAATAAATTAATTTGTCACAATAAATCCTCCTATCTCATCAGACTTTGGTTGATGAATAAATTAATTTGTCACAGTAAATCCTCCTATCTCATCAGACTTTGGTTAATGAATAAATTAATTTGTCATAGTAAGTTCTCCTATCTCATCAGACTTTGGTTGATGAATAAATTAATTTGTCACAGTAAATCCTCCTATCTCATCAGACTTTGGTTGATGAATAAATTAATTTGTCACAATAAATCCTCCTATCTCATCAGACTTTGGTTGATGAATAAATTAATTTGTCACAGTAAATCCTCCTATCTCATCAGACTTTGGTTAATGAATAAATTAATTTGTCATAGTAAGTCCTCCTATCTCATCAGACTTTGGCTGATGGATAAATTAATTTGCCACAGTAAATCCTCCTATCTCATCAGACTTTGGTTGATGAATAAACTAATTTGTCACAGTAAATCCTCCTATCTCATCAGACTTTGGTTAATGAATAAATTAATTTGCCACAGTAAATCCTCCTATCTCATCAGACTTTGGTTAATGAATAAATTAATTTGCCACAGTAAATCCTCCTATCTCATCAGACTTTGGTTAATGAATAAATTAATTTGCCACAGTAAATCCTCCTATCTCATCAGACTTTGGTTGATGAATAAATTAATTTGCCACAGTAAATCCTCCTATCTCATCAGACTTTGGTTGATGAATAAATTAATTTGCCACAGTAAATCCTCCTATCTCATCAGACTTTGGTTAATGAATAAATTAATTTGCCACAGTAAATCCTCCTATCTCATCAGACTTTGGTTAATGAATAAATTAATTTGCCACAGTAAATCCTCCTATCTCATCAGACTTTGGTTGATGAATAAATTAATTTGTCATAGTAAGTCCTCCTATCTCATCAGACTTTGGTTAATGAATAAATTAATTTGCCACAGCAATATGCTATCGCTCATGAAAATGTACTTTTCTCATTAATTTGAATGATATTTTGTAATAAAAAAATTAAATTTTCCCAACTATAAACTATTTTGATTCTTATTACTTATTGTTGGCACTCCAACTAAGTTTTGTTGGTTTTTAAAACCAGTATTTAATTCTGAGCATCCTACATACAAATTTGGTGACTAGGTAAGTGGAGTCATAAGGATCCAAACTTTTTGATTTTTCAGCACAGAAGACTATATTGAGGTTTTTACCTGTATACCTTGTTGTAGCCTACTTTAGTTGCATTTCCTGATTTTCTGTCGGGGTCTTTTGGCACACCCTACGTTGGACAAATCAAAGACAACAACAATCATTTTTTCAAATAATTCCTCAAAATGAATATTTCTTCCTATAATGCCAAAAACACTCAGTGCACCGACTTTCAATACCTCAGTCACACACCAATATAACTGACAAGAAAATCAGTAAACTATACAGTTCTCAGAAAATTACAATAAGTTTACAATGAAGACACGTTCCACAGTACAAATGTAGGTGAACATGGGTTAAAACACTAGTCTAAGAATAATGCTATCACTAATAAAAATTGGTAAAAAATTAGCAACATATTGATGTGTAGAATCTAATTGAAGATAGAATAATGTACTAAACACTGGTTACTACACTAATCCCCATAGCAACATATTGATGTGTAGAATGTACAACTGTTAAGGTCGATGGCTGCTATAATAGTATAAACTAAATAGAATTACAATGTACATACCAACTGTGAAGAATTTTCTAAGTTGCCACTAAAGAAAGCTATAAGGTAGTCACGAAGTAACACCTCTCTAACTGTGTGATCTCTGTACTCTTCTAGGGACAGAAATTTATTATATTCCACCTGTAATCAAAACAGTTAAAAACAGATATATATGTTATCATGATATTCATTCATTATTCAATGTTATAACATCATTTTCATATAGCCTTCAGTGATTGGCTTAGACTGTGTCATGTGGTTTAGTGACCCATAGTGACCTTAATTTCCATACAGAGCACAATATCTGTTTTCTATTTTCCTTTGGGCACTATTACAGTAGCACAAGATTTGTTTTACTGGTGATTTGCTTTAAACCCTGGACAGTATATGTGTCTGAGAATGCGATGTGTTATAAAACACATATTGTCTGGCCTACTAGTAGATGTCACATTACCCTTCATGTGTTATGTGGTAATATTTCCCTTGGCATTCAGCCTTGTGAAATATTCCTACATAACAGCTGTCAGGGTAATAGACATATACCAGTAAATGCCCTTATAGCCAGGCAATAAGTGTATAATTAAGCAATAAACCACCCCCTGGGGATGGTATACCAAGAGGTTTTGACCAGTGAACGAAATATATGCACGAGCGATAGCGAGTGCATATATTGAGTTCACTGGTCAAAACCGAATGGTATACCTTCCCCAGGGGGTGGTTTATCGCTATTATATTATACTAGTATATTGATAATATCGGAAACAAGATAAGAACTAACGTTTTCTCGTTTCATATGCGCCTCTGTGTCTAATTTGCATAACAATAACGCTGCTTTTCAAGACAGCTGATCTTGGCCTCAATGTGAACGTCGTGCAGCGACTGGATTTATTTTATCTGCTCGTCGTTTCTAGGGATAATCTGTACATTGATCGGCTCATTAAAAGTGCACAGTGATGAATAAACAACCTTTTTGACTCAAGGTATAAACTTGAAGTGGTTTATTGAACACAGCGTGCTTCGATCGCTCCCGGCCGAATTCGTGACTCGGTGAAGTGATAGACAGGTTGATATTTACAATGTATTTATATTACTGGAAGTTACGTCAGTAGATTTTCGGGTTTGAGGATTTCCCTCTCAGATTGATGACTGATACTCTAGGACAGGATCCCAGACAAATTTCTATTTACATTAATGGTAAGTCGGCCAGTGTAAGCTCTTTCACTTGCTTCATTTTTATGACAGGACAGGGCAGCTCACCAATGTTTCCACTCCAGCCGCGCCGAGGCTGGGACCGATCTCGTGCATGCCTAGCGCCTTGACCTTAGTACATGTAGTAGGCGATGATTTGAACAAATACGCGATGACTGGGTTGCTTTCGAAATTTCCTTCATAATTTCTCATAAAATATTGTCTCATTGAGAGAAAATCCTCCTCTGACAATTCGAAGAGTTCACTATCAGTATCACGGCGGACTACAACTCAACGCTCGTAGACGAACAAAATTTGGACGCGTGCCAGCAGTGCATTATCGTACTAGCAGTGCATTATCACTCGTTTTAGACGCGCTAGTTCGATGTCTAGACCAATCAGATCCCTCGATTTCCACCATCAATATACTGGTATAATATAATACATGTTATACTTGTGATAATACACTGGATTGTCACAAGTACAATGTATGTCTTGGCTTAGTCACGTCTCATAAAAATTCCTAAGAGGAAGGATGTTATCATCAAGGCAATGTGAAAATTGTTATGATCCCCCCTTAAAAAGAATCATCCCACTTCCCAAGTTACAACACATCTTCTGCAATCGAAGGCATAGCCCCAAACACAACATGTATTGTGGCGTTAATAGTCTGTTCACACTGGGACATATCCTCCACAGAATCAGTGACTTAAATTAACTTTGGAGGTAATTTGCGTGTGTGAATGGTCGACTCTGGAGAATCTGTGGATTATTTTACTGTGGAGGTTTTGGTGGATTCAGCTCAGCAGATCCTCCGGAGGCAAGGATTAGCTTGTACTAAGTTGTAGGTGTGAACGCTTTACGCCAGTGTATTAAAGCACCCTCAATCAGTGTATTTCAGTCATTGCACTAATTTCCCGGACAGCAAACTACCGATGTTGCCAGGTAATTAGTGCGCAATATTGATCGTTCGATTGACAATTTCTGAGCCACATGTTTATATTGTAACTGATGTCGCCGAGTACTTAGGCCTATCTTGTTTATTAGAACAGTGGTGTGTAGCACCGAGGGCGAAGTCATAAAACTTTGACCGGAAGAAACCATTTCATGTACTGGTTATAAGTTGGCATAAACATATTTGTATTTATATACTCAGCTTTACTATCACACTTTGGTAAGCTTGCTAATCTTTATTCAGAACCACCAATGTATAAAAAAAACATTGAAGTTGGCAACGAATCATAAATATTGTTATTATGATTGCTGTACCACACCGCATCATCCCTTCAATGAATCGGCCTTCCATGTAACTAACATTTACGTGGTTCACTCAAACTATGTCTTATACTAACTGCAATAACTGTAGCGTGTACTGTGATTTTGGGGTTCTTTCCTCTGTTTTTGTACCTTTTTCCGTTCCGATGTTTGACTGGAAGCAATCGCTACAATTTCTCCAAAGGTAACGCAAATGGCCGAGGTCACACTGAAAACGTGAGTGAGATGTCAGCGTACTACCCATTTCAAAATGTTGCTACTTTGGGGTTTTCCTCACCATCGAATTGCAGAGCCAAACTTAAGCGAAATATTAGGAGAACGAGAGGTTAAATTTGCTATTTCAACCACTGTATTGCCCAAAATTTAACACGTGTGAGATATGTTTTCGTTATCTGAAAAGATACCTTAAATTAGAGCACACGATGTCTTCACCACCGTATTTATGGAAAATGCTACCAAAGAAGTTGTTGCCGAGATAGCACCGTAATTTGCGTAAATATTCTCTTCAGATTTTGTGGATTTCCTTTGTATTGACTCTCGATTATAAGTTTTAACAGTACATTTAGGCCGACATGCGAGCATCACAGCCATAAAAGTTCAAACGCTGTGAACATTGGAGGTACATGTATCTGTGAATATATGGTTTGTGTAAAAGTTGCTATTGATGTCTACGTTTTAGGTACTTGTCCTCGGGTTTTAATTTTACGATATTTCCATCTTGAAGTTTTTCACTGAGACTGAATGTGAATGTACTCAGAAAAGTAATGGGGTGACTGGGGGAACCCGTCCCGTTTTACATGTGCAAGTCAGATGGCGTCATGTAATTAATCTGCAAATAAATGCAGCTAGTTCTCAACATCACATAATTACGTACAATTAGTGTTCGGTAGGATTTTTTTTTTGTTTGGTTTACTGAAATATTTCATAGCAGACGACTGATATGCGAAGTGAAATTGATAACAAATATTGGGTCATTTCACCAGTGCCGTAAGTGTTTGGAAGTTGAGTATTGTGTGAATCATTTTTGACTTTTTTCCCAGTGAATGTCTACGCCACACTAATTTCTCTCGTTTTTGTTCAGTTCAAATAAATTAAAGTAAAGACGATATGAGATTTGATACATACTGATATTGTTACATGTACAGTAACAGACATATGCACACAGTGCACAGATCACAATTTGCCGCCATAACAATGGAAGGCCTAGCGTGGGAAGTATTTTGGAAGGCAGAATTTGCCTGCTGTCTCGTTGCAATATTATTTTTTTATTAGCGGGTTGTTCACCATTTCCATCACTCCTACCTGGCTTACTAGCCGGAGAAAAGAAATTAGTTATTTGCCGTTTACTCCCGGGGTTTACTCATACTGAAACTGGCAGTGGTTCTCCGCTGTGTAGGCTATTTGCTGTACTATGTCGACATGTCAAACTATTATTATTTGAGAAGAGACATTGAATGTCAGGGGCAAACGGGAGTAGAGAATGATATTTAAAAACCAGAAAATGGCAAAATTATGTCGAAATCAAAGGCTTGCCGACAGTCATGTACAAGAAGAATGGTCCTATCAAATTTGTGTGCACTGCTCATGTGAACGGTCATTCATTGCTATCTAATGGAAGTGTCAATCAAAATTAATGTCAACAACGTTGTCTATCGGTATGCTTTGATACATTCGGAGCCAGAGTACACCCATAATACACCCATGGTCCACAACAGCGAAAGAGGTAACAACTGGTGTGACTGAATTCAAAATTTGTACAAACAGAAAACACATGAATTCAAGTTGGTCGACATGTCGACGTCGAGCGTGTTGTATGGCTTGTCGAAAGTTAAACTGGGCATCACGACAACGAGTGAAATGGTTATTACATGCATGAGAAGACGTCTTCGCTTATTTCTCGAACGCATGAACGTATACAGCAATAAAAAACACAAGGCAAAATAGTCTCTACAACCTCAGCCATACAGGGATCAAACTATGCACTTAAATCGTTGAGGGTGTTTATGCCGGCGGATAATGGTGTCAAATTCTATGTGTGAACACATACAGCTGATCCCCTCTGTTTACTAATCATTCTCACCTATTTACGCCGAAGAAAAAAACCCACGAAAAAAGCAATATGAACATGCCTTAAGTTATGTCTGAAATATGGTTCTACAATCTGATCACAATACTACCCTTTGAATGGGGCTGATAATCTAACAAATCTAAGAACAAACTGAATGTAGATGACAAGCTGTGAATATACCAATCTAACATAAACAAGTCTTCATAGAAGACATAGTCCTCAACATTTAAACTTACTAATACTTTGAATCCAATGTAGTATCTGATAGTTGTGTAAGATTTGGTTTTAACAAATCCAAGCATTAAAAAGCTATACGTGAACACATTGAACATTTTGGGTATTTTGACAGTGAAATCAGTAGTTATGGTCAAAGGGTACATTGTTATCTGAAAAGCTATCAAGGATTTCGTGGAGACGTTCAAATGAGGACTAACTATAAAGCTTCTGGAGTAAATGGGAAAAACTGTGAATTTTTTAGATAAAAACAGCCACCATTTGGCCACTTGGTGTTAATACCACATAGCAAAAGTAATATATGCTGACCTCAGTCTCAAACATTATTTGTTTAAAGTCAGCCAGTAAATGTAGTTGTGCATAGTATTACACAATTTGAATATTTTTAGCTATTTGACCTTAATTAAACTGAAAGGTCAAGGTCAAGGTCTCATTAGAAAGCTGTTGACTGAAAAACATGGGTGTCCATACTCACATGAGGTCGCTATTAATAATAATTAATAATAACTTAATTTATATAGCGGCTAAAATCAACAGAGACAGTGATCAGAGCCGCTTAAAATACAAAACAAGTATAAAAAGTATAAGAACTAAATTCCAAATCTAAGCGAAGGCAAGATTAAAAAGATGCGTTGTTAGCATACGTTTAAAAACACTAAAATTATCACAATGGATTTGGAGAGGGAAAGTATGCCATAAAACTGGGAAAGCAACACTGAAAGCCCTATCACCATGTTTTTTGGCTTGGCTGTAACGGTACTAAATTTAAAATGGTCAGCAGAACGTAGAGTACGCCCCGGGACATAGAGACTGACCAACTCACTAAGATATGGAGGACCAGAACCATGAATACATTTAAAAGTGATGACTAAAATCTTATAAATAATATGTTCATGTACAGGCAACCAATATAATTCCTGTAGAAGTGGAGTGATATGAACATGATGCTTTGAACGTGTGATAATTCAGGCTGCAACATTTTGTACACATTACAGAATCGAGCCATTAACTAAGGAAGTGGGGTTTCTTATCTTTCTTATCACTGAATAATGTTTGTTGGCAATATTTACAAATGTGATAAAGCACTATTACATAACACATCAGGCAAAGCCAAGCTCAATATCTAAGTGTAAAGCCCCTAATGTCATATCAGTTGTTATCAGTTTTACTGGCCCATTTTTAGTGACATTGCAAATAGCTTATAGAGATGCAAACAATTTTTACGACACCCGACTTGCTGGCTCACCAAGTCGGGAAAGCCGCACTTGAATCGCTAATGCAAAAATCCGTCATGATGTTGAATGTGATTTATAGAGTGCTGAGGTATACCGTGTAACAATGAATTGCAGAATCAATGTCAGAGGAAACAAGCGAATGAACTAGTTGTTCAGTGGCAGACCTAGACAGATATTTATGAACAAGAGCAATACGGTGTATATGAAACATGGAAAAACGACAAATCTGACTTAAACATGAGGCTAACATGACTATAAACAAGAATCAAGGATGGCTCCAAGTCCTGACACTGGGCAGAAATCAATGCATCACCACAGGGTTTTACATCACTTTTTGGTCTTTGTGACCCAAGGTCTGAAAATTTGGGGTCACAGCTGGAAATTCACAAAACCAAGCAATTAATGTCTGTAAGATGGGGAAATAGTACAATGGAGAGATTGAAATAAGCCAGAACAGAATTAAATTGATTTAAATGAAATTGAGAAGGCAAATGAAAATACAAATAATTAAGTTTAATCCCAGTCTTTATTCACCCATGAGATAGGAACTTTGTTATACCATACATTTACATTTTTATCATTCGTTATTCAAATTCTAGAGATTTTGAAAGTACCTGTTCAATGCATCAGTGACAAACCATTCAAAGTTTGAACATGCATGAAATCGGCATTTATACATGATCGCAAGGGAGATCTTGTTTAGCCATTATATCATAACATAAACATGTTAACAGTTCGCAGTTAAGTTGAGTATGACAGTGACTATGATATTACATTGTCACTCATTTTTTGAGATTTCCTCCCGTTTGTTACCTGTTGGTCTGCAGTGTTCTGCCGAGGCCGCGGCCTTGCGCCATTGGCCCCCTAAAATTACAAATGGCGCAATAATTTTCCCACCTTGCGTCAATTTGGCGCATTCATTTTACGGCAGACACCTAAGTCCAGGGCAAGCCCCTGCCCTGGCCGGTGTCAGTCCCACAAAAAGTATACTGCCTCCATAAGCGACAGTTTTGTTGACATCATATAAGATACAGTGACAACACGCAGTTCTATTGTTAACATGCAAACAAATGGATTAATATGCAACAAAAAGATCCAACTTTGATAAAACATAATCTTCAATTGAAACATTAGAGGGAGTAGATGAGACGCCGAAATGGACGTCTCTCTTCACATGTTTTGTCTACCGACGCATCACTGTCGCGACCTCTGACCTACTCACTGACATGTGTGAAACACTGAACTTGCTACAGGAAATCGGAACATCTCTCTGCCACATAAGCCTTAGGAAACCAAATTTTATGGGACAGGTTGTGATTTTCATTTGTTGATGGGTTAAATTGATGGAAACAAAATGAGTACATGTGTATTTTGATTCCGACAAAGCTGTGTTAGGGGATCGTGTTGCATGATGTTGACAGTGACACATCATGCACATGTGAATGTTGGGCACTGAATCAATGAGTGATCACTGGCATAACCACTCAAGACGGCCGATGCATGTGCGCCCGGTCAGACATGAAGAATGAACTCAGAGATGAAATCAGAAAATAATTACAGTTGTATTTACAAAGCATCCTAACTTTGACGTTGTTGATAGTTTTAGTTCCGGAAGATCTCTGAGTTTCAAGGACACCCAATGTCAGCTTTCCGTATCAAGTTTACAATACATGTATGTAACTAATGCTGTCATTTGATATAGCAGGACCAAATCATGTTACACAGCCAGTGATGGTAATTAATAAAAATAAATTATTGGAAAGTTTGTTTGACTGTATTATTTGTAAGTTTTTCGTTCACATTTGGCACTTTTTAAAGTCAGGGAGTTTATTTTCTTCAAATTTTTTTTTTTAAACTCTTGTCATGAATTTGGAGAGGGAATGATAAACACAGCAGTGTAACAGTTGTGAAAATGAAACAAGTGGTTACAAGATTAGGATTTCTCAAATTTTTTATTCAATCATATGTTCACTAATTTTGAAGTTGTTCTTTGTCCTTGTCTGAGAAAAGGAATCATAAATTTGAGCATTGCTATTCATTGATAGTCAGATTAAAAATTGTGACTAGCTGGTGGTCCAATCTTTCTAAACAATATATAATATACGCTGTAGAAATGACTTAAAATTACATAATTGTAATTGCCTTCTTTTTCTAAGGTGTAATGTGTAGTGCACATTTTTCAAATAATAGCTTACAGGGAACTGTTATTATGAATGGAATTTTTCTATGTAGTTAGGTAATAGTCTATGTGTAATGGAATATCTCAGACCACGGTATCTCTATAGTGGTCTGAGGTAATATATATAATTTCATAGATAATAAATAATTGACCCCACTTTTTGCAACCAGGGGGCCTTTGTCCCCACTAGTTGGAAACCTTGGCAGAACACTGGGTCTGTAGTAAAGTCCAACTTCATGGACAACAAACAAACACTGTTTATGTGACTTCTAGAGTCTTGATTTCGTGTAAGAGTTGAGTTTCTGAAATTTGAACACCCTTCAGAAAAAGATTTTTTTTCGTTTTGCTTTGAAACAAATGTCGCATTCCATGACGTTACGGTCTGACAAGTAACAATCTGATTAAAATCTGATGTGTAGATAGGCTACGTTTTTTTTATTTACCTTTACTTCATCGTATTGCGTCTTATACATGCGTCTTTTGTCTTCCGGTTGTTACCGGTGAGATAGGCGGTAACACCCGGAAGACAAAATATGTACGTAAGAGACGCAATTACAAGGACGCATGGAAGTACAATGTAGCTAGCCTATCTACACAACAGATTTTAATCAGATTGGACAAGTGACGACACCATTTAAAACGACTGAGCCACCCATCGTTGAAAGTTCAATCCTTTGTTGGTAAAACCAGTGACTCTTAATAGTACCACGGCAGAATCTGTGTTCTACTGTAATCAGAATCTAATGCAATCACTTCAAACGGAGGGGAATCTTGTGCCGAAATTCTTGCGTCCGATAGTATCCTGATTTTTATGAGGGTCACAAGGCCATAATAATGCATAAAAGACGCAATATATTGCGTCATGTAAAACCCCGTCACCAATATGAATTTCTTGTGTGCCATTGAAAGCAGGGTCATAATTCCCAGAAAAAATAACAAATTCAGTTTTATCGTCATTAAGGCAAAGGAAATTTGAAGACATCCAAGTTCTGACATCAGAAATATATGATTCAAGATTTCTTACTGTATCATTGTAATTTGCACAAGGGAAAGACTAAATGGTATTTACAACCATGACTAGCAACCACATCACCCAAAGGAGATGTGTAAACATTGAACAAAATCGGGCCAAGGACTGAGCCATGTGGTACCCTTGTATCAAGAGCGTAATATGGTGCCTGAGCAGAGTTTATGATTACAGATTGTCTACGATCAGAAAGATAAGATTCAACTCACGTACCTCAATGCATTATCAGAGATACCTAGATGATCATGCAAATGAATTAACAAAAGCTTGTGATTAACTGTATCAAAAGCAGTGGAAAGATGTAATAAAACCACATGGTGCTTAGAATCAAGAGCACTTAGAATGTCATTGGTAACCTTTAAGAGAGCAGTCTAAGTAGAATGAATAGGGTTTGTAAGCCGATTATAAAGGTTCATCTAAGGAATTTGAAGCGATGTCACCTTTTAGTCTAATAGCAACAATGCATTCCAGAACTTTTACTAAAAATAGCGCCAATGACGTTGTAGCACAACTGTACAGTTTTTAAAAATGTTAATCCATATGCTAGTCCATGCTAACAATAGGTGTTCATTTGCTGAATGACTATCCAGTTGCCTATCCAACCATGTTGTTATCTTTGCGATATACGCGATCATTTGGCTGATGCTATGGGAGTGGTCTTGTTGCTAGGTATCTTTGCATTTCTTCATCTATACATCCCCAGATGCATCCCCATTAAATTTCAGCCCAAACTGCTGGAATTGTACTGGAATTACAGATTTTTTGTCCTAATTTGCACATTATTGATAGAATCATTATGTCATGAACAAACCTTAATATGCTTACCCCAGTGTTTCCGCTGCCCACTTGCCAAATTGCAAAATGCGAATAAATCTGCATTTGGCGAGAATATTTTTGATACAATTAGCCAAACTTGCAAAGTCAATTTAGAATAGGGCACCAGAAAATCTATGCGTAGTGCTCGTGGTTTCTTTGTCGCAACGTGGCACATCCATACTTTAAACTACATTGTATTACATTTAGAAGGAAGTGTACACATTGTGCGTTCCTCAAAAGTTAAACAAATCATAAAATTGTTACATCAGCAATGCAAATAAACGTCCCATCCAACAAACTTGTAAGTTCTGTTGCTGCATCTGATCATGCAATATGCTGTAAAATTTGATCAAGTAGTTCGTCACATGCAAGGGGTGATGGAAGATGAGTCGTCTTTACCGGGCCCTTCAACTATGCAGGCCGAAAAAACGAAACAATACCGCAATGCACAAACTGAGTTCCATGACATGAAGTACGAACGACAGTGTGAACTTTCAATTTGAGATACAGTTGTAAAAGCGTTTGATACAAATTTTGTGTCGCTGAGGAGAACTGTTAAATTCGGTATACACCAAGATATTCATTTATTCTTGAATGATGCCTTTAACATAATGTATGAACCATGTTCACCTCAGACGAAGAGCACGGTATAGTGAACGGTAAATTCATGTAATGCGTTCGATCTAGTTACAAAGCTCAAAAAGAAAAAGTTTCAGTTTTAGTGAGAATGAAATGTTGATGTGGCAGTTTGAATTTATCTAAGTGAAGTTTTCAGCATAGACTGTCCAACGATGTGGTCCATTTGATCATCGCTTCACTCGTGAGGGAAGATGCTTCACCATAATTATGAATGGCCATGCTATCGATGGAAACTCTTACTTACCACAGCTGTTAACAATCACGTGGATAAGTAATGATAATATTGCATAGTTTCTAAACTACCCAAGACGTGCTCTCCACGTCAGGAATTGGTCATGGGACACATGAAATTGTACGATGGGTCATATTCAAATTTCACAGGTCACACTTCACATTGAGATTTAGAAAATAGTTACAATGAGACCTGACTAAAACCTAGATGTATGATGCTACAACTTCGAAGCAAAGATGAGAACCGTACGTTTGCCAACATGACATGAAAAATGTAAAATTATGTAAATAAACAGTTTGCGTTATTGTCTTCATTTATATAAGTTAATTTTTATCGCAAAAGTTTTGACCCAGAGGAAACACTGTTACCCCTAACAGTATTCCAACCAAATTTCAGGCCAATCTGCCCAGTAGTTTTGGAGTTTAAGTTTTTTGACCAAAAATCACACTTTTTGACCAAACACACACACATCTCTGCTGTGATCATTTTCATTTGAACAATTTCACAACTACACACCCAAAGTAACATGACCACCAAATATCAAAGTAATCGGTCCAGCTGTTTTTGACTTTAAGTTGTTTACACACACACACACACACACACACACACACACACACATCCACAAACACGCACACACAGACAGACAGACAGAGACAGACACTTAGCGACGCCTATAGCACTACTGAACCTTATCAGTTCAGTTGTGCTAAAAATGGCAGATTAGAAACTGGACAATAGAATACTGATAATAGTGCAATCAAGCAAAGATTTTTTCAGAAGAGGTGTGACAACTGCTTGTTTGAAAGAGGAGGGCACAAACCAGAAAACAGTGAGTTGTTCAAGATTTCATAAATGGAAGACAACAGAACACTGATAGTATACCTATCCTTCAAGACCTTGGAAGACAACAGAACACTGATAATATACCTATCCTTCAGGATAAGCTTGGTGGGAATAGGATCAAGACAGCAAGTAGACGAGAGCCATGAGTGAATTATCTCATCAAACTCATCCCCAGTAGTGAGCTGAAATGAATGACACCCAGGTCCCAAAACTAAAACAGATGGCGAAAACTAATTATTTCCAATCAGCATCAATTGATCCAAAATTTGAGATGAGAGATTTAACACGATTTATGAAATACTGAGCAAACCGATCTGCAAGTTCAACAGAGTCATTATGATCAGGCAATGTACGAGTTTTTGTATGTTGTTGAGAACTCCAGTGACTATACTGAAGAGCTTTTTCTGATCTCCAGCAGAGTTTTCAACCAGGCCAGCATAGTAACTTTTCTTGACAGCTTTAACTATTCGCACAATATTTGTTTGGAGTTCTCTGTATATCTGATGATGATTTTTTAGGTGAGATTTTTCCAGGCACTCTCAGCTTTCATCCTTGCTTTCCTTGCCTTGATGATGGAATCCATAATCCATGGAACAGGTTGCCAGATAGGAACCAACTGTTTCCACAGAGGAGCATGATAATCAAGTGCGTCACAAAAAATACAAAAAAGTTTATGTGATAAATCAGCATTTTCCAGTATTTGAGTACAACGGGAAATGGCAGATGATATGTCAGATGCAAATAAATCAGCAGAGAATGCCTTAAAACTTCTTGTGCTTATACATTTCCGAGTGTCTCTGTGGCAGTAGGAGTGATTGATAGAGATATCTATCGTGCTTCCAGTGAGCAAGGTCAAAATGAATGCTTACTACGAAAAAGGGTACTGTCAAGACATTACCGTGAAGGTAATAGAACGAAATGATGTGCACATGTGAACTGCTACACCTGATATTTAAACAAGGTTTAGTACAAATTGGCTCCTTTATGTATTTTAACAATTACATGCCCGTTTAACATTGAAGATTGGTATACACACTAAAATAAAGTCTCTATCTCCAAAGCTTTCCATATTACTAGGCAAAATGTTAATTTTATGACAAAATTACCTTGAAGATGAAAGTCAACATAGAGGCCTCAGTCATGAGCATCAAAAATAATGCTTGTGTATACTCACTTATAAATGTGATTTAAAAGAATTTGGCAATATATAAACACTAAGTTTGTCTGAAATAGGCAGGAATTGGCTGATTTTGATAATTGATCCTGAAGTGTCTGTGTATTACAGGTTTTGAGTTTATGCAGGAAATATTGATTTTGTAACTACCACTATGGTCAATATTTGGTCAAATTTGCATATATCAAAAAAATAAACTGACGAGTGCATGCACAGGATATTATTTGATGTTCACTAAAAGTTTGGTTGAAATTGGCCCATGTGTATTGGATAGAGTTGGACACAGGCGAATGGACACGGGACGTAGTAGCCCAAATCGGCTTCACCATTGGAGGCCAACAATTGAAACTAACATGTAAGCATCACTTGTACATTATAAATATGAGGTCTACCTGTAATTTATGAATGAATCCCACGTCATTAAGCGTTTCCTTCAATTCTTCCCTGGTAACTGATTCTAGTTCCTCCATACTGAGAAGGAATCTGGTTACAGCTAATCCAGACACAGCAGCAATCAATTTCTCCTTGTGTTGATCCTGGAAATAAAATGTGAAATTTAAAAACTATGATGGTATAAACTACGAAAGTCACAGGTCATCAACAAAATGCCATATATTCAAGGTAAAAAGTATACATCAAGGTCATATGTTTTGAGTCAAAATGTATCAATAAAGGTACATGTAGTGTGTTGTTTAGGGTCTACAGTCATGGATAAAGGTCATATTTGGAGTCTAAAAGTCATGGATAAAGGTCATATTTGGGGTCTAAAAGTCATGGATAAATGTCATATTTGGGGTCTAAAGTCATGGACAAAGGTCATATTTGGGGTCTAAAAGTCATGGATAAAGGTCATATTTGGGGTCTAAAGTCATGGATAAAGGTCATATTTGGGGTCTAAAGTCATGGATAAAGGTCATATTTGGGATCTAGTCATGGATAAAGGTCATATTTGGGGTCTAAAGTCATGGACAAACGTCATATTTGGGGTCTAAAAGTCATGGATAAAGTCATATTTGGGTCTAAAAGTCATGGATAAAGGTCATATTTGGGGTCTAAAGTCATGGATAAAGGTCATATTTGGGGTCTAAAAGTCATGGATAAAGGTCATATTTGGGGTCTAAAAGTCATGGATAAATGTCATATTTGGGGTCTAAAGTCATGGACAAAGGTCATATTTGGGGTCTAAAGTCATGGATAAAGGTCATATTTGGGGTCTAAAGTCATGGATAAAGGTCATATTTGGGGTCTAAAAGTCATGGATAAAGGTCATATTTGGGGTCTAAAAGTCATGGATAAAGGTCATATTTGGGGTCTAAAGTCATGGATAAAGGTTATATTTGGGGTCTAAAGTCATGGATAAAGGTCATATTTGGGATCTAGTCATGGATAAAGGTCATATTTGGGGTCTAAAAGTCATGGATAAAGGTCATATTTGGGGTCTAAAGTCATGGATAAAGGTCATATTTGGGGTCTAAAGTCATGGATAAAGGTCATATTTGGGATCTAGTCATGGATAAAGGTCATATTTGGGGTCTAAAAGTCATGGATAAAGGTCATATTTGGGGTCGAAAGTCATGGATAAAGGTCATATTTGGGGTCGAAAGTCATGGATAAAGGTCATATTTGGAGTCTAAAGTCATGGATAAAGGTCATATTTGGGGTCTAAAGTCATGGATAAAGGTCATATTTGGGGTCTAAAAGTCATGGATAAAGGTCATATTTGGGGTCTAAAGTCATGGATAAAGGTCATATTTGGGGTCTAAAGTCATGGATAAAGGTCATATTTGGGGTCTAAAGTCATGGATAAAGGTCATATTTGGGGTCTAAAAGTCATGGATAAAGGTCATATTTGGGGTCTAAAAGTCATGGATAAAGGTCATATTTGGTCAAAAGTCATGAAATAAAGGTCATATTTGGAGTCAAAAATGAAGTTCAATTTACAAGCCTGTCAATTGTAAACATTGAGCTAACCTCTATGTATTCAGTACAATCTGCATCCTCATCTTGTTCACAACATTGATCTATCTCTTCCTCTTCAAGTAGATTCAGTGTCCATACCAGTAATCTCTTGGCATACACCACACTGTCTTCACTGGCAAGTGATTTTAACAATTCAATACATTCTGGTATCTGTCGGTGAAAATTATCATTTTCAGATGCAGTTCATATGTTGTTGTATTCCTAAAAAAAAAACCTTCTAAAATATATTATTAATCATGTACACATATACATGTATAACCCATAACATGCGATATAACAATCAGCATGTACAATGTACAGCACAATCTCTGTTTAGTTCGATACATGTGATACAGAACACATGCTACTCACTGAGGATTTGAACACATAAATATAATCCGATGTCTGTACCAACCCAGAAGCTTCACCCACTAGTGGTTAACCAGGCATCTGAGTTTAATAAACGTTCCATTTATAAATTAGCATAATATTTACATAATCATGGTGGACCGGACAACTCAACAACTTGGACGCGCAATCATGCATGTGAAGTGAATTTTTACTCTCCAGGGATAGTCCTAACCTTATCTGAACCTTATATGAACTGAACTGCGCATTCTTTACTGAGGCTATAAACCATGAATCTATTAGTGAGATACATCTATGCTGTAACATGCGTTATGTCAATGAACTTCATAATGCATGTAGCAGTCTTGTGCAAGCGAAAATGCTACAATTTGTTTTGTTATGCAAATAAATGAGGGTGCTCATGAATAATTCATGGCAATGAAAGTACTGTGGGTTAGAACAGTCGTCTTGACCATCGAATGTTTTAATTCTGTTAATTTCACCAGCAAAAATAAATTACAAAAAAAAAGACGACTGTTGACAGTCTACTTAAGGGCTTGAAATTGGCCATATTTATAATAACAATTTTTTGTTTTTGGTGTGATGTTTACTTTTTTTTCTTTTTTCTTTCTTTCTTTCTTTCTTTTTTTTTTACAAATATTTGTTTTTGTTTATTGTCTCCTTTTTTTCTGCTTTCTAAAATTTCTTTTGAGAAGTGAGACATCGTGAATGGGGATGAAGAAAGGGTCACAGTTTGAAAGGATCACCAGTTGAGGGTGTTCAAAAGAACTAACTCAGAAATAAATTATAAAGTAGTCATAGTAAAGCTAGTTTATCAAAGCCAGCAAAAGGAGGCGTTAAAACAGATTGAGAAAAAAAAAACACTACCAGCTCAGTTTTGAAATCATTATTTTATTACATGGCACCTTGTAGGGAAAGATATTTTACAGTGTAAAAGGGAAACAATAAACAAACCAGAGATGAACTGAAAATGCTCCTATTAAGAGATGTATACCCCTTATTGCAAAAGTATATCAAATATGCAAATGAGCAATTAATTGACTCGATACCATCATATCTTTGCTCGGTCAATATCTTTAGCAAGTTTCATCAAATTTGGTGCAGTCTTTCTTGGTATAGGCAGAGGTTGTGATCACTTTTTTTCTGATGCATCCCTGGGACGTGTTCCAGCCAAAATTAGTGCCAAAATCCCATTATGGTGCATGTGTCTTTTCCAAATTTGCATGCACACTGGATACGTATTTCAGATGTACACTAAATATGTTACAATGTTTACCAGTCTGGCACCACTTCAAAATAGGAGTATACAATATTGATAAACTGCACAGTTGCTGTTGAAATGACCTTATGAACTTGAAATCTGCGCAGGTATGCACCAAGGAATGACATCACATTCTGGTCCCACTCACCAATTTGCATAGCCTGCGTGTGATATAGTTCAACTGATAGCAAAACGAACAGTTTGATGCAGTCATTAAAACATGCTCTTATCTTTGCAGTGATCAGCCCAAACCATAAATCTCGCAACTGATGGCATATCTAATTTCAAAAAGTTGTACGTTAGAGGTGTCTTGGTGGACTAGCATGTTTTCCTTTTCATTTTCAGTGGTCCAGAACTGGGTAGTTTTAGCCTTTCTCCTTTTGGTTTACTAAATGAAATACACAGCAAAACTACCAGAATTACGATATTTAATAAGAACTAAACTAAAGCTGGACCAGATGTAAACTGAATGTCTTCCGTAAGGGCAAAGTTTTGAGATTGTCATTCCTACAGACAATTGTTGGAATACAACAGAACATAGGCAATAAGTTATTTTTTCTCATTGATTGCTATTTGTCCATTGCTGTTAGTGATCTTCTGGCCAACCACAACATGTAATGTGAAGCTTTACAGAATGTTGTAGCATAGCACTCACCATAGAAAGAGTTTTAAAGGCCAAAAAAAAATTGTTTCTGGTCAGTGCCCATCACTTAAGTACCCCCCTTCCTGAGTTAATTTTTTCTTTCGTAAGCCAATTCAGTCTGCAGATGAAAGGGAAAACACAAAAGTAACTCTCCCTACATTAATTGCCACCAGTGAGGACAACTGCAAAACTAATCATGAACTAGCCTATAACATCTGCCCCACATACACACTTGCTGTAAAGTACTAAATAAAAAGAACAGTAACTGCAATGATAAGTAGATTGATTACCATTTGTTGAGAATGTAAAAAAAATAATCACATCATCGCACCACTTTAGACAACATTTCCTGATGAGAAACTATTTTTCCTTGTTTTTTTGCCTACAAAAATATGCCAATAACTTACTAAAACTAAAAGCTACATCAATAATATTTTCAGGACAAGTGCGCTTTGGTATCGCAAATGTATGTATCAAATTATATTGAATTTGAAAGGTGCATTCTTGAGATATAGCCTAATTACCGAAAACCATTAATTATGTAGATTGCTTGTTAATATTCATGGATGTTTACCGAAACCTAAGCAGTTCTTGTCACTACCCTACAGAACACATGTAATATATTTCGTTTGAATTGAGCCAGTCATTTTATAGAAAATGGTGATAAAGTTGCACCACTTTAGACAACATTTCCTGACCAGAAACTATTTTTTTCTTTTTGTGGCCTACCGAAAATATGCCAATAACTTATTAAAACTAAAAGCTACATTAGTAATATTTTCAGGACAGGTGCGCTTTGGTATCATAAATAGTGAAAGGCAAGTACGTCTAGAAAAACTTGAGCTTTAATGTCCTGGTAACAAACTAACTGTTAAATCAATAAACAAAAACACAAAACACAAACTTTGGCTATCTTGAGGGCTACTCAGCACCACTTGCAGCTGGGAAGATCACCAGCAGGTGTAAGGAGTATAGGCTACCTGGGGAGGTCCCA
Organism: Glandiceps talaboti; assembly: GCF_964340395.1. Taxonomy (NCBI): domain Eukaryota; kingdom Metazoa; phylum Hemichordata; class Enteropneusta; family Spengelidae; genus Glandiceps; species Glandiceps talaboti. Next base: position 2,242,317 of record NC_135550.1, on the reverse strand, counting down.
GCAACTAGGTCCTATGTGTGCTCCTGAATGTAAAACATAAGTACACCAAAAAGATCACCTGGGGAGGAGCCTGCAGGTGTCGTAACCGTAGCTACCTGGGGAGGACCCAGCAGACATAGCTAGGTGGGGAATTGTACAGGGGTAATTTGCAGTAAGCCGTGAAGAGCACCTGGGGAGGACCCGGCAGGTGTCTGTATACTAGCTACCTGGGGAGGACCAGGCAGACATAGCTAGATAGTGAATTTATACTGGGGAGAATTTACAATACTCCAAGAAGAGCACCTGGGGAGGACCTGGCAGGTGTCTGTATATTAGCTACCTGGGGAGCACCCGGCAGACATAGCTAGGTTGTGAATTTGTACTGGGGAGAATTTACAATACGCCAGGAAGAGCACCCGGGGAGGACCCGGCAGGTGTCTTTATCCTAGCCACCTGGGAAGACCTGGCAGACATAGCTAGGTGATGAATTTGTATTGGAAATGAGCTGATTGATTAGTTTTCAGCTGACTGTAAACTGTATTGGGGTAATTGAACAAGGGGAAAAGGCCACTATGGTAGTGCTGAGTAACCAAAGAAGATTTACAGAACAGATTGATATAAAGGCTTGTATTATACATGTAGCTGCAGGAAAATGAATGATAATGACATTAATAACAGTCAACATACAGCATTATAGTGGCATATGCTGAAAGGATAAAGAAAATTGCAATAACAGTGTCTGTCTGAGATAACTGCCTGATTTAAAACAAGTAAGCGAAGGTGGTGATGGGGATGGTGGGTGGGATTGACTAGGTAGGCAGAGACAAAATTGCCAATGTTCTCCAAACTCCACTTGAACTAGACTGAGGCTTGAAACATGTGTTAGATAATGTCAATAAAGGAGCCTACATGTAAATGGACATTTTATGTATAGCAATTTGTCAGTCTTAAAATCATTGGATGGCAAGGTGACTGTCGTTCTATTTGACTAAGTACTTGCAAACATTCTGACAATTTCCTGTGCTCCCCTTATGTAATGATCTGCTGATATTTCCTGTGAGCATATTTGAAACATCTCTGAAATGTCTGTGAACATGAGAGTTTGTAAGCCAGATGCATGGAGGAGTGAAATGTTCAGGCTTTTGATAAATGTTCAATTAAATAAATTTTCAATTATGATGAATTTGAAGCATTCTTCAGATATAGCCTAATTACCGAACACCATTAATACTTCACTAAGCTAGAATACTGCACTATCTTAGTATACTACACCAAGCTAGGATAATAATAATAATGTTGGGTTCTTATTTAGCGCTTACCCACGCCATGCTCAAAGCGCTTTACAATTATTACCCCTCGCTCGGATCAGAACGGCACAACGGCCCTTTAGTCTTCCTCAACTCACCAGGGAGCATACAATCCATTGCAGCCATTTCAGCGCATAGGATTAAAGCCTTCACATTGCAACCTACATCCTACCAGGTCCCTAATTATACAGCTGGGTTGACTGAGGCACAGTCGTGGTTCAAATCTTGCCCAAGGACTTTAGCCACTCAGAAGCAAACAGCAGGCAGCGACAGGGCTCGAACCTGCAACCTGTAGATCCCAAGCCGGTCACACTAACCATTCACCCATCATGACTCCACAAATACTGCACTATCTTAGAATACTGCACCAAGCTAGAATACTTCACTATCTTAGAATACTGCACTAAGCTAGAATACTGCACTATCTTAGAATACTGCACCAAGCTAGAATACTTCACTATCTTAGAATACTGCACTAAGCTAGAATACTTCACTATTATAGAATACTGCACTAAGCTAGAATACTGCACTAAGCTAGAGTACTTCACTATCTTAGAATACTGCACCAAGCTAGAATACTGCACTATCTTAGAATACTGCACTAAGCTAGAATACTGCACTATCTTAGAATACTGCACCAAGCTAGAATACTTCACTATCTTAGAATAATGCGCTAAGCTAGAATACTTCACTATCTTAGAATACTTCACTAAGCTAGAATACTTCACTATCTTAGAATACTGTACTAAGCTAGAATACTGCACTAAGCTAGAATACTTCGCTATCTTAGAATACTGCACCAAGCTAGAATACTGCACTATCTTAGAATACAGCACCAAGCTAGAATACTGCACTATCTTAGAATACTGCACTAAGCTAGAATTCTGCACCAAGCTAGAATACTTCACTATCTTAGAATACTTCACTATCTTAGAATACTGCACCAAGCTAGAATACTGCACTATCTTAGAATACTTCACTAAGCTAGAATGCTTCACTATCTTAGAATACTGCACCAAGCTAGAATACTGCACTATCTTAGAATACTGCACTATCTTAGAATACTTCACTAAGCTAGAATGCTTCACTATCTTAGAATACTGCACCAAGCTAGAATACTGCACTATCTTAGAATACCTCACTAAGCTAGAATGCTTCACTATCTTAGAATAATTCACTATCTTAGAATACTGCACCAAGCTAGAATACTGCACTATCTTAGAATACTTCACTAAGCTAGAATACTTCACTATCTTAGAATACTGCACTATCTTAGAATACTTCACTAAGCTAGAATGCTTCACTATCTTAGAATACTGCACCAAGCTAGAATACTGCACTATCTTAGAATACTGCACTATCTTAGAATACTTCACTAAGCTAGAATGCTTCACTATCTTAGAATACTGCACCAAGCTAGAATTCTGCACTATCTTAGAATACTTCACTAAGCTAGAATACTTCACTATCTTAGAATACTGCATCAAGCTAAAATATTTCACTATCTTAGAATACTGCACTAAGCTTGAGTACTTCACTTTATTAGAATACTGCACTATCTTAGAATACTTCACTATCTTAGAATGCTTCACTATCTTAGAATACTGCACTATCTTAGAATACTGCACTCAGCTAGATACTTCACTATATTAGAGTACTGCACTAAGCTAGAGTACTGCACTATCTTTGAATACCATACTACCGTACTGGCCAATGGTAATGAAATGATTATTTCCTATTTCACAGAATCATGAACACTTGCATGTATGGAATCCTCTAACATTGGAAACTAGTAACAACGTAGAACTCTACGACTAAATCTCTCATTTAGGAATTTTATGTTGTTACTGGATTGTACAACCAGATTTAAACTGAATGCCTTCCATAAAGGTATAGTCTTGCAATTTCATGATTTATGCAAGAAATTTCGCTCTATATCTGTGATTCGTCAAGTCCCAATGAAAGTTAGTTGTCAAAAATGTTGTTCAAATGCCCGCCTTGCCTCCTATTCTCAGCCCAGGAAAGCTTGCCATCCTTGACTTCACTCGGCTTTCGTGATCCCCTACATACCTGGGATATGGCATGTGCGTGTTGAACGTCCTTCTGTCCCACCACGAGTTTACACATTCCTTTAATCACTACAGGAAAGTTGTCTAGATTTTGTTGAGTGGCGTGCCCTCACTGTACACTAATTATATAGGGGGTCAATGTATAGGTCACCATTATTGATGGTAACAGGACAACTGCCCCCCGGACAACTGCCCCCGGACAATTGCCCCCGAAGGACAACTGCCCCCCGGACAATTGCCCCCGAAGGACAACTGCCCCCCGGACAATTGCCCCCTGAAGGACAACTGCCCCCCGGACAACTGCCCCCGAAGGACAACTGCCCCTGAAGGACAACTGCCCCCGAACGAAAAAACTAGTTTGTCATTCATTAAAAAGTCACCGTCGGCAACTTACCGCCGCAATTTGTATTTCGGAATTGTGGGAATAAATTCTACATTTCGGCATTGGCCATTGGCCATTCGGCATAGGCCATAGATCAGAAATAGACTGGCGATGACGAATCTGGGCAAACATGATGTAACCGAAATTCACATGATTGGTTAGAGAAAAGTATATAATAACTTTTATGATGGCGTGATCTTATGGTGTGATTTTCTATATTTAGTGGTTGTGTAAATTCCATTGTATTGGAAGTATTCTTAAAGTGAGAATTAAACATCCAGAAGCACACGAGCACTCGGGTAGGTGAATCTGGCAAGCCGAAATCTCTTCTCAATCGTGACTAATTCCTGACTTGGACCTGAACGATCCCGTACGAGAGTATGAGAGTGTGGGGGGTGGGGGGGGGGGGGGGGGGTGGGGGGGTGGGGGGGGCAGTTGTCCTTCGGGGGCAATTGTCCAGGGGCAATTGTCTGGGGGGCAGTTGTCCGGGGGGCAGTTGTCCTAGAATCATTATTTATACATAGTCGCAAAATTTTCTTCGTAGGCTAGGCGAGGCTGCTTGGTCTATTTTCCATATTTTGACCACATACATTTGGGTATAAATTATAGATTATTACACTTGATAAATGTGTGAGAGTGTATTTATATCCTGAGATACAGAGCTAGATAAATGATTATGTACAAGCCTTGCAACAAACAGCGGTAGTTTGTTATCGAGAGAAATCGGAAAAGAACACAATAAAAAGGAAACGGTTCGAGGTCAATATAATACTTCCTAAACTTCTAATCGAAAATCTAAAAACACAAGATTACTCTTTATTCATCTGCGCATTAGTGTGTGAAATTTGAAAACGATAAGTCCATATTTGACGAAACGAGGATAAATATTTCACCTGTTTGTGAACTCCGTGCTCATTGTAAACCTATTTTAAGGCCAAGAAAAAAATAGTTTTCTGGTGAGTTTGAATCACTTAAATACCCTGCCTCGGTCTTCTTTTTTCTCGTGTTTGTCCAGCCAATGCAGAGTGCAGATCCAAGGGAAACACAAAATAAGGTTGGCACGAAACCCCTGAAAACAGAGTCTTTCTCAGTGTAGAGCTACAGTCTGGACATTCGATCTCATTTGCATACGGTCAGAGTTGAATCACGTCAAAAGGCGCGCTATTTCATGTGTTCCTTCGAGATGCTATCGACATAACAATAGTGTTATTTTTAGAATGCTACATGTACAATGTTCCAAAGTCACTGTACAATCTACAAGTGACCTACTCGCATGTTTTGTACCTTCAAAAAACATAGTTTCGTGTGAGATTTTTCATAATACCGTTTTGTTTGGTCGATGTTCGTTTTCAGACTTCTCAGTTTCACTTCCGTGAAGAAAACATACCCGTCGTAAAACGGCCTGGGCTAAGAGAAAGACGCACAGGCTAAGCATGTCACATACATCATTCGATTTGTTATTAAATTCTACACAGATGAAGCCCTGCAACGTAAAATCTGTCCACGCAATGATATTCAACTATATCTCTGAACATGTAACCTTATTTGTTTTTAGAAATTTAGTGCAACATACTTTCGACTACTGTAGGTTTTACTGGCCCGTTTTCCGTCCGTATGCAAGTAAAATGTGATCAAAATGCATCATGCTAAAATTCACCGCACAGCTAATCACTGTATGAAAATTCACGAAATTTGACCACGGCCTTTATTTTTGCCGATAAAGTCAAATGACAGTCAAACTTTCAAGGCAATTTTTATTTTCGATAATTCAGTTTTAGTCTTCATTGATCAGCTAGGAGTTATAATTTCTATGCGATGTTTTAAAAATAATAAACACAATTGGCCCATGTATTTTCCAGATATAAATTTCATCCCATGTGATTTTCTTGTTGCTTGTTTATGTGTAAACATGTTTTTCATCAAAGAACATTTCACTTTACATATATTTTTTTGTATCGAATATATGTCACTTGGATAAGTCACGATGCACTCTGTGATCAATCGATAAAAATGTTGTAATTCTTTCCAAACATTTGCTGGAATTTCCACTTCTCAGAGAGCCTTACTCATAATAATGTTTGTTATGTTGTATTTAAAGATTCAAACTCTATAAAAGCATCAAATTCTATGAATATTTAGACCGAAGTATGATTTCAACGTTAATGCATGATAAATATGCGCAGACGAATGTCCAGACTGTAGTGTAGAGCACGAGTATAAAGTTGGCATCAGATTCAGATTCAGGTAGCGTCATATTGAGCGTCCGATAGCCTCAGATCCGAATACACCCGACGGCAGTGAAGCAGAATCCTTCCCTGTAGTCTCAACGGTGTTATTTCAGGTTTGAGTCCATCAGGTGTCTTCGGATCTGAGGCCATCTGACGCTCAATATAACGTTCATAAGATAATGCTACCTGAATCTGAATCCAACTTTATACTCGTTCGATCGATTAATTACTACAATTGGTCATTAATATTCATCGGATTATTACCAAAACCTAAACAGTTCTTGCCATTACACTACGGAACATGTCTATGAAATTTTGTTTGAATTGATGCAGCCGTTTTTTCGGAAATGGTGACACACACACACACACACACACACACACACACACACGTGCACACACACGTGCACAGACACACAGACTTCATCGCTATTATAAAACCTTCCTTACGGAAGGTAAAAACCAAATGCTGTATGTTATGATTAGCTTACCCGTTCATGTTGCAAAAGATATCTCAATCTAAACATGTAAGCATCTTCCTTCTTTAACTGAGAGTATACTTTTATGACTTGGAGGGCATCATCCATGGTTGATGGCATATCTTTATGTAAGATGCAAGTCAGCAATTGCTACAAATAGAATGATTAAGATTGTACAACATTTCATTTTATAAGTCATACAGAGCAAATTACTCTAGTCTACGGCACTTTCTGTATTTTTAAGTATGACATTACTTACATTTATTTGTGGACAACACTTTATTTATTTTTAAGTATGACTTATTACTTACATTTATGGACGACACTTTACGTATTTCTAAGTATGACTTATTACTTACATTTATGGACGACACTTTACGTATTTCTAAGTATGACTTATCACTTACATTTATGGACGACACTTTACGTATTTCTAAGTATGACTTATCCCTTACATTTATTTGTGGACAACACTTTCGTATTTCTAAGTATGACTTATTACTTACATTTATAGACGACACTTTACGTATTTCTAAGTATGACTTATTACGTACATTTATTTGTCGACAACACTTTACGAATTTCTAAGTATGACTTATTACTTACATTTATAGACGACACTTTACGTATTTCTAAGTATGACTTATTACTTACATTTATAGACGACACTTTACGTATTTCTAAGTATGACTTATTACTTACATTTATAGACGACACTTTACGTATTTCTAAGTATGACTTATCACTTACATTTATGGACGACACTTTACGTATTTCTAAGTATGACTTATTACTTACATTTATAGACAACACTTTACGTATTTCTAAGTATGACTTATTACTTACATTTATTTGTGGACAACACTTTACGTATTTCTAAGTATGACTTATTACTTACATTTATAGACGACACTTTACGTATTTCTAAGTATGACTTATTACTTACATTTATAGACAACACTTTACGTATTTCTAAGTATGACTTATCACTTACATTTATGGACGACACTTTACGTATTTCTAAGTATGACTTATTACTTACATTTATAGACAACACTTTATGTATTTCTAAGTATGACTTATTACTTACATTTATAGACAACACTTTACGTATTTCTAAGTATGACTTATTACTTACATTTATAGACAACACTTTACGTATTTCTAAGTATGACTTATTACGTACATTTATTTGTCGACAACACTTTACGAATTTCTAAGTATGACTTATTACTTACATTTATAGACGACACTTTATGTATTTCTAAGTATGACTTATTACTAACATTTATAGACGACACTTTATGTATTTCTAAGTATGACTTATTACTTACATTTATAGACAACACTTTACGTATTTCTAAGTATGACTTATTACTTACATTTATAGACAACACTTTACGTATTTCTAAGTATGACTTATTACTTACATTTATAGACAACACTTTACGTATTTCTAAGTATGACTTATTACTTACATTTATAGACAACACTTTACGTATTTCTAAGTATGACTTATTACTTACATTTATTTGTCGACAACACTTTACGAATTTCTAAGTATGACTTATTACTTACATTTATAGACGACACTTTATGTATTTCTAAGTATGACTTATTACTAACATTTATAGACGACACTTTATGTATTTCTAAGTATGACTTATTACTTACATTTATAGACAACACTTTACGTATTTCTAAGTATGACTTATTACTTACATTTATGGACAACACTTTACGTATTTCTAAGTATGACTTATTACTTACATTTATAGACAACACTTTACGTATTTCTAAGTATGACTTATTACTTACATTTATAGACGACACTTTACGTATTTCTAAGTATGACTTATTACTTACATTTATGGACAACACTTTACGTATTTCTAAGTATGACTTATTACTTACATTTATAGACAACACTTTATGTATTTCTAAGTATGACTTATTACTTACATTTATGGACAACACTTTATGTATTTCTAAGTATGACTTATTACTTACATTTATAGACAACACTTTACGTATTTCTAAGTATGACTTATTACTTACATTTATAGACAACACTTTATGTATTTCTAAGTATGACTTATTACTTACATTTATGGACGACACTTTACGTATTTCTAAGTATGACTTATTACTTACATTTATAGACAACACTTTACGTATTTCTAAGTATGACTTATTACTTACATTTATTTGTCGACAACACTTTACGAATTTCTAAGTATGACTTATTACTTACATTTATAGACGACACTTTACGTATTTCTAAGTATGACTTATTACTTACATTTATAGACAACACTTTATGTATTTCTAAGTATGACTTATTACTTACATTTATAGACAACACTTTACGTATTTCTAAGTATGACTTATTACTTACATTTATAGACAACACTTTATGTATTTCTAAGTATGACTTATTACTTACATTTATTTGTCGACAACACTTTACGAATTTCTAAGTATGACTTATTACTTACATTTATAGACAACACTTTATGTATTTCTAAGTATGACTTATTACTTACATTTATAGACAACACTTTACGTATTTCTAAGTATGACTTATTACTTACATTTATAGACAACACTTTATGTATTTCTAAGTATGACTTATTACTTACATTTATTTGTGGACAACACTTTACGTATTTCTAAGTATGACTTATTACTTACATTTATAGACGACACTTTACGTATTTCTAAGTATGACTTATTACTTACATTTATTTGTGGACAACACTTTACGTATTTCTAAGTATGACTTATTACTTACATTTATAGACAACACTTTACGTATTTCTAAGTATGACTTATTACTTACATTTATGGACGACACTTTACGTATTTCTAAGTTTGACTTATTACGTACATTTATGGACGACACTTTACGTATTTCTAAGTATGACTTATTACTTACATTTATAGACGACACTTTACGTATTTCTAAGTATGACTTATTACGTACATTTATTTGTGGACAACACTTTACGTATTTCTAAGTATGACTTATTACTTACATTTATTTGTGGACAACACTTTACGTATTTCTAAGTATGACTTATTACTTACATTTATTTGTGGACAACACTTTACGTATTTCTAAGTATGACTTATTACTAACATTTATAGACGACACTTTACGTATTTCTAAGTATGACTTATTACTTACATTTATAGACAACACTTTATGTATTTCTAAGTATGACTTATTACTTACAGATGCTTGAGACTCGTCTACTATACTGCAAGTGTACAAATCATACTTCAGGAGCAGCGTCTTTAGTTTAACCAACTGACAACACTCCTTCAGTTGTTTAACTCTACAAATAAAACAATAACAAGTGTTTGTGTTAATCCTTTAAATTTGACACCAGTCTTTTATCATATGGTAAAAGTTAAATGGACTTCCTAGAAAGCAAGTCTTTTATCATATGGTAAAAGTTAAATGGACTTCTTAGAAAGCAAGTCTTTTATGGTAAAAGTTAAATGAACTTCTTAGAAAGCAAGTCTTTTATGGTAAAAGTTAAATGGAATTCACAGAAAGCAAGTCTTTTATGGTAAAAGTTAAATGGACTTCACAGAAAGCAAGTCTTTTAAGTGATAAGTTAAATGGACTTCTTAGAAAGCAAGTCTTTTAAGTGATAAGTTAAATGGACTTCTTAGAAAGCAAGTCCTTTAAGGGATCAGTTAAATGGACTTCACAGAAAGCAAGTCCTTTAAGTGATAAGTTAAATGGACTTCATAGAAAGCAAGTCCTTTAAGGGATCAGTTAAATGGACTTCACAGAAAGCAAGTCCTTTAAGGGATCAGTTAAATGGACTTCACAGAAAGCAAGTCCTTTAAGGAATCAGTTAAATGGACTTCACAGAAAGCAAGTCCTTTAAGGGATCAGTTAAATGGACTTCACAGAAAGCAAGTCCTTTAAGTGATAAGTTAAATGGACTTCATAGAAAGCAAGTCCTTTAAAGGTGATTCAAAATGCTCACATTCACTATCGCTAATTTGCTAGACGACATGTTTGTGAAATGCATTCTGGTTTTAAAACTTTTCAAAAGCGTCTGCAAACACCTTAAAATGACCCTTTTTTAGTCACTTCCCTTCGGATTTACTTCGAGAGTTTTCGGGTATTTCCGGTCCCACCTAGACCACGGGATTTTATGACGTCATAAGAGGTATACCTTAGCACTAAGACTATGACGAGCGTAGTCACTAGGTGAATAAAACTCAACAGCATTGTGAAAAAATACAATGCTAGTGGTTGTAACAGACATCAGTAAACAAAAAATACACTCTACATGTCTTATTAACCAACATTTACCGATATTTACTCACATTTTCTCACTAATTGGCAGTATCTGTGGGTATAAATGCTAAAATATTATCTCCCCATATTATGGCAAAATAAATCAAAACGGCTAGACTACAGTGTAGATATACATAAACACTTGTAATGTCGGTCGCGTGTTTCAATTTATTTATCTGATTTTTTTTTATTATTTGCCGAGGAGAAGCATTACAATATCTTCGACATGCATGGCGTCGACAGCATATTTTAGCCCACTATACTCACTGATGTCGCCTTTTGAACGGCGCATTTAGCAACAAAGTAAACATATTTATCTTGAATAAATAAACTAGCTTTTAGATTGCCATATTATCAGCAATAAAATTGTAAAGAATTGAGGAAATTTCGTGAGTTTAGTGTTGTCATTTACATGACTTTAGCAACTCGTCTGGAAGAAAACTTGTATGGTTTCCCTTGTTGCGATATCACTTAATTTAATGCAACAAGCCTATTTAATATTCATTAGAAGAATTTTGTAACGAATCATGGTATTCGAAGTATACAGTTTAGGAAACCAACAAATCAAATATCGCGATGTGTTAATGATATTAAATATGATTGGACAATATTGACGTCGGCAATCAAGGTCGTGACCCCAGCACATGGTTATGAAAGAAAGCCTGCAACTAGATACTTAGCCACGTCCGGTCCAATTTCTCAGGGTTTGTTTTGAAGTTAGAGACGTTATTTCTGTACAACTTGAAGAATTTTACAATATATCTGATTGATAAATATGGATTACATCAACACGTGGATAAATTTAACCCGACATGAATGTGCGCTGTGCTCTCCCGATTCCATACGTACATTGTACATACACTGCTTCAACTTTAATCGGCGGAACTATCCTAGTATAAGCTTACTGCCGCGGCCGCGGTGACTGCACAAAACTTGACAACACTACCCTTCTACCGATATATAATAATCACCTGTATACCGTGATAAAAACAAGCAATAATTCGAGTCCCCAACAAGTCGATGAGACCTCAGTACTTCTGTTCATTCCGATCCAAATGCGAGTATCTTAGGTTTTATATGGGTTTCAGACTCGGACTAGAGTATTACGCCCTAGACAATAATAGATGTAAACTTGTGTTCACAAGCCAAACATGTGACAATACAAGACCACAACGAAAACTGTGAAAAATTTACAGGTCACTCTCATTTTATATATGGACAACAAAATTAGGTCGGTCACAGTTCCATTTACATGATGCAATGACTCGGAGCGTACTTCCTTATGCTCCGAGCAACTTGAATCGAATCAATTAGTGTATTATGGGACCAACAAATATATTGTGGCACATGTCCCGATACACCTTCTTGAAGTTTCCCATTGGTATTCTAATAGCTAGTATATTTATTCGAGATGAAATATGTTTACGTTGTTGTTAAATGCACTGTTCAAAATGCGACGCGAGTACGATTGGGCTAAAACATGCCGTCCTTGGCCCGGGGATGCCGTCAAAACGTCACGACGGTATCGTAATGCTTCTTATCGGCAAATAATAAAAAATCAGATAAATAAAAGTCAATGAATGTGAAACACGCGACATTACAAGTGTTTATATATAACTAGTCGAGCCGTTTTGATTTATTTTGCCATAATATGGGGAGATAATATTTTAGCATTTATACCCACAGACACTGCCAATTAGTGAGAAAATGTGAGTAAATATCGGTAAATGTTGGTTAATAAGACATGTAGAGTGTAGTTTTTGTTTACTGATGTCTGTTACAACCACTAGCATTGTATTTTTTCACAATGCTGTTGAGTTTTATTCACCTAGTGACTACGCTCGTCATAGTCTTAGTGCTAAGGTATACCTCTTATGACGTCATAAAATCCTGTGGTCTAGGTGGGACCGGAAATACCCGAAAACTCTCGAAGTAAATCCGAAGGGAAGTGACTGAAAAAGGGTCATTTTAAGGTGTTTGCAGACGCTTTTGAAAAGTTTTAAAACCAGAATGCATTTCACAAACATGTCGTCTAGCAAATTAGCGATAGTGAATGTGAGCATTTTGAATCACCTTTAAGGGATCAGTTAAACGGACTTCACAGAAAGCAAGTCCTTTAAGTGATAAGTTAAATGGACTTCACAGAAAGCAAGTCCTTTAAGGGATCAGTTAAATGGACTTCACAGAAAGCAAGTCCTTTAAGGGATCAGTTAAATAGACTTCACAGAAAGCAAGTCTTTTATAGTAAAAGTTCAATGGACTTCACAGAAAGCAAGTCTTTTATAGTAAAAGTTAAATGGACTTCACAGAAAGCAAGTCTTTTATAGTAAAAGTTAAATGGAATTCACAGAAAGCAAGTCTTTTATGGTAAAAGTTAAATGGACTTCACAGAAAGCAAGTCCTTTAAGGGATAAGTTAAATGGACTTCACAGAAAGCAAGTCTTTTATAGTAAAAGTTAAATGGACTTCACAGAAAGCAAGTCTTTTATAGTAAAAGTTAAATGAACTTCACAGAAAGCAAGTCCTTTAAGGGATCAGTTAAATGGACTTCACAGAAAGCAAGTCCTTTAAGGGATAAGTAAGCATTATAAAAGTATGTCAACAATTCCCCATTTCCCCATGTTTACCAAAAACTTATCAGTTCTAGCCATTACCCTTAAGAATATGTGCAGTAAATTTCGTTTTTGTGAAGAAAAAAATGACACTAACAAACGGGAAGACACAGACTCAGACACAGACACACAGACTTTTCATCCCCAATATATAACATTAAATCACACTCAGGTTGTTAGTGTTTTATAATATACTTATCTTATTTATATTCAGATGATAAAAGAATGAACATTTGACAATATATTATTTTGCTGAACTTAGTTTATATTTCTTCATTCTAGTGTTAAAACAGTAACCACACTCAAACCTGCACTAAAATATTCTTTCATTCAAACTGTTTAACTCAGTAGCATTAGATGCCAAAACTCTAAGTACATGATAAAGTACTCTTACAGTTAAGATATCATTCCCCAATACTTCTTTGTTCATCCAAAGAAAATATGAATGACATAATGGGACTTGTCAGTCTGAGTTGAAGACAAGTACTCACACAATATGAATAACATAAGGGGACTTGTCAGTCTGAGTTGAAGACAAGTACTCACACAATATGAATAACATAAGGGCATTTGTCAGTCTGAATTGATGACAAGTACTGACAAAATATGAGTGACATAAGGGGACTGGTCAGTCTATATTGAGGACAAGTACTGACAAAATATGAGTGACATAAGGGGACTGGTCAGTCTATATTGAGGACAAGTACTGACAAAATATGAGTGACATAAGGGGACTTGTCAGTCTGAGTTGAAGATGAGTACTGACAAAAAACCCTTGGTCAGAAGTATTTTCAGTCTGATGGAAGAAAAATATTGGAGAATAATATATTATAATTAAACCTCCACAAGCAAATTTTATGAAATACACCAAAACATAATGGTTATTGTGAATGGTTTGACTTCTAGTAGTGCACCACAGAAACAATGACATAGACACATTGTTAGGATGTACAGCAACTTGGCTATAAACTCTATATTTTGTTTGAACAAGTACAACTTAAAGGGAAAGGATACCCTGTGATTTAAACATATATAAACATGATAAAATGTATTGGTTTCATTCACTTTCACTTATCGGAAGGATTAACTTGTTTGGGGCACAAAATATGAGTAATGTTGTTACCTTGGATGGTCTAATTCAAAACCTTGCTTGACAATATTCTCTATCAGATCACTCCATGGTACAGTAGCCTTCAACATCAGAGAATATACAGCCTGACAGAAATTCTGTAACAATAAAATAGCACCAATGTGATCATTTGGTTGTTGCTATGGGCGTGGTCATGGTTGCTAGGGATATGTGCATACATTTTTTGAATGATTACTCACTTGCCTACCAGATGATATTATTTGACCAAAATATAGTAGTTGCTAAGGGTGTGGTCATGGTTGCTAGGGCCAACTGTGTCAAAATATTTTGAAGAAAATCTGCAGAATAACACTTCTAGAAACAATTCACCAAGTTCCAGTCTCATTGACCAAGTACTTTTGGAGATAAACTTTTGACCAAAATTCACATTTTACACCTAATTTGCATATCACTGATGAAATCATTATATGCTTAATATTTCTTCATCTATACACCCGCAGATGCATCCCCGTTAAATTTAAGCCCAATCTACTGAGTAGTTTTGGAATTACAGGTTTTTGACCCAAAAGACACATTTTTATCCCTAATTTGCATATTACTGATGGAATTATCATGTCACAAACAAATCTTGATTTACTTACCCCTAAGACTGTTCCCACCAAATTTCAGGGCAATCTGCCCAGTAGTTTTGGAGTTTAAATTTTTTGACCAAAAATCACATTTTGATCCAATTCCCACATCTCTGATGCCATCATTTTCATTTGAACAATTTCCCAACTACACACCCAAAGTAACATGACCACCAAATATCAAAGCAATCGGTCCTGCAGTTTTTGACTTCAAGTTGTTTACACACACACACACACACACACACACACACACACACACACACACACACACAGACACTTTGCCATGCCTATAGCACTACAGAACCTTATCAGATCAGTTGTGCTAATGAACCTGTTTTAATCATAGACAGCCTCTATAATTTAATTCAGCTGGGCTCAAAACAGGTTTTCAAGCAGCCTCAAACAGAGGTCTTGATGCCATTGACATTGATGACATGTGAAGTAGCCCATAAAAGATTTAATGATTTCATTTGCATCAATAAAACAAGAATCTTTCATTTCTAGGCCGCGTCAAAGCATTTTTAACACCACAAATCATGCTTTTCACCCAAAATGCACATCTCTGATGTGATCACTTTCATTTGAACAATTTATATGTGAACAATTTCCCATCTATATGCCTTAAGTAATGTCCCATGCAAATACCAAGTTAAGTTTTTAATCCAAAAATCACACTTCTTGACCCAAACAAGACTCTGTAGCATGAATGGAACCTGTTTTAATCATAGACAGTCTCTATAATTTAATTCAGCTGGGCTCAAAACAGGTTTTCAAGCAGCCTCAAACAGAGGTCTTGATGCCATTGACATTGATGACATGTGAAGTAGCCCATAAAAGATTTAATGATTTCATTTGCATCAATAAAACAAAAATCTTTCATTTCTAGGTTCAGTGAAAACATCTATTCACACAACAAATCATGTTTTTGGACCCAAAACGTACATCTCTGATGCAATCTTTTTCATCTGAACAATTTTTGCATCTACACTCCCTAAGTAATGTCCCCACCAAAGACCAAGCTGATCAGTCTGGCGGTTTTTGACTTTAAGTCGTTTACAACACACACACACACACACACACACACACACACACACACACACACACACACACACTTCTCGATGCCTATGTAATAATTTTATAGTTTTTTAGCACAACTGAACTAGCTTCAGTAGTGCTAAAAATTATTATCATTATTATTACAACGATGATAGTAGTTCTCTTCCTTTCAGACAGACTTTCAAGATTTCATCTGTTAACGTCGATACTGTTTCATGATTCTTGTTTGTTTTTTCTGTCTAGCCTATTTTGTTTTGACTCTAATAACTTCATCAAGATGATTTTAGTACATCCATGAACTGAAACAACTCTATATTAAACTATTTATGAAATGTAGGGGGGGGGGGGGGAGCTGAATAAATGCGTATGGTACATGGGGACAGCAACCAACGCAAGCACAATTTGTGCGTTCTTGTTTTCATTGTATGTTTGAATTCATATGCTATGAAATTTAGAATAGATTCCTGATTCCAGAAGTTATATATGGTTTGTTTGAATTGTCCATGTGGACAACTTGTTGTAGATATTGATAGTTCATGCCAAGATGTTGATGGTCAATATTTTAGTCACTTTCAATGTTAGAATAATTTTTTCAGCACTTTTTGTATACTGACAATTTTTGTATCCTTTTTCTAATACATATCTCAAAAATTAGTCAACTGGGTTAATTTTTATCACTTTGACGTGACCTCCATTTCAAAACTTTGCCCAGTAATCACTGGATTTTTTCTTCTTCTAAATTTTAACTGAGATTTGGTTGGAGTGTTCTGACACAGAGTAATTGCAATTAAAAGACTTTTATTAAGACTATTTCTGAGCTGCATGCTGTTTATTGAATCTCAGTAATTGTTTGTTGTAAATTTTGCTACATACAACTCGTAACACACAACTAAAGCATTTTCCTTACTTGCCATAATCATTTCTATCATCCATGTCAAATGTAAAATAACACTGGTGTAATTATGAGACTAGTATGTGGCCTTTCAAGTTGATTAGCTGACAAACAGAAAACTAATTACATTGTAATGAGAAAGACACAACTTTGATTATTTACTGCTCTCAGTGAGATGAAGGCATCTTTATGTTTACTCTCCAGTCATTTTATGACTAACTTGTGTTTTGTACTGCTAACATTGTTTACAGATTGATTACAGTGAGAGACACCACATACTGGGTTGATAATTAAAGTGAATATAAAAGTACACTTTTATACAAAATTGTCGCAAACAGGGAAAACACTTTTAAATTAGCGGTAGTCTATGTAGAATTACTTACATCAGGGTCCTTGATAGACTGGATGACAGAGACAGCTCTAGCTTCCCAGGATGCCTCATAGCAGTAGGATGACATATTACCACATCGATCAATTAGATCCTGTCAAACCATAAACCAGGCAGTCACATTTTGAAAATAGATAAATGCAAGAATAACAATTCCAACATACAAACAGTTACAAAATGACCAGTCGATAAAACTTATATTGGAAGACATTTTGTCAAATAATAACATTTGAAATGTTGATAATCACCTCGATGTATTTGAAGAGCAGTTCCTCTTCTGGTAAATTGTGCTGTTTCATGTACGGTCTGACCACTTTTGTAATAGCTTGTGGAACCAATTCAGGGGCTGCTACCCTGTCCAACATGCGAAATGTAATGGTACTGGTAGTTTCCTGAAATCAATAAACTTAACAGTATTAAAGGTAATGGTACTGGTAGTTTCCTGAAATCAATAAACTTAACAGTATTAAAGGTAATGGTACTGGTAGTTCCCTAAAATCAATAAACGTAACAGTATTAAAGGTAATGGTACTGGTAGTTTCCTGAAATCAATAAACTTAATAGTATTAAAGGTAATGGTACTGGTAGTTTCATGAAATCAATAAACTTAACAGTATTAAAGGTAATGGTACTGGTAGTTCCCTGAAATCAATAAATGTAACAGTATTAAAGGTAATGGTACTGGTAGTTCCCTAAAATCAAGAAACGTAACAGTATTAAAGGTAATGGTACTGGTAGTTCCCTGAAATCAAGAAACTTAACAGTATTAAAGGTAATGGTACTGGTAGTTTCCTGAAATCAATAAACTTAACAGTATTAAAGGTAATGGTACTGGTAGTTTCCTAAAATCAATAAACTTAACAGTATTAAAGGTAATGGTACTGGTAGTTTCCTGAAATCAATAAACTTAACAGTATTAAAGGTAATGGTACTGGTAGTTTCCTGAAATCAATAAACTTAACAGTATTAAAGGTAATGGTACTGGTAGTTTCATGAAATCAATAAACTTAACAGTATTAAAGGTAATGGTACTGGTAGTTTCATGAAATCAATAAACTTAACAGTATTAAAGGTAATGGTACTGGTAGTTTCCTAAAATCAATAAACTTAACAGTATTAAAGGTAATGGTACTGGTAGTTTCCTGAAATCAATAAATGTAACAGTATTAAAGGTAATGGTACTGGTAGTTTCCTGAAATCAATAAACTTAACAGTATTAAAGGTAATGGTACTGGTAGTTTCCTGAAATCAATAAATGTAACAGTATTAAAGGTAATGGTACTGGTAGTTTCCTGAAATCAATAAACTTAACAGTATTAAAGGTAATGGTACTGGTAGTTTCCTGAAATCAATAAATGTAACAGTATTAAAGGTAATGGTACTGGTAGTTTCCTGAAATCAATAAACTTAACAGTATTAAAGGTAATGGTACTGGTAGTTCCCTGAAATCAATAAACGTAACAGTATTAAAGGTAATGGTACTGGTAGTTTCCTGAAATCAATAAACGTAACAGTATTAAAGGTAATGGTACTGGTAGTTTCCTGAAATCAATAAACTTAACAGTATTAAAGGTAATGGTACTGGTAGTTTCCTGAAATCAATAAACGTAACAGTATTAAAGGTAATGGTACTGGTAGTTTCCTGAAATCAATAAACTTAACAGTATTAAAGGTAATGGTACTGGTAGTTTCCTGAAATCAATAAACTTAACAGTATTAAAGGTAATGGTACTGGTAGTTTCCTGAAATCAATAAACTTAACAGTATTAAAGGTAATGGTACTGGTAGTTTCCTGAAATCAATAAACTTAACAGTATTAAAGGTAATGGTACTGGTAGTTTCCTAAAATCAATAAACTTAACAGTATTAAAGGTAATGGTACTGGTAGTTTCCTGAAATCAATAAACTTAACAGTATTAAAGGTAATGGTACTGGTAGTTCCCTGAAATCAATAAACTTAACAGTATTAAAGGTACTGGTACTGGTAGTTCCCTGAAATCAATAAACTTAACAGTATTAAAGGTAATGGTACTGGTAGTTTCCTGAAATCAATAAACTTAACAGTATTAAAGGTAATGGTACTGGTAGTTTCCTGAAATCAATAAATGTAACAGTATTAAAGGTAATGGTACTGGTAGTTCCCTGAAATCAATAAACTTAACAGTATTAAAGGTAATGGTACTGGTAGTTCCCTGAAATCAATAAACTTAACAGTATTAAAGGTAATGGTACTGGTAGTTTCCTGAAATCAATAAACTTAACAGTATTAAAGGTAATGGTACTGGTAGTTTCCTGAAATCAATAAACTTAACAGTATTAAAGGTAATGGTACTGGTAGTTTCCTGAAATCAATAAATGTAACAGTATTAAAGGTAATGGTACTGGTAGTTTCCTGAAATCAATAAACTTAACAGTATTAAAGGTAATGGTACTGGTAGTTTCCTGAAATCAATAAACTTAACAGTATTAAAGGTAATGGTACTGGTAGTTTCCTGAAATCAATAAATGTAACAGTATTAAAGGTAATGGTACTGGTAGTTTCCTGAAATCAATAAACTTAACAGTATTAAAGGTAATGGTACTGGTAGTTTCCTGAAATCAATAAACTTAACAGTATTAAAGGTAATGGTACTGGTAGTTTCCTGAAATCAATAAACTTAACAGTATTAAAGGTAATGGTACTGGTAGTTTCCTGAAATCAATAAACTTAACAGTATTAAAGGTAATGGTACTGGTAGTTTCCTGAAATCAATAAACTTAACAGTATTAAAGGTAATGGTACTGGTAGTTTCCTGAAATCAATAAACTTAACAGTATTAAAGGTAATGGTACTGGTAGTTTCCTGAAATCAATAAACTTAACAGTATTAAAGGTAATGGTACTGGTAGTTTCCTGAAATCAATAAATGTAACAGTATTAAAGGTAATGGTACTGGTAGTTTCCTGAAATCAATAAACTTAACAGTATTAAAGGTAATGGTACTGGTAGTTTCCTGAAATCAATAAACTTAACAGTATTAAAGGTAATGGTACTGGTAGTTTCCTGAAATCAATAAACTTAACAGTATTAAAGGTAATGGTACTGGTAGTTTCCTGAAATCAATAAATGTAACAGTATTAAAGGTAATGGTACTGGTAGTTTCCTGAAATCAATAAACGTAACAGTATTAAAGGTAATGGTACTGGTAGTTTCCTGAAATCAATAAACGTAACAGTATTAAAGGTAATGGTACTGGTAGTTTCCTGAAATCAATAAACTTAACAGTATTAAAGGTAACGGTACTGGTAGTTTCCTGAAATCAATAAATGTAACAGTATTAAAGGTAATGGTACTGGTAGTTTCCTAAAATCAATAAACTTAACAGTATTAAAGGTAACGGTACTGGTAGTTTCCTGAAATCAATAAATGTAACAGTATTAAAGGTAATGGTACTGGTAGTTTCCTGAAATCAATAAACTTAACAGTATTAAAGGTAACGGTACTGGTAGTTTCCTGAAATCAATAAATGTAACAGTATTAAAGGTAATGGTACTGGTAGTTTCCTGAAATCAATAAACTTAACAGTATTAAAGGTAATGGTACTGGTAGTTTCCTGAAATCAATAAACTTAACAGTATTAAAGGTAATGGTACTGGTAGTTTCCTGAAATCAATAAACTTAACAGTATTAAAGGTAATGGTACTGGTAGTTTCCTGAAATCAATAAACTTAACAGTATTAAAGGTAATGGTACTGGTAGTTTCCTGAAATCAATAAACTTAACAGTATTAAAGGTAATGGTACTGGTAGTTTCCTGAAATCAATAAACTTAACAGTATTAAAGGTAATGGTACTGGTAGTTTCCTGAAATCAATAAACTTAACAGTATTAAAGGTAATGGTACTGGTAGTTTCCTGAAATCAATAAACTTAACAGTATTAAAGGTAATGGTACTGGTAGTTTCCTGAAATCAATAAATGTAACAGTATTAAAGGTAATGGTACTGGAAGTTTCATGAAATCAATAAATGTAACAGTATTAATGGTAATGGTACTGGTAGTTTCATGAAATCAATAAACTTAACAGTATTAAAGGTAATGGTACTGGTAGTTTCCTAAAATCAATAAACTTAACAGTATTAAAGGTAATGGTACTGGTAGTTTCCTGAAATCAATAAACTTAACAGTATTAAAGGTAATGGTACTGGTAGTTTCCTGAAATCAATAAACGTAACAGTATTAAAGGTAATGGTACTGGTAGTTTCATGAAATCAATAAACTTAACAGTATTAAAGGTAATGGTACTGGTAGTTTCCTGAAATCAATAAATGTAACAGTATTAAAGGTAATGGTACTGGTAGTTTCCTGAAATCAATAAACTTAACAGTATTAAAGGTAATGGTACTAGTAGTTTCCTGAAATCAAGAAACTTAACAGTATTAAAGGTAATGGTACTGGTAGTTTCCTGAAATCAATAAACTTAACAGTATTAAAGGTAATGGTACTGGTAGTTTCATGAAATCAATAAACTTAACAGTATTAAAGGTAATGGTACTGGTAGTTTCATGAAATCAATAAACTTAACAGTATTAAAGGTAATGGTACTGGTAGTTTCATGAAATCAATAAACTTAACAGTATTAAAGGTAATGGTACTGGTAGTTTCATGAAATCAATAAACTTAACAGTATTAAAGGTAATGGTACTGGTAGTTTCATGAAATCAATAAACTTAACAGTATTAAAGGTAATGGTACTGGTAGTTTCATGAAATCAATAAACTTAACAGTATTAAAGGTAATGGTACTGGTAGTTTCATGAAATCAATAAACTTAACAGTATTAAAGGTAATGGTACTGGTAGTTTCATGAAATCAATAAACTTAACAGTATTAAAGGTAATGGTACTGGTAGTTTCCTGAAATCAATAAACTTAACAGTATTAAAGGTAATGGTACTGGTAGTTTCCTGAAATCAATAAACTTAACAGTATTAAAGGTAATGGTACTGGTAGTTTCCTAAAATCAATAAACTTAACAGTATTAAAGGTAATGGTACTGGTAGTTTCCTGAAATCAATAAACTTAACAGTATTAAAGGTAATGGTACTGGTAGTTTCATGAAATCAATAAACTTAACAGTATTAAAGGTAATGGTACTGGTAGTTTCCTGAAATCAATAAATGTAACAGTATTAAAGGTAATGGTACTGGTAGTTTCCTGAAATCAATAAACTTAACAGTATTAAAGGTAATGGTACTGGTAGTTTCCTGAAATCAATAAATGTAACAGTATTAAAGGTAATGGTACTGGTAGTTTCATGAAATCAATAAACATAACAGTATTAAAGGTAATGGTACTGGTAGTTTCCTGAAATCAATAAATGTAACAGTATTAAAGGTACTGGTACTGGTAGTTTCCTAAAATCAAGAAACTTAACAGTATTAAAGGTAATGGTACTGGTAGTTTCCTAAAATCAATAAACATAACAGTATTAAAGGTAATGGTACTGGTAGTTTCCTAAAATCAAGAAACTTAACAGTATTAAAGGTACTGGTACTGGTAGTTTCCTAAAATCAAGAAACTTAACAGTATTAAAGGTAATGGTACTGGTAGTTTCCTGAAATCAATAAATGTAACAGTATTAAAGGTAATGGTACTGTCATAAATAGACAATCCTTGTTTGATGTTAAACCTTACCTGTGAAAATTCAGCCAATGTGAGATGACAAGAGTACTCGTTATGAAGACTTATTAGTTCTTTCAACTGTTGGATCAGCTTCTCCAATAGTTTCACTCCTTGTACACCATCACTAGCACTCTGTAACAATACAAGATTCAATTACGATACAAAAAGAATACCAGAGAAATTTTGCGTATACCATTCAGTTGATCAATTTTCAAGGAGTTCCAAAAGTCCTTTGAAATTCCAGGACTTTCTAGCAGTGTATGAATCCTGTAGACTGAAAGATTCATTAATGTTGGCACTCCTGTTAGCTCCACCAAATACCAAGGCGCAATCGGTCAGGTGTTTTTTTTTTTACTTTAAGTCGTTCACACACACACACACACACACACACACACACACACACACACACACACACACAAATACATTGTTAAATATACACCAACTATACATAATACATTTCCAATACTTACACTAGCCATACTGTCAGCTGTACCTAGCATACACTGTTTCATAGTCCTTGGACATGTCACTGATCTAGCGGGTGTAAACATCAGTTCCGCAAGTTCCAGTGCATTCTGTGGCCAATCAGTCTTCACAGACATAAAAAAAAAATTGCTAAATTATGATATGAATATTATTTGTATTTCACATCTGATAGTAATTATACACACATGCATTGTTTATTAATTTCATACACTTAAATACAATGTTGTTGAGAAAATATAACATTACATCTGGAATCAATTTTACCTTTTCCACAAGTTCCATATTCCTAGCTTTCTTCTCTAACCATAATGCTAGTAGATTCTGGAAATGAGACAAATATGTCAATGAAGAAGCTGAAGTTAGTACATAGCATGTACACAAGGAAAATATAATAAATTACACCATACTGAAGTCAAGTTATTGTCTTTGAACGGAAAATATAGATTATATACCCTGGTTATTCTACATCACAACAACCCTGGTGTATATCACTGGTTTTGCTGTGCTCAAAATATGAGTCAAATCGCCATTATTTTTTCTAAATTGTTCATAAAATATGCTTGAGGAGGTATAATTATATTATTCCCCAATATTTGTCTTCATTCAGCTGGAAAATAATTGTTCGGTTCGGTTCGGTTCGGTTCGGTTAGGGATTGGATATCCTAGGATAATAACATCCCATCGGAGTCTGGTACGGAAGTGCTGATCAATGTTATTTTTGAAGTCATTTATGTCCTTGGATAATACAACATAGGCCGATAAAGAGTTCCATTCTTGGATCACTCAAACAGGAAAACAGTTCTTCCTAGTATCCAATCTGGCAAATTTCTGATGTAATTTAGCGACATGTCCTCTTGTGGGTGTATATATGCATCTCTCCAATGAAAGAGAGCAGTTGTCAATGTTGTTGATGATTTTATAAACATGCAGCATGTCCCCTCGTATCCCGTGTGTTTCAAGTGTGGTTAGACATCAACGGGGAGACCTTCATCAGTACATGTTGTTACTTCATTGAGGAATTCAAGCAGGTTTATCACACAGGATTTCCCTGATGTAAACCCGTGCTGAGATGGTAAAATTAGTTGATGATCACCTAGATGTTTGACAACGTTATCCCTTAGGCAAGACTAACAGATGTCAGACTGACAGGTCTATAATTTCCAGGTGATGACTTCTTCCTTTTCTAGAAAATGGGACAGAAATTAGCCATTCTCCATTCCAAAGGTACTGATTTCTTGAATAATAATGTCAAAGGGTATGCCAGTTCATGTATACATTCAACAAGTACATGAGTTGAGACCTGATCAAGTCCTGGAGCTTTGTTTACATTCAGTTTCTTAATCTTGGACTCAACTGTACTTTATTATAAAAATTATGTTTTCCATTGCTGGGTTATTGTTTGCGTCTTGGTCCGATGAAAACCTTTGTGAAAACTGATGAGAAGTTATTATTAAGAAGTTAGCCATGTCTGTACTTGAAGAAATCGATTCTCCGTTATCGTTGATCAGAGGCCCAACTGATTCCTTTGTCTTTTGCTTAGATCTGATATACAAGTGAAATAATCTACGTTTGTTCTTCATATTTGCCACTAACAATATTTCAAAGTTCTGCTTTGCCTCCTTGACTGTTCTAATAGTTAAATTCCTGTGTTGTTTATAAATTACATAATCTCTCTCGTCCTGGGAGATGCAGAACTTCTTCCAAAGCTTGTGCTTCTTATGTATGACATGAAGGGTTTCTCTTGTTAACCACTTGGTCTGTTACTTCTTGGTCTTTTCCTCATGGGAATGCAATTCCTAGTATGATCAACTACTGAGTTCCTAAAGAAGTCCCAGCAGTCATCAAGGGGATCAGCAGTATCAGCGAGGTGTTTATTCCAGTCAATTAATCCAAGCTCATGTCTCTCACAGTCAGCATTACGAATATCTAGAATGAATGCATCTTTGTGACTAATAACTGACTAAACTTGAACTTCAAATTCAATCATTACATGGTCGCTGATACCTAGATGACCAAACTGTGTACATCCTTAAGGTAGGTGGTGTCAAATTCGAATTACGTCAACGACGCAACTTTTGGCGCAGACTGAAACTCGCGCTCTTGTCAACATTCGAATGCTAAATAAACCCGGAAGTGAAGTGAAGTGTTAAATGTTTTTCAAGCACTGTACGTACTCATGGAGATTTAGGGGGTGAACGGAAGGTAATCTCGTATAATTGAGTTTCAGAAGTCCTTGCGAAGAAAATTAGCTTTACTACCATGCATGACTTAAAGAGGAGCTGTTTTATAAATTTTAGACTTGATGAAATGTATCATCAACCACACTCCCTATGCTATATTGCCGGTCTGGAAACGTGGCCCACACACCATTCACACCTTTCATCTCTACAGAGTAAGTTATACTGTCATGAATATAATTTTAATACCGGTGACAGGTTTTGCCAGTGTGGGCTTTTTGACGTGAGAAGGTGACATATTGATCACTATAAAAATATCTTCGCATTTGATAATTTTCCACACTACACGTACGTAGACACACAACAATGGCGAAAAATTGCAAGAAAACATTATTCAAATGTACGTAAACAATCAACTCTCAGGTACCATAGAAGCAAAACATAAAATCATCGGACTACGCAGTTTTTCAAAAACTTCCCTCGCACACTGAAGATGTTTTGCAAAGCAAATTTGCCATTTTATTAGTTGAAACATCATTTAGCATTTTATATGCTTTCCGCCGCTACTTTCTTAGTAATCAGTGGTCACGGAGCGTAGCGTCGGTGATCGAGAAACTTCAGTCCCTGAACTCCAGTAAAATTGCAATCATTTACCGGCCTTAAAAACACCCTATAACAAATTGATAACAGTACTCTTTTGTAAAAGGCTTCCAAAACTTATTCTGTTGTCGGTATTATGCTCTCCCACGATGGTGTGCACTTGTTTGGTTTCGCTAGGGGTCTAGTAGTCCTGCTTGCATACGGCAGAGGTCGTCCCTTCCAAGCGTACACCGTCTGCAAGTAGGACTAAGAGTTTCCGACACATGTATTCATTCCCAATAGAACCCCCAGACATTATACATCCCTGTATCAGTATAATAACGTCCTGCCAATGATTTTTAATGAATATAGTTTGTTTTTCAGATGTATTCAACCAAAAATAGATTTATTTTTTATGTCTCGCCAACTATACGGGTAGTCACACTGACTTGCGTGAGTCGAGTTTTTATAGTAAAGCATACAGTTCAAATTGCAACAAATTATACAAGTTGTACTATAAAAACTATTTACATTGTCTCCCCATAAAAGAAGTTTCAGATGGCAAGTTTCAATGAGGGGTTCTACATGTATTTTTGTACCCAAAATCAATAAATACATCTAGTAGCATACATTGTAGCTTTTGGTTCCTCACAATGCAGTGCCACATATGCAGAGCTAGAGGTACATATACTGGATGCCGAGTTGAGTGGATCAGCAGCTAATGATAGTATTATTTATAGTTCAATTTGATGAGTTATTTCCTATTTTTCATAGTGACCACACTCCGCAATAAACACTAGCAATTTCATTATAGGAAATCAACATTTAACTGTTTCAACAATGGAGATATAAGGTGGGAGATCATTATCTATTTCAATGTAGGATGGAAATCTAAATTCTTTTACTTTTGGGGTGTTTTTTTTTAGCTGTCTAGCTAGCTCTCATCCTACAGAAATGATTTTTCTTTTAATGGGTCTGTTTGTATCCCTAAACATGCAATTATTTCTTTTAAAAAATTTCTCCAAATTGAGAAATGGACACTGTAGAACAGCACTAAAATAAAGTATCAACAAAAGAACTGTTTTTCCTAACTACATAATGGCTTTGTATTCATAGCATTACTACTTATTGATTTGATTGGATGGACATTTTCAATTTTGGCCAATTAAGTTGGGGGGGGGGGGGGGGTAACTAAAAGTTTTTAGCTGTTTATCCTACAATGAACTATTGACCTAGCCCCTAATGTGTTGATTTATCATACATAATTATGTACTGACAAACATCCCTTGGTGCCTATGTGTCCCAATATTTTGCATTTTTATGTGAATTTTGTCCAAAAATGTTGAAATTTGGATCGGCTGGGTGTGTGTGTGTGTGTGTGTGTGTGTGTGTGTGTGTGGGGGGGGTTATAATTTTGAATGTTATGACCACTTTGGCTTTTGGGGAAATAAATAAACTCTGCACATGAATAGTTCAGTTGATTTAGTGTACATATGTACTGATAGATATATCCCTTGAACCTGTGTGTTCCAATTTTGTACAATTTCATGTGATTTTTAGCCAAAATGTAGAAATTTTGAAGGGGTGGGGGGTCACATTTGTGAATAATATGAGCACTTTGACATTTGGAGACATAAATAAACTCCATATATGATTAGTTCAGTTCATTTAGTATACATATGAACTGATAGAAATATCCCTTGGTGCCTGTGAGTTCCAATACTGCACAATTTCACGTGATTTTTGTTCAAAATGTTGAAATTTTGATGGGGTGGGGGGTCACATTTGTGAATATTATGAGCACTTTGACATTTGGAGACATAAATAAACTCCATATATGAATAGTTCAGTTGATTTCACATACATATGAACTAATAGAAATATCCCTTGGTGCCTGTGAGTTCCAATACTGCACAATTTCACATGATTTTTGTTCAAAATGTTGAAATTTTAATGGGGTGGGGGGTCACATTTTTTACTGGCATTTTCAAGTTAGCATACACACAATGATTTTTGTTGTATAATTATGAAGGGGCATTGGTACATTATACATATGAGCAAAGATAAACAAGCTCATTTTAATTTTTTTCAAAATTCAACAAAATTTCATAAGATATTTCTGTCAAAAATGTCAAAATTTAGATGGGGTATGGGGTTACAATTTC
Organism: Glandiceps talaboti; assembly: GCF_964340395.1. NCBI lineage: Eukaryota > Metazoa > Hemichordata > Enteropneusta > Spengelidae > Glandiceps > Glandiceps talaboti. The sequence goes on along the minus strand of NC_135550.1, from coordinate 2,213,818 downwards.
AATTTTAGAATTTAACCGGACGTGGTGACCCCCTATTTTTTTGTCATTGATAAATAGCTGGAATAATACATTGTACACCTACAGCATATAAAAAAAATCTATCACGGACTTTTATCTTTTTTGCTGTTTTCTTGAGTTTTTCTTAAAAAATAATAAAGCAGTTGGGGATAAAAGAACATAATATTTTATGAAGTAATGAAAAGAAATTACAAAAAAATATGTCTAGACATACTATACATTGCACACAAAAAATGTAAGTTCATTAAGTGCTCCGGGGATAATCTTTAACTATCAAAAATTGTGATGTAGTTAATAGTTGTAAATCTACTATTTTGACTCAAAAACATTTGTGTAGATACAAGAAACGGTAATTATCTTGAAAACAAAGGTGGTGACATAGTATTTTTTGGGCATTTTTTACATATTCAGATATCAATGTTTACGTATGCAAAGTATAAGAAAAATCTATCGACTTTTTTGAATTTGACACCTCCCCCCTTAAATCATCCCTAGTTCAGATGAGAAAATCAAGTCCAAACAGTTGTGAGCCCTAGTAGGAAAATCCACATGTTGTGTAAAGCAGCAGTCTTGTATACAGTCTAGGAAAGCTTGTATCACCATTTTGGCCACTGCTTAGTTGGTTCCAGTCAATATCCGAGAAATTAAAATCTCCAACGATAACAGTATGACTTGAAGACATTTTCATCAACATTCATTATTGTCCTGGTTACTGTTCAATGATCTGTAGATTGTACCAAATACTAGAGGAGTTGAGGTCGAAGTTAGTCTTGTGGTGCACCAGACAGAGTTTGCGAATGGATGCTCCTCAGAAATGTGTAGCTCGCTTGTATCTATGCCATCCTTCACATAATCAAAATACCACCACCTCTTCCACGTTGTGTCTCTTCTCTATCTTGTCTTAGTAAATAATGTACTATAACCTGGAATGGTCAATTCAGCATTACTGATACCATTATGTGTCCATGACTCTGTTATAGCTACTATATCATATTTACTTGTCTAGCAACTCATTGTGACAAAGCCCCCTTAGGTCATTTATTTTAGTTCAGCTCAACAAAGAAAAATATCAGGAATATTATCTATTTATAGCTGTTGTAGTGATCTGAACATCACTTTATCAGTGTTCAATAATTCAATTCTTTTTATGTAAATATCCAATAACTATCCTATTCTAAACTGCAATCTATAAATAACCAACCTGTGCCACTGGTAGAACTCTAAATCATAAATGGAATGATACATAACCAACCTGTCTCTCTGGTAGACGTCTAACCATAAATGGAATGAGATCATCTCTAAACCATGGAATAATATTTGCAGACTTTGTATCTTCAGGGATACTAGACAGTACAGTCTCTAAAGCCTGTGATGAAAGGTGTTCTTCAAATTCACTCTGATTAAAAGAAAAAAATATGAAATGATTTTTTAATGCAATGCCGAATTATGCTCACTACATTAATAACAGGTAGGTGAAGTGCCATGGTATGCATTATTTAGGATGGCATGGTAGGTGAAGTGCCATGGTATGCATTATTTAGGATGGCATGGTAGGTGATGTGCCATGGTATGCATTATTTAGGATGGCATGGTAGGTGAAGTGCCATGGTATGCATTATTTAGGATGGCATGGTAGGTGATGTGCCATGGTATGCATTATTTAGGATGGCATGGTAGGTGAAGTGCCATGGTATGCATTATTTAGGATGGCATGGTAGGTGATGTGCCATGGTATGCATTATTTAGGATGGCATGGTAGGTGAAGTGCCATCGTATGCATTATTTAGGATGGCATGGTAGGTGAAGTGCCATGGTATGCATTATTTAGGATGGCATGGTAGGTGATGTGCCATGGTATGCATTATTTAGGATGGCATGGTAGGTGAAGTGCCATGGTATGCATTATTTAGGATGGCATGGTAGGTGATGTGCCACGGTATGCATTGTTTAGGATGGCATGGTAGGTGAAGTGCCATGGTATGCATTATTTAGGATGGCATGGTAGGTGATGTGCCATGGTATGCATTATTTAGGATGGCATGGTAGGTGATGTGCCATGGTATGCATTATTTAGGATGTCATGGTAGGTGATGTGCCATGGTATGCATTATTTAGGATGGCATGGTAGGTGAAGTGCCATGGTATGCATTATTTAGGATGGCATGGTAGGTGATGTGCCATGGTATGCATTATTTAGGATGGCATGGTAGGTGATGTGCCATAGTATGCATTATTTAGGATGGCATGGTAGGTGATGTGCCATGGTATGCATTATTTAGGATGGCATGGTAGGTGATGTGCCATGGTATGCATTATTTAGGATGGCATGGTAGGTGAAGTGCCATGGTATGCATTATTTAGGATGGCATGGTAGGTGAAGTGCCATGGTATGCATTATTTAGGATGGCATGGTAGGTGATGTGCCATGGTATGCATTATTTAGGATGGCATGGTAGGTGATGTGCCATGGTATGCATTATTTAGGATGGCATGGTAGGTGAAGTGCCATGGTATGCATTATTTAGGATGGCATGGTAGGTGAAGTGCCATAGTATGCATTATTTAGGATGGCATGGTAGGTGATGTGCCATGGTATGCATTATTTAGGATGGCATGGTAGGTGATGTGCCATGGTATGCATTATTTAGGATGGCATGGTAGGTGAAGTGCCATGGTATGCATTATTTAGGATGGCATGGTAGGTGAAGTGCCATGGTATGCATTATTTAGGATGGCATGGTAGGTGAAGTGCCATGGTATGCATTATTTAGGATGGCATGGTAGGTGAAGTGCCATGGTATGCATTATTTAGGATGGCATGGTAGGTGAAGTGCCATGGTATGCATTATTTAGGATGGCATGGTAGGTGAAGTGCCATGGTATGCATTATTTAGGATGGCATGGTAGGTGATGTGCCATGGTATGTATTATTTAGGATGGCATGGTAGGTGATGTGCCATGGTATGCATTGTTTAGGATGGCATGGTAGGTGATGTGCCATGGTATGCATTATTTAGGATGGCATGGTAGGTGATGTGCCATGGTATGCATTGTTTAGGATGGCATGGTAGGTGATGTGCCATGGTATGCATTATTTAGGATGGCATGGTAGGTGATGTGCCATGGTATGCATTATTTAGGATGGCATGGTAGGTGACATATGTAAATCTCAATCCTAATCCAAATTGGGCTTTTAAGCTGTCTTGTTCACCATGTATGAACTAACCTGATGTCTTTGCCATATGGTAGCGGCAGTACATATACTGCCTTCAGTCAATAAACGGATGCACTCAGAAAGTAAGTCTGTATCAACAAATTGATTCCATCTGGAGCTACTGTAAAGTAATACATACAAATAATTAACAGTACATCCAACCTATCAAATCAAATAATTAACAGTACATCCAACCTATCAAATCAAATAATTAACAGTACATCCAACCTATCAAATCAAATCAAATAATTAACAGTACATCCAACCTATCAAATCAAATAATTAACAGTACATCCAACCTATCAAATCAAATCATTAACAGTACATCCAACCTATCAAATCAAATCATTAACAGTACATCCAACCTATCAAATCAAATCATTAACAGTACATCCAACCTATCAAATCATAACAATATCATTTTAACTAAAATAAAACAATTTACTTGCTACAACCAAAAACAATGTTTCCTTGCTCTGGATTCACATCTTATTGTTGTTCTCAACTCAGAGAATAAATAATTTGCCTGATATATTTCAGCACCTGTTATTTTACATGATTCAATGACGTAGTCTTGTCATATGACCACAGGAGGGCATCAAATGCCAAGTGGAAAGAATTCAACAGCAACACCCGTCACTTCAAATGTGGATGAGGGGATGGAAATAAGGATATATAGTACCTATATACAATATCTTCATGAGGGGCATATGATTATGAGCAATCCACATGTACATCTATATTTGTGTACATGATTCTACATCTAACAGCTGCAGAAGGCCAAGTGATTTATTTTCCAACATATACAACATTGCACCATTTTACCAAAGTATTTTCCAACATATACTACAATGCACTGCGGTGTTTTACCAAAGTATTTTCCAACATATACTACATTGCACCATTTTACCAAAGTATTTTCCAACATATACTACAATGCACTGCGGTGTTTTACCAAAGTATTTTCCAACATATACTACATTGCACCATTTTACCAAAGAATTTTCCAACATATACTACAATGCACTGCGGATTTTTACTAAAGTATTTTCCAACATATACTACAATGCACTGCGGTGTTTTACCAAAGAATTTTCCAACATATACTACATTGCACCATTTTACCAAAGTATTTTCCAACATATACTACAATGCACTGCGGAGTTTTACCAAAGTATTTTCCAACATATACTGCAGTGCACTGCGGAGTTTTACCAAAGTATTTTCCAACATATACTACAATGCACTGTGGTGTTTTACCAAAGTATTTTCCAACATATACTACAATGCACTGTGGTGTTTTACCAAAGTATTTTCCAACATATACTACAGTGCAGCAACTTTCAGAAGTATGTATTGTCTAAGAAATCATAAATGTACAAATGTATGTATCCAGCTTTTAATACCTGAATTTCTTCTCTCCATATGCCATGATGAAAGTATCTAATCGATGTTTTATTTTCATTACTTCTGTCATTCTATCTGCCAATATGTAGGAAGTGCTACTACAATGGCCGCTCTTTGTACCTATCCATTTCAAAACCTGACAATGACAAGAATGATTTGTGTTACAATTTCATCATTGGCATTATCAGCTGAACAGATCTCCCATCATATTTGACTACTCAAAATCCAATGTCTCTTTGTATGGGCATATGTGTGACAAACATCGAAGACTTATCCCCAACATTTAAACTTACCAATTCGTACTTTGAATCTTTATATATGATATAATATGACCCCATTTGGTCTTTACAATGAAGGTCCCTAAAGTGATGTGAATATGGTCTTTACAATGAAGGTCCCTATAGTGATGTGTATTTGGTCTTTACAATGAAGGTCCCTAAAGTGATGTGAATATGGTCTTTACAATGAAGGTCCCTATAGTGATGTGAATATGGTCTTTACAATGAAGGTCCCTATAGTGATGTGAATATGGTCTTTACAATGAAGGTCCCATTAGTGATGTGAATATGGTCTTTACAATGAAGGTCCCTATAGTGATGTGAATATGGTCTTTACAATGAAGGTCCCTATAGTGATGTGCATTTGGTCTTTACAATGAAGGTCCCTATAGTGATGTGCATTGGTCTTTACAATGAAGGTCCCTATAGTGATGTGAATATGGTCTTTACAATGAAGGTCCCTATAGTGATGTGAATATGGTCTTTACAATGAAGGTCCCTATAGTGATGTGAATATGGTCTTTACAATGAAGGTCCCTATAGTGATGAGAATATGGTCTTTACAATAAAGGTCCCTATAGTGATGTGAATATGGTCTTTACAATAAAGGTCCTTATAGTGATGTGAATATGGTCTTTACAATAAAGGTCCCTATAGTGATGTGAATATGGTCTTTACAATAAAGGTCCCTATAGTGATGTGAATATGGTCTTTACAATGAAGGTCCCTATAGTGATGTGAATATGGTCTTTACAATGAAGGTCCCTATAGTGATGTGAATATGGTCTTTACAATGAAGGTCCCTATAGTGATGAGAATATGGTCTTTACAATAAAGGTCCCTATAGTGATGTGAATATGGTCTTTACAATGAAGGTCCTTATAGTGATGTGAATATGGTCTTTACAATAAAGGTCCCTATAGTGATGAGAATATGGTCTTTACAATAAAGGTCCCTATAGTGATGTGAATATGGTCTTTACAATAAAGGTCCCTATAGTGATGTGAATATGGTCTTTACAATAAAGGTCCCTATAGTGATGTGAATATGGTCTTTACAATAAAGGTCCCTATAGTGATGTGAATATGGTCTTTACAATGAAGGTCCCTATAGTGATGTGAATATGGTCTTTACAATGAAGGTCCCTATAGTGATGTGAATATGGTCTTTACAATGAAGGTCCCTATAGTGATGTGTATTTGGTCTTTACAATGAAGGTCCCTATAGTGATGTGAATATGGTCTTTACAATGAAGGTCCCTATAGTGATGTGAATATGGTCTTTACAATGAAGGTCCCTATAGTGATGAGAATATGATCTTTACAATGAAGGTCCCTATAGTGATGTGAATATGGTCTTTACAATGAAGGTCCCTATACTGATGTGAATATGGTCTTTACAATGAAGGTCCCTATAGTGATGTGAATATGGTCTTTACAATGAAGGTCCCTATACTGATGTGAATATGGTCTTTACAATGAAGGTCCCTATAGTGATGTGAATATGGTCTTTACAATGAAGGTCCCTATAGTGATGTGAATATGGTCTTTACAATGAAGGTCCCTATAGTGATGTGAATATGGTCTTTACAATGAAGGTCCCTATAGTGATGTGAATATGGTCTTTACAATGAAGGTCCCTATAGTGATGTGAATATGGTCTTTACAATGAAGGTCCCTATAGTGATGTGAATATGGTCTTTACAATGAAGGTCCCTATAGTGATGTGAATATGGTCTTTACAATAAAGGTCCCTATAGTGATGTGAATATGGTCTTTACAATGAAGGTCCCTAAAGTGATGTGAATATGGTCTTTACAATGAAGGTCCCTATAGTGATGTGTATTTGGTCTTTACAATGAAGGTCCCTAAAGTGATGTGAATATGGTCTTTACAATGAAGGTCCCTATAGTGATGTGAATATGGTCTTTACAATGAAGGTCCCTATAGTGATGTGAATATGGTCTTTACAATGAAGGTCCCATTAGTGATGTGAATATGGTCTTTACAATGAAGGTCCCTATAGTGATGTGAATATGGTCTTTACAATGAAGGTCCCTATAGTGATGTGCATTTGGTCTTTACAATGAAGGTCCCTATAGTGATGTGCATTGGTCTTTACAATGAAGGTCCCTATAGTGATGTGAATATGGTCTTTACAATGAAGGTCCCTATAGTGATGTGAATATGGTCTTTACAATGAAGGTCCCTATAGTGATGTGAATATGGTCTTTACAATGAAGGTCCCTATAGTGATGAGAATATGGTCTTTACAATAAAGGTCCCTATAGTGATGTGAATATGGTCTTTACAATGAAGGTCCCTATAGTGATGTGAATATGGTCTTTACAATAAAGGTCCTTATAGTGATGTGAATATGGTCTTTACAATAAAGGTCCCTATAGTGATGTGAATATGGTCTTTACAATAAAGGTCCCTATAGTGATGTGAATATGGTCTTTACAATGAAGGTCCCTATAGTGATGTGAATATGGTCTTTACAATAAAGGTCCCTATAGTGATGTGTATTTGGTCTTTACAATAAAGGTCCCTATAGTGATGTGAATATGGTCTTTACAATGAAGGTCCCTATAGTGATGTGAATATGGTCTTTACAATAAAGGTCCCTATAGTGATGTGAATATGGTCTTTACAATGAAGGTCCCTAAAGTGATGTGAATATGGTCTTTACAATAAAGGTCCCTATAGTGATGTGAATATGGTCTTTACAATAAAGGTCCCTATAGTGATGTGTATTATTGGAATGTAGTATCTGATAGTTGTGTAAGATTTGGTTTTAACAAATCCAAGCATTAAAAAGCTATACGTGAACACATTGAACATTTTGGGTATTTTGACAGTGAAATCAGTAGTTATGGTCAAAGGGTACATTGTTATCTGAAAAGCTATCAAGGATTTCGTGGAGACGTTCAAATGAGGACTAACTATAAAGCTTCTAGAGTAAATGGGAAAAACTGTGAATTTTTTAGATAAAAACAGCCACCATTTGGCCATAAGTGTTAATACCACATAGCAAAAGTAATATATGCTGACCTCAGTCTGTAACATTAGTACCAGATTTGTTTGAAATCAGCTAGTGAATGTAGGTGTGTATACACATTTCGAATATATTTAGCTATTTGACCTTAAACTTAAAGGTAAAAGGTCAGCCAGAGATGAATTGAAAATGCTCCCGTATGTGGGGAAATGTTGTTAATGTGCTTGCCAAAACTTTCAAATGTCTTTCTGTACTGTTGTACCTTTGTATAATGAATATCTTAGCAAATTCACTTGAATTGATTATAGTCCTGGTTATATATCCCTTATTGCAAAAGTTCATCAAATATGCAAATTAGCAACTGAATCGATACCATCATATCTTTGCTCGGTCAATATCTTTAGCAAGTTTCATCAAATTTGGTGCAGTCTTTTGTTAATTATGCAAATGAGCAATTAATTGACGCCACTATTCATATCTCTGCATGATCAATATCTGTGGCAAGTTTCATTAAATTTGGTGTAGTCTTTCTTGCCCTAATTGCCATTAATTATGCAAATGAGCAATTAATTGACACCACTAAACTTCATAAGAACTATAATATCTTTGTATGATCAATATCTGTCAAAGTCAAGGTGTCAGTAGAAAGCTTGTCAACATTGATAACATGGGTATAGACACTAAAATAAAGTCTCTATCAACTAAGCTTTCCATGTTACTAGGCAAAATGTTAATTTTATGACAAAAATGGCCACCAGTTTGGATGTTATCGCAAGAGTAAAGAACTGAAAAGACACTGATCATATGATGTACACGTACTACAATATGTCTGTGATACACAGGAATTGGCTTGATTTTGTTAATTCATCAAAAGGTCTCAAAAGATAGCTTGTATCAGATAATATAAGGGGCAGATACTTGAACGGAGTCTATGTATTACAGTTTTAGAGTTATGCAGTAAATAATGATTTTAACTACAAATATAACTGCCATTCAGAAAAAGTGAATAAGTACCAAAAATAATGCCTGTGTATAACTTCTTTTCTTCAATTTTACTTGTAAACATTATTTAAAAGAAATTGGCAATATGTAAATACTATAACGTGTCTGTGATAGACAGGAATTGGCTTGATGTTGATATTGATTTTTTAACTGCAAATATGGCCGCCATTTGGGCAAATTTGAATATATCAAAAAACAGAAACTATGATAGATAGACAGACAGACACACTCACACCCCCCCCCCCCCCCATACACACACACACATTCTTACCCTTGACTTGGCATAGTTGAGTAGGTCAATGGTATACTGGTATGTAGGAAATGAAGCCAAGGTGCAAGTTTGTACAATGTGGTCAATATCCGAGATATTTTCCAAGCAGTCCTTGAGAGATGAGAAGAGCTGCTGTACATCAATATCTTGATGACTAACACTTTCAGTTGTCTTATCAAGGAGGAAATCACTCTTTACTTTATAAACAAGCTGAAACAATCAAATACAACAATCAGTGGGTATGTTATTGAGGTAACATTATTGCAACAATCATTGGGTATGTTATTGAGGTAACGTTATTGCAACAATCATTGGGTATGTTATTGAGGTAACATTATTGCAACAATCATTGGGTATGTTATTGAGGTAACGTTATTGCAACAATCATTGGGTATGTTATTGAGGTAATGTTATTGCAATCATTGGGTATGTTATTGAGGTAACGTTATTGCAACAATCATTGGGTATGTTATTGAGGTAACATTATTGCAACAATCATTGGGTATGTTATTGAGGTAACGATTGCAACAATCATTGGGTATGTTATTGAGGTAATGTTATTGCAACAATCATTGGGTATGTTATTGAGGTAACGTTATTGCAACAATCATTGGGTATGTTATTGAGGTAACGTTATTACAATCATTGGGTATGTTAATGAGGTAACGTTATTACAATCAGTGGGTATGTTATTGAGGTAACGTTATTGCAACAATCATTGGGTATGTTATTGAGGTAACATTATTGCAACAATCATTGGGTATGTTATTGAGGTAACGATTGCAACAATCATTGGGTATGTTATTGAGGTAATGTTATTGCAACAATCATTGGGTATGTTATTGAGGTAACGTTATTGCAACAATCATTGGGTATGTTATTGAGGTAATGTTATTGCAACAATCATTGGGTATGTTATTGAGGTAACGTTATTGCAACAATCATTGGGTATGTTATTGAGGTAACGTTATTGCAACAATCATTGGGTATGTTATTGAGGTAACGTTATTGCAACAATCATTGGGTATGTTATTGAGGTAATGTTATTGCAACAATCATTGGGTATGTTATTGAGGTAACGTTATTGCAACAATCATTGGGTATGTTATTGAGGTAACATTATTACAATCATTGGGTATGTTATTGAGGTAACGTTATTACAATCATTGGGTATGTTATTGAGGTAACATTATTGCAACAATCATTGGGTATGTTATTGAGGTAACGTTATTACAATCATTGGGTATGTTATTGAGGTAACGTTATTACAATCATTGGGTATGTTATTGAGGTAATGTTATTGCAACAATCATTGGGTATGTTATTGAGGTAACGTTATTACAATCATTGGGTATGTTATTGAGGTAACATTATTGCAACAATCATTGGGTATGTTATTGAGGTAACGTTATTACAATCATTGGGTATGTTATTGAGGTAACGTTATTACAATCATTGGGTATGTTAATGAGGTAACGTTATTACAACGATTGATGTACACTTTCTTTATTTTGGTGTATAAATCAATGGCTGTTTAATAATACTAGTAAAACAAAAGCAGGTATAAAAGTGTAACACATTTTCTCATTCCATAAATTACTGCCTTCAACAGCTTTTCTAATGGTATTCACGGTTGTTGTTCACGGAAACCTAATCACTGGAGTAACGAAAGAAATCGTTCACGAACAGACAAACACAATAGCTAACTCGCTGTGCTTGGACAGTCTGCATGTACGATGAATAGTTGGAACGACGGGATTATCGATATATCGCTTGATCCTAACGCAACTTTCACTGTATAGATACTCAAAAATGAACAATCTTTTAAGACAAAATATTTTTTTAAATGTTTGTTTCCGATAACATGACTATAGAAAATAGGGTAAGTGGTTTAGATTACGGCGACTCCGAGAGATAAGATACTTATTGATCACCATTCTTTTGCAATCAGTACAAGTTTGTGAGGTGTAAAAGTAAATGAAGACATTTGTAAGTTAAGCAGATGAACACGTTATGCAGAGTGTACTGTGTCATCTAAAATGACCTAGTTTCTCTCTCTGGGAGGTATGCAAGACCCCAAATACAGGGGAAGTCCGATCAGAACTGAGACTCTCAAAACGAAGGACATGCTATCTCTCAAATCCAGTTTCAGATATGTTCTCACTTTGTACTTCCTCCAAAATGAGAGGTATATACCTCAATAACATACCCAATGATTGTTGCAATAATGTTACCTCAATAACATACCCAATGATTGTAATAACGTTACCTCAATAACATACCCAATGATTGTTGCAATAACGTTACCTCAATAACATACCCAATGATTGTAATAACATTACCTCAATAACATACCCAATGATTGTAATAACGTTACCTCAATAACATACCCAATGATTGTAATAACGTTACCTCAATAACATACCCAATGATTGTAATAACGTTACCTCAATAACATACCCAATGATTGTAATAACGTTACCTCAATAACATACCCAATGATTGTAATAACGTTACCTCAATAACATACCCAATGATTGTAATAACGTTACCTCAATAACATACCCAATGATTGTAATAACGTTACCTCAATAACATACCCAATGATTGTAATAACGTTACCTCAATAACATACCCAATGATTGTAATAACGTTACCTCAATAACATACCTCAAGTAAACAACTAACTTATGGGGCCATAGAAAAATTGGACCGACTTGATAATTTCACAATCGAAAAACATCCGATAATGAAATGGTGTCATTCTTGTATGAGACAATGTACGACATACATGGCATCCACTCTCAGCGCTGTGCCGTAAACAAACTGCATAGTCGTTAATCGGTGTATAAATGTGGTCATATTTCTGATTCAACACTGTCACTGTGATACACACTTCTGAAAAACAACGAAAAAATAACCTGACATGCATAAATTTACAGAAATCTTAAACAATTTGGCTTGCCGAATGTTTATTGACACAATGTGACAGTTATCAAAGTTAGTTTACCTCAATGTCCAGTGCAAACTGTTTAGCAAATTTGAGAGCTTCATCAAATCTCTTCTTTCGCAGCAGCCTGTGGAATCTAGTTTCTGGTTGGGCCTCCATCAGACATCGTAATCTGAGAGTACTGATGAATTCATAATCATTGTCTTCTAACACACCTTCTACTAGGAAGATGCCATCCTAGGAACAAATAAGTTAATTTCAGACACTGATTAGAACTGTACAAAGTTACTGAGTAAGTTCAAAATCCAATTCAAAAAGTTCAAGGGTACAACTTGATTTCTCCATGAAAGTAGGTTTTTTTTTTGCATAAAACATAGTACAGACATGATCTGAAACCCATACATACACACATACATACATACATACATACATACATGGGTACTTGACTTTCTATTCTCTTGTCATATATCAACCACGATAATACATGTAAGTAGTCAATGTTTAATATACTCTATATATTGTGTATATCTAGATACTACTCTAGACTTCTGAATATTAACACAAGCACAATTTTGCTTTGGTTCACATCTACAGATTTCATCAACATAAAGCAATTGAGAATTTCAGAATTTCAAAAAGTTCTCTTTACATAATCATTTTAATGAAGTAGTTTACAGACAGTACATGCACCTGACTCCTTCAGCATTAAAGCCTATTACCACTTACCAGGCTGATGACAAGTGTTGAATGGGGTATCACTTACCTAGTTGATTGGGGCATTGACAAGTGTTAAATGGGGTATCACTTACCTAGTTGATTGGGGCATTGACAAGTGTTGAATGGGGTATCACTTACCTGGCTGATTGGGGCATTGACAAGTGTTGAATGGGGTATCACTTACCTAGTTGATTGGGGCATTGACAAGTGTTAAATGGGGTATCACTTACCTAGTTGATTGGGGCATTGACAAGTGTTGAATGGGGTATCACTTACATGGTTGATTGGGGCATTGACAAGTGTTGAATGGGGTATCACTTACCTAGTTGATTGGGGCATTGACAAGTGTTGAATGGGGTATCACTTACCTAGTTGATTGGGGCATTGACAAGTGTTGAATGGGGTATCACTTACCTAGTTGATTGGGGCATTGACAAGTGTTGAATGGGGTATCACTTACCTAGTTGATTGGGGCATTGACAAGTGTTAAATGGGGTATCACTTACCTAGTTGATTGGGGCATTGACAAGTGTTGAATGGGGCATTGACAAGTGTTGAATGGGGTATCACTTACCTAGTTGATTGGGGCATTGACAAGTGTTGAATGGGGTATCACTTACATGGTTGATTGGGGCATTGACAAGTGTTGAATGGGGTATCACTTACCTGGTTGATTGGGGCATTGACAAGTGTTGAATGGGGTATCACTTACCTGGTTGATTGGGGCATTGACAAGTGTTGAATGGGGTATCACTTACATGGTTGATTGGGGCATTGACAAGTGTTGAATGGGGTATCACTTACATGGTTGATTGGGGCATTGACAAGTGTTGAATGGGGTATCACTTACCTAGTTGATTGGGGCATTGACAAGTGTTGAATGGCGTATCACTTACATGGTTGATTGGGGCATTGACAAGTGTTGAATGGGGTATCACTTACCTAGTTGATTGGGGCATTGACAAGTGTTGAATGGGGTATCACTTACCTAGTTGATTGGGGCATTGACAAGTGTTGAATGGGGTATCACTTACCTGGTTGATTGGGGCATTGACAAGTGTTGAATGGGGTATCACTTACCTGGCTGATTGGGGCATTGACAAGTGTTGAATGGGGTATCACTTACCTAGTTGATTGGGGCATTGACAAGTGTTAAATGGGGTATCACTTACATGGTTGATTGGGGCATTGACAAGTGTTGAATGGGGTATCACTTACATGGTTGATTAGGGCATTGACAAGTGTTGAATGGGGTATCACTTACCTGGCTGATTGGGGCATTGACAAGTGTTGAATGGGGTATCACTTACCTAGTTGATTGGGGCATTGACAAGTGTTGAATGGGGTATCACTTACATGGTTGATTAGGGCATTGACAAGTGTTGAATGGGGTATCACTTACATGGTTGATTAGGGCATTGACAAGTGTTGAATGGGGTATCACTTACCTAGTTGATTGGGGCATTGACAAGTGTTGAATGGGGTATCACTTACATGGTTGATTAGGGCATTGACAAGTGTTGAATGGGGTATCACTTACATGGTTGATTGGGGCATTGACAAGTGTTGAATGGGGTATCACTTACATGGTTGATTAGGGCATTGACAAGTGTTGAATGGGGTATCACTTACATGGTTGATTAGGGCATTGACAAGTGTTAAATGGGGTGTCACTTACATGGTTGATTGGGGCATTGACAAGTGTTGAATGGGGTATCACTTACATGGTTGATTGGGGCATTGACAAGTGTTGAATGGGGTATCACTTACCTGGTTGATTGGGGCATTGACAAGTGTTGAATGGGGTATCACTTACATGGTTGATTGGGGCATTGACAAGTGTTGAATGGGGTATCACTTACCTAGTTGATTGGGGCATTGACAAGTGTTGAATGGCGTATCACTTACCTAGTTGATTGGGGCATTGACAAGTGTTGAATGGGGTATCACTTACATGGTTGATTGGGGCATTGACAAGTGTTGAATGGGGTATCACTTACCTGGTTGATTGGGGCATTGACAAGTGTTGAATGGGGTATCACTTACCTAGTTGATTGGGGCATTGACAAGTGTTGAATGGGGTATCACTTACCTAGTTGATTGGGGCATTGACAAGTGTTGAATGGGGTATCACTTACCTAGTTGATTGGGGCATTGACAAGTGTTGAATGGGGTATCACTTACATGGTTGATTGGGGCATTGACAAGTGTTGAATGGGGTATCACTTACCTAGTTGATTGGGGCATTGACAAGTGTTGAATGGCGTATCACTTACCTAGTTGATTGGGGCATTGACAAGTGTTGAATGGGGTATCACTTACATGGTTGATTGGGGCATTGACAAGTGTTGAATGGGGTATCACTTACCTGGTTGATTGGGGCATTGACAAGTGTTGAATGGGGTATCACTTACCTGGTTGATTGGGGCATTGACAAGTGTTGAATGGGGTATCACTTACCTAGTTGATTGGGGCATTGACAAGTGTTGAATGGGGTATCACTTACCTGGTTGATTGGGACATTGACAAGTGTTGAATGGGGTACCACTTACCTAGTTGATTGGGGCATTGACAAGTGTTGAATGGGGTATCACTTACATGGTTGATTGGGGCATTGACAAGTGTTGAATGGGGTATCACTTACCTGGCTGATTGGGGCATTGACAAGTGTTGAATGGGGTGCGACCTCTAGTGAGTAGACTGCTTCCATAGTTGGTAGTGAATAGACTTTCACAAAACACTGTGGGTTTGATACAGTCAGCACAATCAGCTTCAAATGGGAACCAAGTCTAGTGTTTGTAAGATACAACAATGTAGATTCACTGAGTACGTCATAATAAGTTAGCCACTAGACTACTAGACTGACCGGTAAAGGGGTCATGATAAGTTAGCCACTAGACTGACCTATACAGGGGTCATGATCAGTTAGCCACTAGACTACTAGACTGACCTATACAGGGGTCGTGATAAGTTAGCCACTAGACTGACCTATACAGGGGTCATGATCAGTTAGCCACTAGACTACTAGACTGACCTATACAGGGGTCATGATAAGTTAGCCACTAGACTACTAGACTGGCCTATACAGGGGTCGTGATAAGTTAGCCACTAGACTGACCTATACAGGGGTAATGATAAGTTAGCCACTAGATTGACCTATACAGGTGTCATGATAAGTTAGCCACTAGATTGACCTATACAGGGGTCATGATAAGTTAGCCACTAGATTGACCTATACAGGGGTCATGATAAGTTAGCCACAAGACTGATCTATACAGGGGTCATGATAAGTTAGCCACTAGACTGACCTATACAGGTGTCATGATAAGTTAGCCACTAGACTGACCTATACAGGGGTCAGATCATACAATTTAACTGACTTAAATCTCAAGGTGTTATTTTTTCATTTCAAAGAAATTATAGTTTATTTTTCCAGAAATACTTTGTATTATTCAGTGTATTTCACAACACCATGCAGTTTCTCTGTTTGATACAACCAAGCAGAAACCAATAAGAAACATAGACATGCTACACTTTAAGATCGTGAGATTGAATGAGTACAGTTGCATGCTACATTTTGTGTTAGTGAAATGAACTACACGTGCCACCATCCAGACATCAAATGAACACCGCAAAGGACATTTTATGCACCCTTCATCGGGTGTTTGATACTAAGAAAAACATTCAAATTTGGTGCCCGAATGTCTGCAATACATTTAAATGGTTTAGACTAAATGTAGCAAAAATGCAATCTTGCTATTGAAGTTTCTTGTTGGTTTCTGTGTGGTTGTATCACACAGAAAAGCTCCACGTTACTGTGAAATAGACTGCATGTCAACAATGAACTGTCATTTACTGTGTAGTGACAGAATGTCTACATCAGATCATGGACATTTCTGAATATTTTATTTTTGTGAACCTTAAGTCTCATTTTCCAGGAGTTACACTTTATATAATTTATTTGAATTTTTCCAGGAAAAAATTCCATGAATTCTAAACCTCGCTTATTGATACCTTGCATTCCTTTCATAATGCCATTGTAATCTATGACAAGGAAATTGATGAAGACTAAATACAGAGAATCAATCTTACCCATTATTCTTAGTTTGATGCACAGATCCAGCAGCTGACAGAATGAAGTCTTGAATGTGCATCTCTGACCAGTAGGCAATAGTAGTTAAAAATCTAAGATCCCACAAACTTAAACAGTGCTGGCAATATGCAAATAAGAGGAAAGGTTGGATTTAATATTGAAATGAAATACAGGACTGGTGAATCACTATATATTATACATAACGGCACATGTACTTCATCATAACACCTTAACTAGACATGAACTGAAAATGCTCCCGTATGTGGGGAAATGTTGTTAATGTGCTTGCCGAAACTTTCAAATGTCTTTCTGTACTGTTGTACCTTTGTATAATGAATATCTTAGCAAATTCACTTGAATTGATTATAGTCCTGGTTATATATCCCTTATTGCAAAAGTTCATCCAATATGCAAATTAGCAATTGAATCAATACCATCATACCTTTGCTCGGTCAATATCTTTAGCAAGTTTCATCAAATTTGGTGAAGTCTTTCTTGGAACAGACTGTAACAGCCCAAGTTCATTAATTATGCAAACGAGCAATTAATTGACACCACTAAATTTCATTAAGAACCATCATATCTCTGAATGATCAATATTTGTAGCAAGTTTCATCAAATTTGGTAAAGTCTTTCTTGGTCTAGGCCCTAATTGCCAAAGTTTGTTAACTATGCAAATGAGCAATTAATTGACACCACTAAATTTCATTAAGAACCATCATATCTCTGTATGATCAATATTTGTAGCAAGTTTCATCAAATTTGGTAAAGTCTTTCTTGGTCTAGGCCCTAATTGCCAAAGTTTGTTAACTATGCAAATGAGCAATTAATTGACACCACTAAATTTCATTAAGAACCATCATATCTCTGTATGATCAATATTTGTAGCAAGTTTCATCAAATTTGGTAAAGTCTTTCTTGGTCTAGGCCCTAATTGCCAAAGTTTGTTAACTATGCAAATGAGCAATTAATTGACACCACTAAATGTCATTAAGAACCATCATATCTCTGTATGATCAATATCTGTGGCAAGTTTCATCAAATTTGGCATAGTCTTTCTTGGTCTGGGCCCTAATTGCCAAAGTTCATTAATTATGCAAATGAGTAATTAATTGACAGTACTTAATTTCTGTAAGAACTATCATACAGGGCCAGTCAGGAAAGTGTACTAATCGCCTTTGTTAACTAGTTTGACTAAATTGATGGTATCATTTTCTTCAAGTCTAAAGTCTGCCCCAAGATCAAATACACACGACATTACAAACACTGATTACGGCCTGGCTGGGTGCCTACTAAGTTATGGTATGGCTTCACTGTGTGTAGCAACATTGAAAAACATTACAATGAAACAAGCCGAGACATATATAAAACCAGATTTAAACTGAATGTCTTCCGTAAGGGCAAAGTTTTGAGATTGTCGTTCCTACAGACAATTGTTGGAATATAACAGAACAAATGCAATAAGTTATTTTTTCTCATTGATTGCTATTTGTCCATTGCTGTTAGTGATCTTCTGGCCAACCACAACATGTAATGTGAAGCTTTATAGAATGTTGTAGCATAGCACTCACCATAGGAAGAGTTTTAAAGGCCCCCAAAAAAATTGTTTCTGGTCAGTGCCCATCACTTAAGTACCCCCCTTCCTGAGTTAATTTTTTCTTTCGTAAGCCAATTAAAAAAAGTAACTCTCCCTACATTAATTGCCACCAGTGAAGACAACTGAAAAACTAATCATGAACTAGCATATGACATCTGCCCCACATACACACTTGCTGTAAAGTACTAAATAAAAAGAACAGTAACTGCAATGATAAGTAGATTGATTAACATTTGTTGAGAATGTAAAAAAAAAAATACCGCCAATGGCGTTGTAGCACAACTGTACAATTTTTTAAAATGTTTATCCATATGGTAGTCCATGCTAACAAGAAGTGTTCATATGTTGAATGACTATCAAGTTTCCTATCCAACCATTTTGCTATCTTTACGATATATGCTATCATTTGGCTGTTGCTATGGGCGTGGTCATGTTGCTAGATATATTTGAATACATTTTTAAATGTTTTTGTTCACTTGTGTATGGATTCCTGATATTATCTTTGCCATATATGTGATCATTTGGCTGTTGCTATGGGTGCGGTCTTGTTGCTAGGCAAATTTACATACATTTTTTGAATGTTTATTTAATTGTCTATTAATCCCTGTTGTTATCTTTGTGAAATACATGACCATTTGGCTGTTGCTATGGGCATGGTCATGGTTGCTAGGGTATTTGCATACATTTTTTGAATGTTTACTCATTTGCCTCCCAGATGATGTTGTTATTTGACCAAAATATACTGCCATTTGGTTGTTGCTAAGGGCATGGTCATGGTCGCTAGGGCCAATTTTCTCAAAATGTTTTGAAGAAAATCTGCAGAATAACACTTTCAGAAACATCTCGCCAAGTTTCAGACTCAGTGACCACATACTTTTTGAGATATAAGTTTTTGACCAAAAATGAACATTTTTACACCTAATTTGCATATCACTCATGGAATCATTATATGCTTAATATTTCTTCATCCATACATCCCTAGATGCATTCCCATTAAATTTCAGCCCAATCTGCTCAGCAGTTTTGGAATTATAGATTTTTAACCAAAAAGACACATTTTTAGCCCTAATTTAGCCTTCATCCATACATCCCTAGATGCATTCCCATTAAATTTCAGCCCAATCTGCTCAGCAGTTTTGGAATTATAGATTTTTAACCAAAAAGACACATTTTTAGCCCTAATTTGCATATCACTGATGGAATCATGTCATGAACAAATCTTACTTTACACCCCCTTTAACAATGTTCCCACCAAATTTTGCACCAATCTGCCCAGTAGTTTCTGAGTTTAAGTGTTTTGACCAAAAATCACATTTTTTACCCAAATCACATACCTGCGATCATTTTGATTTGAACAATTTTCCAACTAGACACCCAAGGTAATGGACCCACCAAATATCATGGCAATCGGTTCAGCAGTTTTTGACTTTAAGTTGTTTACACACACACACACACACACACACACACACACACACACACACACACACACACACACACACACACATACACACACACACACACAGACAGACAGACACCAGGCGATCCCTATAGCACTACTGAACCTCAGTTCAGTTGTGCTAAAAATTGCATCTTTGCACCTCATTAGACAACATTTCCTGACGAGAAACTATTTTTTTCCTTTTTAGTGGCCTACCAAAATATGCCAATAACATAATTATTAAAACTAAAAGCTACATTAGTAATACAGGTGCGCTTTGGTATCACAAATGTATGTACCAAATTATAATGAATTTGAAGCGTGCGTTCTTGAGATATAGCCTAATTAGTGAAAACAATTAATTATGTAAATTGCTCATTAATATTCATGGCATGTTTACCAAAACCTAATCAGTTCTTGCCATTACCCTATGGAACATGTGTACAAAATTTCATTTGAATTGAGCCAGTCGTGTTTTAGAAAATGGTGATAAAGTCGCACCACTTTAGACGACATTTCCTGACAAGAAACTATTTTTTTCTGTTATGTGGCCAATCGAAAATATGCCAATAACTTATTAAAACTAAAAGCTACATTAGTAATATTTTTTAGGACAGGTGCGCTTTGGTATCGCAAATGTGTGTACCAAGTTATAATGAATTTGAGGCGTGCATTCTTGAGATATAGCCTAATTACCGAAAATCATTAATTACATAAATTGCTCATTAATATTCATGAGATTTTAACCAAAACCTAATCAAGTCTTGCCATTACCCTACGAAATATGTCTTTAGAATTTCGTTTGAATTGAGCAAGCGGTTATGGAGAAAACGATGACACAGATCCTTTAATGTCCATGACGATTGTGTGTACAATGTACCGAAAATATGCCAATATCTTATTAAAACTAAAAGCTACATTAGTAATATTTTCAGGACAGGTGCACTTTGGTATCGCAAATGTGTGTACCAAGTTATAATGAATTTGAAGCGTGCATTCTTGAGATATAGCCTAATTACCGAAAATCATTAATTACGTAAATTGCTCATTAATATTCACAGGATTTTTACCAAAACCTAATCAAGTCTTGCCATTACCCTACGGAATACGTCTTCAAAATTTCGTTTGAATTGAGCAAGCCGTTATGGAGAAAACGATGACACAGACAGAGAGACACACACACACACACAGACACACAGACTTCCACCCATAAATATATATCTCTTCCTTGCGGAAGAAAAAATTACATCATGAAGATCAAATTCAATTTTCAATAACGCTGGAATCATGGAATTCTGAGTCTGATGATGGTAGAAGTAGTGGCCAGGTCAGCTTCCATCAGCTTATTGATATGACCCATATTATTGCCATGATCATATTACTAATATGCACACAGAAAGAATTTCAAACCTGTTCATCTAAAGCATACAGTCTTTTGCCATCAACTCTGCACTTCACTATGGCACAATCTGATGAGATAATTTGACAAATGTACATAATGTAAGATATAGTCACTAAGTATCATAAGCAATTATAACTATATACCAATGTAGGGCAATGAGGAAACCAAATACACCAAAGTGGATATCATAGTGTATACTAGTATTACATATACAGTACAACATATACCAATGTAGGGTAATAATCACTAAAGCCATACATGTACACCATTGAGATGCAATGATATAACAACTATATGACATGCGAATGCCTGTGTGGCATACTCTTCATGTTTGAATGTCTGTTTGTGGTCTGTATGTAGTCATATCTGAAGCATAGCAAGTGAAAGTGCAGAGGAAAACACCACAAGCATGAGCGCATACAAATACCCAAAGTATGGCACATTGGCACTCACATGTTATGTGATGCTGTTATCACTACATTAGGCTTATCCAGAACAGACAATTTTACAAATACCCAAAGTATGGCACATTGGCACTCACATGTTATGTGATGCTGTTATCACTACATTAGGCTTATCCAGAACAGACAATTTTACAAATACCCAAAGTATGGCACATTGGCACTCACATGTTATGTGATGCTGTTATCACTACATTAGGCTTATCCAGAACAGACAATTTTACAAATACCCAAAGTATGGCACATTGGCACTCACATGTTATGTGATGCTGTTATCACTACATTAGGCTTATCCAGAATGCCACATTGGCACTCACATGTTATGTGATGCTGTTATCACTACATTAGGCTTATCCAGAATGCCACATTGGCACTCACATGTTATGTGATGCTGTTATCACTACATTAGGCTTATCCAGAATGCCACATTGGCACTCACATGTTATGTGATGCTGTTATCACTACATTAGGCTTACCACATTGGCACTCACATGTTATGTGATGCTGTTATCACTACATTAGGCTTACCACATTGGCACTCACATGTTATGTGATGCTGTTATCACTACATTAGGCACTCACATGTTATGTGATGCTGTTATCACTACATTAGGCTTATCACATTGGCACTCACATGTTATGTGATGCTGTTATCACTACATTAGGCACTCACATGTTATGTGATGCTGTTATCACTACATTAGGCTTATCACATTGGCACTCACATGTTATGTGATGCTGTTATCACTACATTAGGCACTCACATGTTATGTGATGCTGTTATCACTACATTAGGCACTCACATGTTATGTGATGCTGTTATCACTACATTAGGCTTACCACATTGGCACTCACATGTTATGTGATGCTGTTATCACTACATTAGGCACTCACATGTTATGTGATGCTGTTATCACTACATTAGGCTTATCACATTGGCACTCACATGTTATGTGATGCTGTTATCACTACATTAGGCACTCACATGTTATGTGATGCTGTTATCACTACATTAGGCTTATCACATTGGCACTCACATGTTATGTGATGCTGTTATCACTACATTAGGCACTCACATGTTATGTGATGCTGTTATCACTAAATTAGGCACTCACATGTTATGTGATGCTGTTATCACTACATTAGGCACTCACATGTTATGTGATGCTGTTATCACTACATTAGGCTTATCACATTGGCACTCACATGTTATGTGATGCTGTTATCACTACATTAGGCACTCACATGTTATGTGATGCTGTTATCACTACATTAGGCACTCACATGTTATGTGATGCTGTTATCACTACATTAGGCACTCACATGTTATGTGATGCTGTTATCACTACATTAGGCTTATCCAGAATGCCACATTGGCACTCACATGTTATGTGATGCTGTTATCACTACATTAGGCTTATCACATTAGGCACTCACATGTTATGTGATACTGTTATCACTACATTAGGCACTCACATGTTATGTGATACTGTTATCACTACATTAGGCACTCACATGTTATGTGATACTGTTATCACTACATTAGGCACTCACATGTTATGTGATACTGTTATCACTACATTGGCACTCACATGTTATGTGATGCTGTTATCACTACATTGGCACTCACATGTTATGTGATACTGTTATCACTACATTAGGCACTCACATGTTATGTGATACTGTTATCACTACATTAGGCACTCACATGTTATGTGATACTGTTATCACTACATTAGGCACTCACATGTTATGTGATACTGTTATCACTACATTAGGCACTCACATGTTATGTGATACTGTTATCACTACATTAGGCTTATCACATTGGCACTCACATGTTATGTGATACTGTTATCACTACATTAGGCACTCACATGTTATGTGATACTGTTATCACTACATTAGGCTTATCACATTGGCACTCACATGTTATGTGATGCTGTTATCACTACATTAGGCACTCACATGTTATGTGATACTGTTATCACTACATTAGGCACTCACATGTTATGTGATGCTGTTATCACTACATTAGGCACTCACATGTTATGTGATGCTGTTATCACTACATTAGGCACTCACATGTTATGTGATGCTGTTATCACTACATTAGGCACTCACATGTTATGTGATGCTGTTATCACTACATTAGGCTTATCCAGAACAGACAATTTTACAAATAGAAAACAATTCAAACTGGTGTTTGTGTGTCCTAGCTAAGTCACACACTTATTGGCATACACTCTGCAGGTATATAATAATGTTTTCAGTTACACTGCAGTGCACACACCAATAGTGTATTCACACAGTGATGCAAATAATCAATGGTACTCTACAAGTACAATTGTGTAATATTACACACTTATTGCCTGGTTATGAGGGCACTAGTAGACGATCTCTTATCCCAAGGACTGATATGGTAAAATAGAAAAAAGTAATATAATTATCCCTGTATGCAAATTGAGGTCGCTATGGGTCACTAGGCAGCATATCATGTGACACGGTCTAAGCCAATCAATGAAGGCTGTATGAAATAAATGTGCTATAAAACACTATATTCCAATTATTCTAATTTTACTCACCTGCTGTAATATGCTCAGCTGTCATAAATGGCTGCATTGTATCCTCTTGTTCATACCATATTGCTAGTGAAGAAGTACCTTTTCCCTGTCATTTAAACATATAATATTTGTACTTGTACAATGTATGATAAATCATAGACCCTCCACAGACCCTCAACCAACATGGAGGGTCTATGAGGGTGTATAATAAATCACAGACCCATCACAGACCCTCAACCAACATGGAGGGTCTATGAGGGTGTATGGATAAATCACAGACCCTCCACAGACCCTCAACCAACATGGAGGGTCTATGAGGGTGTATGGATAAATCACAGACCCTCCACAGACCCTCAACCAACATGGAGGGTCTATGAGGGTGTATGGATAAATCATAGACCCTCCACAGACCCTCAACCAACATGGAGGGTCTATGAGGGTGTATGATAAATCATAGACCCTCCACAGACCCTCAACCAACATGGAGGGTCTATGAGGGTGTATGGATAAATCACAGACCCTCCACAGACCCTCAACCAACATGGAGGGTCTATGAGGGTGTATGGATAAATCACAGACCCTCCACAGACCCTCAACCAACATGGAGGGTCTATGAGGGTGTATGGATAAATCACAGACCCTCCACAGACCCTCAACCAACATGGAGGGTCTATGAGGGTGTATGAATAAATCACAAACCCTCCACATACCCTCAACCAACATGGAGGGTCTATGAGGGTGTATGGATAAATCACAGACCCTCCACATACCCTCAACCAACATGGAGGGTCTATGAGGGTGTATGAATAAATCACAGACCCTCCACATACCCTCAACCAACATGGAGGGTCTATGAGGGTGTTTGGACAAATCAAACACAAATTAATAACAAATTCACTAAAAGCAGATATCATCTACTATCATGTTTTTTTAAACTATCATGAAAAGTTTTATCACAACATGTAAAGGTAGGTAAATCTATGCAAGTTCACTATATACATGTTTTAATTAGTAACAAACAAAGAAATGGAATAAATGTGTTGTCATTGACCAGACAAATTTCTCAGAGGTGTTGCTAAATCGTCTGGCTCCATAAAAAATGTGTACATGTTATCATCTGGCATGACAAGAATTGCAGTATAATTGTTAGATTTTAGTCAATTGACTGTCTAAAAATTATCAGAATGAACACACCAACATTAGGTTTGCCTGCTCCTGTTGTCCTTGTAAATTCAACCGATAAAAGTAGCTCACAATCAGTGCAAAGAAAGTGTAGCAATGTTGGTTAAGATTTATATCTCACCAGATGATAAAATGTAGCAATATTAATAAGAATATTGTTGAGCCTGGCAACGTATTGTTTCAAGTTTCGTGATTTTCATTGTAAAACAGAACTCCTTCAATGACAAATAAACGACACACCATCATGGAACACAAAATAGTTACTAACAGCTGTTAGGAGATTGATGATACCAGTTCTGTCAAAGGTGATAGCATAGTTTGTACTCTCTGTGTGAATATTACTTGTACTAATTTGTTCCATCTGTATGGACTCTTTCACCTGCAATGCAAACACAGTTAACTATCAGATGTGAGATCAGTCACAGTTCACTGTGCAGTAATCTTTCTTAGCGCTGTTTTAACATGATACTGCTTCAATAACATCAACCTGCTTTGCAAAATTCACCCACAGCAAACTGTTTAAAGGCCAGGGTTTCAATCCCAGGTTCTCGCATTAGGTTTATCTTATCAGTGGGGACTTAAAGGCCTGGGTATCAATCCCAGGTTCTCACATTAGGTTTATCTCATCAGTGGAGACTTAAAGACCAGGGTTTCAATCCCAGGTTCTCACATTAGGTTTATCTCATCAGTGGAGACTTAAAGGCCAGGGTTTCAATCCCAGGTTCTCACATTAGGTTTATCTCATCAGTGGAGACTTAAAGGCCAGGGTTTCAATCCCAGGTTCTCACATTAGGTTTATCTCATCAGTGGAGACTTAAAGGCCAGGGTTTCAATCCCAGGTTCTCACATTAGGTTTATCTCATCAGTGGAGACTTAAAGGCCAGGGTTTCAATCCCAGGTTCTCACATTAGTGTTATCTTATCAGTGGAGACTTAAAGGCTAGGGTATCAATCCCAGGTTCTCACATTAGGTTTATCTCATCAGTGGAGACTTAAAGGCCATGGTTTCAATCCCAGGTTCTCACATTAGGTTTATCTCATCAGTGGAGACTTAAAGGCCAGGGTTTCAATCCCAGGTTCTCACATTAGGTTTATCTCATCAGTGGAGACTTAAAGGCCAGGGTTTCAATCCCAGGTTCTCACATTAGGTTTATCTCATCAGTGGAGACTTAAAGGCCAGGGTTTCAATCCCAGGTTCTCACATTAGGTTTATCTCATCAGTGGAGACTTAAAGGCCAGGGTTTCAATCCCAGGTTCTCACATTAGTGTTATCTTATCAGTGGAGACTTAAAGGCTAGGGTATCAATCCCAGGTTCTCACATTAGGTTTATCTCATCAGTGGAGACTTAAAGGCCATGGTTTCAATCCCAGGTTCTCACATTAGGTTTATCTCATCAGTGGAGACTTAAAGGCCAGGGTTTCAATCCCAGGTTCTCACATTAGGTTTATCTCATCAGTGGAGACTTAAAGGCCAGGGTTTCAATCCCAGGTTCTCACATTAGGTTTATCTCATCAGTGGAGACTTAAAGGCCAGGGTTTCAATCCCAGGTTCTCACATTAGGTTTATCTCATCAGTGGAGACTTAAAGGCCAGGGTTTCAATCCCAGGTTCTCACATTAGTGTTATCTTATCAGTGGAGACTTAAAGGCCAGGGTATCAATCCCAGGTTCGCACATTAGGTTTCTCTCATCAGTGGAGACTTAAAGGCCAGGGTATCAATCCCAGGTTCTCACATTAGTGTTATCTTATCAGTGGAGACTTAAAGGCCAGGGTTTCAATCCCAGGTTCTCACATTAGGTTTATCTCATCAGTGGAGACTTAAAGACCAGGGTTTCAATCCCAGGTTCTCACATTAGGTTTATCTCATCAGTGGAGACTTAAAGGCCATGGTTTCAATCCCAGGTTCTCGCATTAGGTTTATCTCATCAGTGGAGACTTAAAGGCCAGGGTTTCAATCCTAGGTTCTCACATTAGGTTTATCTCATCAGTGGAGACTTAAAGGCTAGGGTATCAATCCCAGGTTCTCACATTAGGTTTATCTCATCAGTGGAGACTTAAAGGCCAGGGTATCAATCCCAGGTTCTCACATTAGGTTTATCTCATCAGTGGAGACTTAAAGGCCAGGGTATCAATCCCAGGTTCTCACATTAGGTTTATCTCATCAGTGGAGACTTAAAGGCCAGGGTTTCAATCCCAGGTTCTCACATTAGGTTTATCTTATCAATGGAGACTTAAAGACTAGGGTTTCAATCCCAGGTTCTCACATTAGGTTTATCTCATCAGTGGAGACTTAAAGGCCAGGGTTTCAATCCCAGGTTCTCACATTAGGTTTATCTCATCAGAGGAGACTTTAAGGCCAGGGTTTCAATCCCAGGTTCTCACATTAGGTTTATCTCATCAGTGGAGACTTAAAGACTAGGGTTTCAATCCCAGGTTCTCACATTAGGTTTATCTCATCAGTGGAGACTTAAAGGCCAGGGTTTCAATCCCAGGTTCTCACATTAGTGTTATCTTATCAGTGGAGAGTTAAAGGCCAGGGTTTCAACCCCAGGTTCTCACATTAGGTTTATCTCATCAGTGGAGACTTAAAGGCCATGGTTTCAATCCCAGGTTCTCACATTAGGTTTATCTCATCAGTGGAGACTTAAAGGCCAGGGTATCAATCCCAGGTTCTCACATTAGGTTTATCTCATCAATGGAGACTTAAAGGCCAGGGTTTCAATCCCAGGTTCTCACATTAGTGTTATCTCATCAGTGGAGACTTAAAGGCCAGGGTTTCAATCCCAGGTTCTCACATTAGTGTTATCTTATCAGTGGGGACTTAAAGGCCAGGGTTTCAATCCCAGGTTCTCACATTAGGTTTATCTCATCAGTGGAGACTTAAAGGCCAGGGTATCAATCCCAGGTTCTCACATTAGTGTTATCTTATCAGTGGAGACTTAAAGGCCAAGGTTTCAATCCCAGGTTCTCACATTAGGTTTATCTCATCAGTGGAGACTTAAAGACTAGGGTATCAATCCCAGGTTCTCACATTAGGTTTATCTCATCAGTGGAGACTTAAAGGCCATGGTTTCAATCCCAGGTTCTCACATTAGGTTTATCTCATCAGTGGAGACTTAAAGGCCAGGGTTTCAATCCCAGGTTCTCACATTAGGTTTATCTCATCAGTGGAGACTTAAAGGCCTGGGTTTCAATCCCAGGTTCTCACATTAGGTTTATCTCATCAGTGGAGACTTAAAGGCCAGGGTTTCAATCCCAGGTTCTCACATTAGGTTTATCTCATCAGTGGAGACTTAAAGGCCAGGGTTTCAATCCCAGGTTCTCACATTAGTGTTATCTTATCAGTGGAGACTTAAAGGCTAGGGTATCAATCCCAGGTTCTCACATTAGGTTTATCTCATCAGTGGAGACTTAAAGGCCATGGTTTCAATCCCAGGTTCTCACATTAGGTTTATCTCATCAGTGGAGACTTAAAGGCCAGGGTTTCAATCCCAGGTTCTCACATTAGGTTTATCTCATCAGAGGAGACTTTAAGGCCAGGGTTTCAATCCCAGGTTCTCACATTAGGTTTATCTCATCAGTGGAGACTTAAAGACTAGGGTTTCAATCCCAGGTTCTCACATTAGGTTTATCTCATCAGTGGAGACTTAAAGGCCAGGGTTTCAATCCCAGGTTCTCACATTAGTGTTATCTTATCAGTGGAGAGTTAAAGGCCAGGGTTTCAACCCCAGGTTCTCACATTAGGTTTATCTCATCAGTGGAGACTTAAAGGCCATGGTTTCAATCCCAGGTTCTCACATTAGGTTTATCTCATCAGTGGAGACTTAAAGGCCAGGGTATCAATCCCAGGTTCTCACATTAGGTTTATCTCATCAATGGAGACTTAAAGGCCAGGGTTTCAATCCCAGGTTCTCACATTAGTGTTATCTCATCAGTGGAGACTTAAAGGCCAGGGTTTCAATCCCAGGTTCTCACATTAGTGTTATCTTATCAGTGGGGACTTAAAGGCCAGGGTTTCAATCCCAGGTTCTCACATTAGGTTTATCTCATCAGTGGAGACTTAAAGGCCAGGGTATCAATCCCAGGTTCTCACATTAGTGTTATCTTATCAGTGGAGACTTAAAGGCCAAGGTTTCAATCCCAGGTTCTCACATTAGGTTTATCTCATCAGTGGAGACTTAAAGACTAGGGTATCAATCCCAGGTTCTCACATTAGGTTTATCTCATCAGTGGAGACTTAAAGGCCATGGTTTCAATCCCAGGTTCTCACATTAGGTTTATCTCATCAGTGGAGACTTAAAGGCCAGGGTTTCAATCCCAGGTTCTCACATTAGGTTTATCTCATCAGTGGAGACTTAAAGGCCAGGGTTTCAATCCCAGGTTCTCACATTAGGTTTATCTCATCAGTGGAGACTTAAAGGCCAGGGTTTCAATCCCAGGTTCTCACATTAGGTTTATCTCATCAGTGGAGACTTAAAGGCCAGGGTTTCAATCCCAGGTTCTCACATTAGTGTTATCTTATCAGTGGAGACTTAAAGGCTAGGGTATCAATCCCAGGTTCTCACATTAGGTTTATCTCATCAGTGGAGACTTAAAGGCCATGGTTTCAATCCCAGGTTCTCACATTAGGTTTATCTCATCAGTGGAGACTTAAAGGCCAGGGTTTCAATCCCAGGTTCTCACATTAGGTTTATCTCATCAGTGGAGACTTAAAGGCCAGGGTTTCAATCCCAGGTTCTCACATTAGGTTTATCTCATCAGTGGAGACTTAAAGGCCAGGGTTTCAATCCCAGGTTCTCACATTAGGTTTATCTCATCAGTGGAGACTTAAAGGCCAGGGTTTCAATCCCAGGTTCTCACATTAGTGTTATCTTATCAGTGGAGACTTAAAGGCCAGGGTATCAATCCCAGGTTCGCACATTAGGTTTCTCTCATCAGTGGAGACTTAAAGGCCAGGGTATCAATCCCAGGTTCTCACATTAGTGTTATCTTATCAGTGGAGACTTAAAGGCCAGGGTTTCAATCCCAGGTTCTCACATTAGGTTTATCTCATCAGTGGAGACTTAAAGACCAGGGTTTCAATCCCAGGTTCTCACATTAGGTTTATCTCATCAGTGGAGACTTAAAGGCCATGGTTTCAATCCCAGGTTCTCGCATTAGGTTTATCTCATCAGTGGAGACTTAAAGGCCAGGGTTTCAATCCTAGGTTCTCACATTAGGTTTATCTCATCAGTGGAGACTTAAAGGCTAGGGTATCAATCCCAGGTTCTCACATTAGGTTTATCTCATCAGTGGAGACTTAAAGGCCAGGGTATCAATCCCAGGTTCTCACATTAGGTTTATCTCATCAGTGGAGACTTAAAGGCCAGGGTATCAATCCCAGGTTCTCACATTAGGTTTATCTCATCAGTGGAGACTTAAAGGCCAGGGTTTCAATCCCAGGTTCTCACATTAGGTTTATCTTATCAATGGAGACTTAAAGACTAGGGTTTCAATCCCAGGTTCTCACATTAGGTTTATCTCATCAGTGGAGACTTAAAGGCCAGGGTTTCAATCCCAGGTTCTCACATTAGGTTTATCTCATCAGAGGAGACTTTAAGGCCAGGGTTTCAATCCCAGGTTCTCACATTAGGTTTATCTCATCAGTGGAGACTTAAAGACTAGGGTTTCAATCCCAGGTTCTCACATTAGGTTTATCTCATCAGTGGAGACTTAAAGGCCAGGGTTTCAATCCCAGGTTCTCACATTAGTGTTATCTTATCAGTGGAGAGTTAAAGGCCAGGGTTTCAACCCCAGGTTCTCACATTAGGTTTATCTCATCAGTGGAGACTTAAAGGCCATGGTTTCAATCCCAGGTTCTCACATTAGGTTTATCTCATCAGTGGAGACTTAAAGGCCAGGGTATCAATCCCAGGTTCTCACATTAGGTTTATCTCATCAATGGAGACTTAAAGGCCAGGGTTTCAATCCCAGGTTCTCACATTAGTGTTATCTCATCAGTGGAGACTTAAAGGCCAGGGTTTCAATCCCAGGTTCTCACATTAGTGTTATCTTATCAGTGGGGACTTAAAGGCCAGGGTTTCAATCCCAGGTTCTCACATTAGGTTTATCTCATCAGTGGAGACTTAAAGGCCAGGGTATCAATCCCAGGTTCTCACATTAGTGTTATCTTATCAGTGGAGACTTAAAGGCCAAGGTTTCAATCCCAGGTTCTCACATTAGGTTTATCTCATCAGTGGAGACTTAAAGACTAGGGTTTCAATCCCAGGTTCTCACATTAGGTTTATCTCATCAGTGGAGACTTAAAGGCCAGGGTATCAATCCCAGGTTCTCACATTAGTGTTATCTTATCAGTGGAGACTTAAAGGCCAAGGTTTCAATCCCAGGTTCTCACATTAGGTTTATCTCATCAGTGGAGACTTAAAGGCCAGGGTTTCAATCCCAGGTTCTCACATTAGGTTTATCTTATCAGTGGAGACTTAAAGGCCATGGTTTCAATCCCAGGTTCTCACATTAGGTTTATCTCATCAGTGGAGACTTAAAGACCAGGGTTTCAATCCCAGGTTCTCACATTAGTGTTATCTTATCAGTGGAGACTTAAAGGCCAGGGTTTCAATCCCAGGTTCTCACATTAGTGTTATCTCATCAGTGGAGACTTAAAGGCCAGGGTTTCAATCCCAGGTTCTCACATTAGGTTTATCTCATCAGTGGAGACTTAAAGACCAGGGTTTCAATCCCAGGTTCTCGCATTAGGTTTATCTCCTCAGTGGAGACTTAAAGGCCAGGGTATCAATCCCAGGTTCTCGCATTAGGTTTATCTCATCAGTGGAGACTTAAAGGCCAGGGTTTCAATCCCAGGTTCTCGCATTAGGTTTATCTCATCAGTGGAGACTTAAAGGCCAGGGTTTCAATCCCAGGTTCTCACATTAGTGTTATCTCATCAGTGGAGACTTAAAGGCCATGGTTTCAATCCCAGGTTCTCACATTAGGTTTATCTCATCAATGGAGACTTAAAGGCCATGGTTTCAATCCCAGGTTCTCACATTAGGTTTATCTCATCAGTGGAGACTTAAAGGCCAGGGTTTCAATCCCAGGTTCTCGCATTAGGTTTATCTCATCAGTGGAGACTTAAAGGCCAGGGTATCAATCCCAGGTTCTCGCATTAGGTTTATCTCATCAGTGGAGAGTTAAAGGCCAGGGTTTTAATCCCAGGTTCTCACATTAGGTTTATCTCATCAATGGAGACTTAAAGGCCAGGGTTTCAATCCCAGGTTCTCACATTAGTGTTATCTTATCAGTGGGGACTTAAAGGCCTGGGTTTCAATCCCAGGTTCACGCATTAGGTTTATCTCATCAGTGGAGACTTAAAGGCCAGGGTTTCAATCCCAGGTTCTCACATTAGGTTTATCTCATCAATGGAGACTTAAAGGCCAGGGTTTCAATCCCAGGTTCTCACATTAGGTTTATCTCATCAGTGGAGACTTAAAGGCCAGGGTTTCAATCCCAGGTTCTCACATTAGGTTTATCTCATCAGTGGAGACTTAAAGACCAGGGTTTCAATCCCAGGTTCTCACATTAGGTTTATCTTATCAATGGAGACTTAAAGGCCAGGGTTTCAATCCCAGGTTCACGCATTAGGTTTATCTCATCAGTGGAGACTTAAAGGCCATGGTTTCAATCCCAGGTTCTCACATTAGGTTTATCTCATCAGTGGAGACTTAAAGGCCATGGTTTCAATCCCAGGTTCTCACATTAGGTTTATCTCATCAGTGGAGACTTAAAGGCCATGGTTTCAATCCCAGGTTCTCACATTAGGTTTATCTCATCAGTGGAGACTTAAAGGCCATGGTTTCAATCCCAGGTTCTCACATTAGGTTTATCTCATCAATGGAGACTTAAAGGCCAGGGTTTCAATCCCAGGTTCTCACATTAGTGTTATCTCATCAGTGGAGACTTAAAGGCCAGGGTTTCAATCCCAGGTTCTCACATTAGGTTTATCTCATCAGTGGAGACTTAAAGGCCAGGGTTTCAATCCCAGGTTCTCACATTAGTGTTATCTTATCAGTGGGGACTTAAAGGCCAGGGTTTCAATCCCAGGTTCTCACATTAGTGTTATCTTATCAGTGGAGAGTTAAAGGCCAGGGTTTCAATCCCAGGTTCTCACATTAGGTTTATCTCATCAGTGGAGACTTAAAGGCCAGGGTTTCAATCCCAGGTTCTCACATTAGGTTTATCTCATCAGTGGAGACTTAAAGGCCAGGGTTTCAATCCCAGGTTCTCACATTAGGTTTATCTCATCAGTGGAGACTTAAAGGCCAGGGTTTCAATCCCAGGTTCTCACATTAGGTTTATCTCATCAATGGAGACTTAAAGGCCAGGGTTTCAATCCCAGGTTCTCACATTAGGTTTATCTCATCAATGGAGACTTAAAGGCCAGGGTTTCAATCCCAGGTTCTCACATTAGGTTTATCTCATCAGTGGAGACTTAAAGGCCAGGGTATCAATCCCAGGTTCGCACATTAGGTTTATCTCATCAGTGGAGACTTAAAGGCCAGGGTATCAATCCCAGGTTCTCACATTAGTGTTATCTTATCAGTGGAGACTTAAAGGCCAAGGTTTCAATCCCAGGTTCTCACATTAGGTTTATCTCATCAGTGGAGACTTAAAGGCCAGGGTTTCAATCCCAGGTTCTCACATTAGGTTTATCTCATCAGTGGAGACTTAAAGGCCAGGGTTTCAATCCCAGGTTCTCACATTAGTGTTATCTTATCAGTGGGGACTTAAAGGCCTGGGTATCAATCCCAGGTTCTCACATTAGGTTTATCTCATCAGTGGAGACTTAAAGGCCATGGTTTCAATCCCAGGTTCTCACATTAGGTTTATCTCATCAGTGGAGACTTAAAGGCCATGGTTTCAATCCCAGGTTCTCACATTAGGTTTATCTCATCAATGGAGACTTAAAGGCCAGGGTTTCAATCCCAGGTTCACGCATTAGGTTTATCTCCTCAGTGGAGACTTAAAGGCCAGGGTTTCAATCCCAGGTTCACGCATTAGGTTTATCTCATCAGTGGAGACTTAAAGGCCAAGGTTTCAATCCCAGGTTCTCACATTAGGTTTATCTCATCAGTGGAGACTTAAAGGCCAGGGTTTTCAATCCCAGGTTCTCACATTAGTGTTATCTTATCAGTGGAGACTTAAAGGCCATGGTTTCAATCCCAGGTTCTCACATTAGGTTTATCTCATCAGTGGAGACTTAAAGGCCAGGGTTTCAATCCCAGGTTCTCACATTAGGTTTATCTCATCAGTGGAGACTTAAAGGCCATGGTTTCAATCCCAGGTTCTCACATTAGGTTTATCTCATCAGAGGAGACTTAAAGGCCAAGGTTTCAATCCCAGGTTCTCACATTAGGTTTATCTCATCAGTGGAGACTTAAAGGCCATGGTTTCAATCCCAGGTTCTCACATTAGGTTTATCTCA